>NC_064638.1:621403598-621710681 GCF_023864345.2 Schistocerca serialis cubense | reverse complement strand
TGAATATGGGCGGGTGATACTCGCGCCTGATTGTTTGGTCGTCCGTTAGCTGGCGACGTTGGTTGAATGCACGCGCCCGTGTACTGAATATACACCGACGTGCGGGTACCGTCGAGACTTCCGAACCTCAGCATGCGTGTGCTTTTTGTAGTTCCTTGCAGTACTTAGACTGGATACGACGAGGTACATTGGAATATGTGCACCGCAGAACACACCACACTATGTGCGAGGCGGAGGACGATCCCGTCGATGCAACTCCAGGTAAGAAGCGTACCATGTCAAACTTGTTTGGCATTGTCCTTTCCTATTGTGACGCCATGGTTCAAATGGCTCTGAGCACTATGGGACTTAACTTCTTTGGTCATCAGTCCCCTAGAACTTAGAACTACTTAAACCTAACTAACCTAAGGACATCACACACATCCATGCCCGAGGCAGGATTCGAACCTGCGACCGTAGCAGTCGCGCGGTTCCGGACTGAGCGCCTCAACCGCGAGACCACCGCGGCTGGCTACAAGCTTCAATTTTCGATGTCACTTGTTCAGGCTCGCTGACACTTGCAACGTAGCACTACTTTGCACAATTTTAAATTATACACACACCACTTTAACCGCGAGTATTGCGATCGAAAGTTTCTTTTCACTACACTTTTTTTCTTCGCATTAACCCCTTTTACCTATTGTACTGAGATTCATTCCCCCCAATACTTCTGGTCAATGTACATAATTTGTAAGTCACGGGACTTGGCATGAAATACAAAATACATCACATACAATGGAATAACATATAATACATACAATACATTGTTTACATTAACTACAGGAAAAAACTATCGACTAAAATTGAAAAACATTTTGACCACTCATAGTGGCTTCTTCGTCTTGGATTTTACTGACACACACATACGCCTTTTTCCATTAATCTGTTAGAAGGAACAAGTCCTTTGTTTTCCTTCTTGAACTCGAGTATAAGTTAAGGTTTACCTCCGTTACGTATTCTTCATACGCAATGACATGCATCAGCATGCAGAGAATACACCTGTAGCCGCTCCACTGAAGCTTGGGAAGGGAATTTTCTACCTTCTACTTAGGGTAGTGGCAACGACTACGTGTATGCTACGGTTTTTTACGTATAGAATCTGAAAATGCACGAAATAATCATTTATATGCAGCATAACCCTAATATGTACAGTGTTTTGGGCGTAAGCACATTCTGGTGTGCTTGTAAATCATTAACCCTAATAAAACTTCCTACCTTAACATGGACACATAAACATAAAATCTTGAAGTTCAGTGTGTAACTACTATTAATATGTACAGTGTTTCATAATAGCGGCACGCCCTTGTGTGCGTGTATCATCTTCAATTAAAGTGCGCTTATAGGCGTCTTGTGTTATCATGGGAGAAAAAATACAGACATTTTAATGCATCGGTTGTCATGAAAATCTATGTACACGAATAATCAGACTTTCATAGCTTCAGTGCAGCATGAAATTCTGTATGACGTTTTTTTTTCACAGTTTATTTTATAGACGATTCCTTTGCTTACAGGTCGTCGATCACACTACTTACCTGTTTCTCGTATAGCGGCGATATCATTTTCATTCTTTGTGACTGTAAATCGTGATATGTATGAAAGATATAATTTTAACATGATTTATCCTTTCATGTTTCAAGTGGGTAAAGTAATTCATACCTTCCTTCTGCATACATGAGTGAAGAATCGCTAATGTTGCACTGGGTATCAGGTATTTCGTATTTTCTCGTAAACTCGTAGAGTCTTACGGTTTTAATTAAGTTATTTCTTGATGTTAGGTGTACATGTTTATAAGAGGTTGTCTTAGAGTTTAATTTTCCTTAAACACTTCTACGTTGTTTAGGTTCCGTACATGTACAGAGCTTCTTTCGCCTTCCACACATTCATACATACGTTTATACACACAAAAAATATCTACCACTTAATATACACATTGCTGGTGGGGCCCTTTTTCGGTACCTTGCACCATTCCTTCAATATTCCAAAATAATTCAGGGTGTGCTGAGCATCGTCCCCTCATACTAATAATACTTACAACTAAATATTTCTTCTTACATAGATAACTGCCTTACGGTCCATTAATGCGCAATCATTCCATATTTTCCTCCTTTACACTTTAGCTTTCGTACATGTAACCTCGTGTATAGCTTATATATTCTACGAAGTTGTTTGCTGAGTGCTTTAGGTGTTTCCTAACGTTAATGTGTTTCTCTCTCTATAAATCCTAGGTATTTGTTTTGAGAGCGATTCAGTTCATTACTCACGCTGCATAGATCTGTTTATTATTTTCCTATTTTAAAGCTTGTGTCAGTCTCTTCCTTAGTCACAAAAATTCACACGTTTACCTTGTTGTTCATTCTGAAAATCGCTAGCTACTGTGTAATGTAAATGTATGCGTTATCTCTTTGCTTTCCTCTTTGCTGCTTTTTCCCTATATGTAATTGTGTTTTGTTCTCGTGTACATAACCTTTCTTCCGGTTATATATCTGCGTTATTTATTTATTTTTTTCTATTTTCTTTCTCCTTCCATACAAGCTAAGATTTTTACTCAGTATAATATAATATTACAATACCGTCCATGACCAGCATGTACTTGTATGTTCACTTTTATTACGTAGTACCAGCTTATAATTAAATTTTCTAAACTACTATTTACAAGACTTGTGTACCCTTTTCTTTCTTGTTTTTGAATGACTTTCGTCTCTGTGTCTCTAAGTAAACATGGTCTCAAAACTTTTAAACGTTCCGCGCATGCGCGCTTATGTACCACGACTGTACTGTAGGCGCGGGGAAAACTCTGCATTGTTGGTGAACATTATTCGTGATAGCCACCATCGTGTAATAGAGTCACGTGACGCCTGGACTCGACCGCGCATGCGCCTTCGCGCTTTGTATACACTCAGCTGATTGGACAGGGAAGGGGGAAGATTTCTCCCCGGCTCGCTGCCTACAGCGCTGCCAATGACCTCGTCTTGACATGCATCTATCGCGTGCTCATGAGCTGAGCGTTGGATTGCAACTTCGACGCGTGGTTTGTTGCTCGTCTCAAGCGAACAAACTCTGACCTTCGCGCTAATTTGTCTTCGTTCCTCTCTCTTAAATAACTGAGTTACACTACAAAAGTACCGTATGGTTTATTTTATAGAGTTAAAGACTCACAGTAACACATGTTTCATTAGGTGTGGTTAACTATGCGTTGTTCAGCTGGCATATGCCCCCACTTGATTACTAGTTTCGATGTTTAACTGAAATTTCAGTTATGTTTTCTAGTTTAATGCATGTTTTTCACTAACTGACTGTCTTTTTCAATGTACTTCTTAAACTACGAACACCGGACTTAAAGTATTTATTTATTTATTTATTTTGTGTTCGCAAGTTTCTTAGGTTAATGACAGCAATTTTACTATGTGATCCAAGGTTGTATAATTTCAATTTTGCTAAAATAATATATAACCTTTAATGAAAAAGTTCCTTGATATCCTTGTGGGGGTATAACCCTTTCATCTTGCCCGTTTGTGTGTTACCTAACAGATAACATCCTGGGTGGGGTTTGTCTATTATAATGAAAGGGCCATCATACAACAACTGCCACTTTTTGTTTAATGCCTTAATTTTTAGAGGATTTTGGGTGGGTATGTAATAGTACTTCCTGTCCAATGTTAAATTCTTATAACCTTTCTTATCTTTTTGTTGAATTGTTTTTTCCTTATTTCTGCTTGTTCTTCCATCTGTAGTAATGCTTGACGCACCTTTTCGCCTAGTGTTATTTCCTTTGTGGCTAATTTAGGCAAAGGATTAGCCCATTCGTCAAGTTCTGTGCCTTGAAACATTAACTCTGTAGGTGTAAAGCCTGTTGAAGTATGAATTAAATTATTTACAATATGCTGAAAGGGGGCTATGTATTCCACCCACTTTGTCTGTTTATTTGGTATATAAGTTCTTATAAAGCGATTAAATTCTTTAAAATTTCTCTCAACCGGGCTCGATTCTGGGTGAAATTTGGATACCAATATATGTTTTATGTTTTGAGATTCGAGAAATGTTTTCCATTTATTACTAGTGAAGTTTGTTGCATTATCAGTTAATATAATTTTCGGTTTTCCCACTAGTGGTATGTAGTCTTCTATCATGCGTTTGATTATTGATCCCGACAGTACTGCTTTTATAGCATACATTTCTAAGTACTTTGTGAAGACATCATAAAATGCGATCACATATCTAACTCCTCCCCTAGCTCGTGGATATGGTCCTGCTGCGTCCACGGAAACTAGTTCTCTTGGTCTAGTTGGAATGATAGGGTGTAATACGTCCAAACCAGATCTATTAAGATGTTTAACCTTCTGACATATTGTACACTTTTTTATTATTTGTTCAATCCTGCGTCTAAGGTTCGGGAAGTAACAATACGTTGATATTTTCGCTGTACATTTTGATACCCCATAGTGTCCCCATACTCTATGTGTGTGTCTTATCAAATTGCCTATGTATTCTTCCGGGATGCAGACACACCAGGTGTTGGATTGTGGATTGCGCCTTTAGAAAAGAACATCGTTTGACATTGTGTAATATTGTTTCAGTGTACTATTGTCATCTGTCTGCAGTTTTTGTATAACTTGTCTCCATCTATTGTCTTTCTTTTGTAGTTTGCTCATGTCTTTACACATCTTTCTGTAATATGGTTGAAATGTGCCATCATGCATCAGAAAAACTCTAAAATCGGAAGTCTGTTCGATCAATTCATTGAACTCGCTCAAACCTTGCGGCAAGCACGATAATGCGTCGGCAATTACATTCTGTTCACCCTTGATATAAACTATCTCGAAATCAAATTCCTGGAGGAATAAACACCAACGTGCAATCCGTTTGTGCAACAATTTGCATGTGAGTAAAAACTATAATGCTTGATGGTCACAAAACACTCGTGTATGCCTTCCCCAGAGATAGTACGAGAACTTGCGGAAAGCCCACACTACAGCTAACGCTTCAAGTTCAGTTGCCGAATAGGCTCTTTCACATTCCGTTAACATTCTACTGGCAAAACGTTTTCCATTATCATCTACTAATTGGAACAGACAAGAGCCTAATCCCTGACATGAGGCGTCCGTGCTCAAACAAAAGTTGTAGTTCATGTTAGGATGCTTCAGAATGGGTGCGTTTATGAGTGCCTGTTTGATTTTTACGAAATCTTCCTCACATTTTTCTGTCCACAACCATGTGTGGTTTTTCCTTAAAAGGTTGAGTAGGGAATCACTATTCAGTAACTGTTTGGGCACGAATTTTCGATAAAATGACGTGAGCCCCAGAAAAGCTTTCAATTGTTTACGTGTTTGTGGTGAGGGGAAATATTTTATGGCATCAAGCTTTTTTGGATCTGGTAAAATTCCGCCTGGGGAAATAATGTGGCCTAAAAATTTTATTCGATCCCTTCCGAATTCGGACTTCTTAAAATTTGCTGTGACGTCATATTCTCGGAACTTTTGGAACACTTTATGTACCAATTCTACATGCTCTTGCCAGGTCTCCGTGGCTATCAAGAGATCGTCTACATACAACGTCACTTTGCTAATCAGTTCTGGACCCAATACTTTGTCTAAAGCCTCTATAAACACCCCAGCACTCACGTTGAGTCCAAATGGCAGTACTTGGAATTGATAGCTTCTGCCAGCATGAATGAACGCAGTATATTTTCTGCTATCACTATGTAGGGCTATTTGCCAATACGAAGCCTTCATGTCAACGGATGTTAAATACTTCACTCCATGAAATTTAAGCAATTGCTCATCTAAGTTCTCCGGCCTAGTGCGTATTGGTACGATGATCTTATTAATTTCCCGCGCATCAAGTACTAATCTGACTGACCCGTCAGGTTTGCTGACAGCTAGGATGGGACTGCATTACGGTGAATGCGAAGGTTCTATCACCTTCCACAGAACCATTCTATCTATTTCTTTGCGAACCGCTTCCTTCTTTGCCCATGGTATCGCATATGATTTATGGCAGTACGTTTTATGTGGGTAGACTTCCATTTTGTATTCATAATTTTTTATAATTGTCAGCTGTTTTCTAAAAATGTCTCGGTATTCATAAATAAGATCTGCTAGTTCATTTTGTTGAGTTTCTGAAAGACAAGTGGATTTTCCTACCTTCTCGTGGGCGGCCAGTTCGTTAATTATTTCCGTGTCTAATTGTTCGGGGAAAGGAATATCTATCAATAAAACTTGTGGGTAAACTAATTTTACTTCAGCTTGTTTCTGTAATTGGCCATTACGATCTAGTGTTGACTTTACAAGATTAACCTTCACACTACGACTGCCCACTCGGAAATAGCAAAGTCCACTGCCTATGTCGATGTTTACTTTATACTGCCGGAAAACTTCCGTACCTAAAATACAATTGACGATTAACTTGTCAACGATTAAGAATGTACAGTTTATCGTGACATCGCTAATGGTAACAGGTATTTGCGTCTGCCACTTAATACTTTTTGACTTATTACCTACAGCTGTCAAGTTTTTACAATTTTCCGTTGGCAACACTGGTACTTTTAATGCTTTCGAAACTTCTTTAAATAAACTGTTAGAAATAATATTCGTAGATGCGCCTGTATCTGAAATTACGCTGGTAATTGTAGTTCCTATCTTTGCTGTTATTACAGGCTGCACGAGGTCACTTACCTTGTCCGGTGCTTCACATAGATCATCTTCTACGGTCGCATCCTGATCATATCTTAAAAATAATTGTCTAAGATTTAATGTGTGCTTGTTTGTGCCCCCTGTTGTCAAATCGGTCGGCCGGTGGGGGCTCATTACGACCGATTGTTGTTTACCGGGGGAGACAACGGCGTTGCTTCAGTACTGTCCGTTACCTCTACAGAGTGTACTGAGTGGTTATTCTGTCGCCAATTAGTTTCCGGACCGCTGCATGCAACATTTTCTTGCGACCGGCCGTCGCTATTCCTCCTTCGTCTGTCATTCCTATTACAGTAACTATTGTAATTTTCATTTGTGTGCCGCCTTTCATCACGCGGGCCTGACCAATCGTTCACGTGATTTCTATCATTTCCATACCGGCGTGGACCGTAATCTGTACTATACCTTCGGTCTTCACGTCTCTGTGGCGCCGAATTCCTCCGATTTCCGTAATTCCAGGTTCCATTATTTGGCCTTGTCGCATACGGATGCCAACTGTGTGGATTTTGTCCACTGCCATTAAAATGATATCCGCTACCGTTGTTTTGATTGGTTCCGGAATATTCATTCCGATTACTTGTGCTCGGCTCTTCTTCGTATATTAGATCAATTGAGTCAAGCACGGAAAGGAAGTATTCAAGGTCGTTCTCCGGTATGGTTACCAATTTTTCGCGTAAGTTCGCGGGTAGTCTGTTTTTCAGAATTTTGAGAACATCTACGTGCGGTATTGGATTGTTCCAATAGCGCGTCTTAATACTTCCTCAACCCGCCGTTTTTTAGGTTGAACGGTTGTGGGTTGAATATCTCACGTCGCAGTCGTTCTTGGACCCCAGCAGACCAATATTTCTCCAAGAAAGCCCGTTCAAATTGTTCGTAGGTGACGCACTGTTCAGCCATGTCTGTGGCCCACAAAAGTGCGTCGCCTTGTGTGAAGCCTACTACATATCTAATCTTCTGTGCCTCAGTCCAGTTTCTTGGTAAGACATTTTTAAATGCTCTTACAAATACGACTGGATGAGTTTTTCTGGATTCTGTGAAGAAAACTGGAAACTGTCTATGTTTCAACAGGTTCTCATCGACTAGAATCGTCGAGATGCAAGGCGACACGCCTACTGCCTGTTGCAGCACCGCGTTTGGCGAATAGCCATTGTTTGCCTGTGCCGAAGCGTGCACATACGCCGGACTGGGCGCGTGATGTTCTGTGTTATTGACATCGTAATCTGGTACGGGCGAATAAGTGTCGCGCTGCCTGTTGCTTGACGTAGGCAAGTCATTTGAAACATTCAGTCTACCAGCAATTTCCTTGCGTATTCTGTCCTCGGCTACTTTGATTTCATTACCTAATTTTTCAAAAAGTTTTGTTTCCCGGTCAGTTATTGATTCATTTACATTACCGTTTTCTAAAGTTTCATTTATTTTGATAATGTCCGCGTTGATACGTCGAGTCTCCTGTTTCAGAAAACCGACTTCTTCGTTAACTTTATTAACTTGGTCAGGTATTTCTTCACATGCGGACGGTACTCTTGTTAAATTTAATTGAATAGCCTGTACGTTTTCATGTATTTCTTTTTGTACAGTTTGTGTTTGATTGTGTGTTTCTACTATTTCTGACAGTTCCTGTTCCTGTTTGTTTGTAAGATCTGACAATTTCTTTTCTAAGTCATTTGCCAATACATTGTATACCCTATTGACGGTTTTGATGACTTTGTCTTCGATCTTTTGATCGATTTCATTGGTGAGTTTATTTAAGCGTTGATCGAAATGTCTGTGTATGTTTTCAAATTGCGTGTTTACACTTGAAAACTGCTGTTGGAACCCAATTTCCATGTTTGACAATTTTTTGTTTGTCATGTTGTGGCTGATTTCTAGATTCACCAGTTTTGTGTTCGTTGTGTTGTGGCTGATTTCTAGATTCGCCAGTTTTGTGTTCGTTGTGTTGTGGCTGACTTCTAGATTCGCCAGTTTTGTGTTCGTTGTGTTGTGGCTCATCTTTAAATCAGATAATTGCTCGCTCACGTTTGACATCAGACTATATAATGCCTCAAGCGTAACTGACGAAGCTTGTGTGTTTGTATTTATGCCATTATTTGTTGCCATTGTTTCTCTGCCACGGTCTGATTGAATCGAAACCGGGCTAGGTTCACTGATTTCACGCGAAATATTTTCATCTGATCTGGTAATCGATGCTTCATCGACTGTGCACAAGGTTTCATTTGCAAGTGGTTCGTTATTGTTAATCCCTGTGGAGTGCAATTGAATTGTATTTACTTCTACATTATGTTGTGCTGAAAAACTAATTGCGTCATCATTTACGTCACTATTGTCAGAATCGGTGACGTGTCCATGAACATTTGTCAAATTAAAGTTCTCCGATTCCATTGTGGAGATATTATTTTTATCTGTACTTTACTGTTAATCTAAATCTTTAAATTCTCTCGCAGTTGAATTAATAAAATATCTCGCGATTGTTATTTATTGCGTGTCGGAAATTTACAAGATGGCGCACTACGTCTTCTAATTCTGCGATTGTTGAACATAAAAAAGTAATTATCAAAGTGTAATTGTGTGTTGCCACAAACACTACCACGATTTTAATATGGAAAGGAAAAGGTTCTGCTTTAAGTGGAGCTAAGCCAAGGTGCAGCCGCTGCATGCGTTTGCGCTTTCCTACCTTAATTCCGACTGAGCTGCGTCACTCACGATTACGTTAGTTTTGTAAATCCTTGTCCTTGTCCTTGTTCCTTCTGGTTATTGTGCCATCCGTTTATACAGTTAATACTGTTTCACTTTATTCGTCATTTTCCATGTGCGTCATGTAACAGAGAAACAGTAATTAGTACAAGTACATTTGTAGCACAACAATGAAGTACTTACTCTTTGTTCCACCAGCACTGTCCCTGTCAGCGGTCGCCAGTATGGCGAAATAAATAAAAAACATTTTGTTTTTATTATGTTTTTTAACTTTAGAATTTTTGAAAGGCTTTTTTACGGATTGTATTGACCGGCTTGAATGCGGACAAATTCAGTGCTGCGTGAAATATGCCTGTAATATAATTTACCATTCCAATTAATTACATTTTGAATTCTACGTCATTGTTGATTTAATCAGAGTTCTCACCTTAGACGTAGAATTAGTCCTTCTGCCACAATATTAATTCATCAGTCGCCATCGAAGTTCTTCTCTTTGTTGACCGTGTGTATCTTCCTAAGTCGGCATCGGTTCACTTTACGAAGACGGTGGAAACCAGGGAATACAATGCTACGTTGCTTTAAATAATTTTCGTAACACTTCGATACTTCTCACTATTTTTTTTATTCACAAGACAATAAGACTTGCTCTGCTCATCGCGCAAACCATAATTACTAACAATATGGCTGCCTTTCCGCAGACATAAAAAATTACGTCCATGCTCCACAAGGCAACAATCGAAAGTGTCCCTTAGCTCCTTCTTGGAGTATGAAACAAAAGAGAATCCAATGTGAACATTACAAAGATTATAACCTACATGCCTCTCAATTTAATCTTTGGCGCAGCCTTTAAGGTATTGTATGGCTCTGCGTCGGAATGTGTCATTACACTAGCCAGCCCAAGAAACACACCGGCTGAGGCAATCTATTCTGTCACAAGTCTAATGGAGAATTGGCAACGTTGCAGAATACATTTCACAACTATGTAACCATCGATTTACCTCCTGGAGTGCAAAATCATCCTGGTAAAATCACTGGATATTTTCTTGTCACGTACTTTAAATATTCTGAATGACTCTCAGTTAAAAGATGAGTAGAGGTAGCAACGTTATGTTTTTGAGTCCAGGGTGCTCGGTCCAGTAGGTACTGCAGCTTAGTTCGTCATATACATTGCGAAATCTCCATCTAGCTATCACTGGAACACCAACACACTGTTTGCTACTGCTGCATGTTAGCTTAACGGAAAAAGAGAGGTCAGGCATTTGACTTTCAAGGGAAGCCTGCATAAGTTTTCAGTCCTAATTCCGCTAGAGACAGGATATTTTATCTCTCCTGTGAAAGAGCCACTAACAGGCAAATCGGCAGTAAGTAAAGAAAGCTTAAGAAAACTTCTCTCCCATAAGTTTTGTCGCTGTATTGATTCTGTACACTGTTATTATAAAGGTGAAAAACTTGCACAATTGCACACTTTTTAATGTCTTCTTCTTCTGCTTCTGTCAGCTGTATTGACTTAATTGTGGCGCTGAATAATTTGTTAAGTGGATTTCTTTATGTATGTAGCACTATAGCTACATTTGTATACTTTCGTGGCAGTCTTCCTGTATGCTACTTGAGTATGACTGTCGACTGAACGCAGTCACAGACCGTTTCGAAGCCGAAAGTACGCATTGTCCTGGTAATTCGTGAAAATTTGAGATGCTTTGTTTTATCAGGAAAGACTCTTTTTCCTGGTAAGGTGTAATACATATGTATCAGTACAGTGCATGCTAAATATAGTAGCATTTTTTCGTTAGTTTCTTCAACAAAAATAAACATAAAAGACGAATTAATAAGCGACAGTATAGTTTCAGACAACGCTTGAACAAGTTTTCTATTTCATGCCTGCAGACGGTATGTTAGTAGCACTTCGTCTCCTTGCCTGTTACGCCATGAGAGAGGCAGTGCAGCTGTGCGGTTAAGCATAATGATGAGGCGAGGGATCTTTCAGCGACTTTACCTGTTGTTGAGTGGTACTTAAGTAAATAAATTAGTGAAATCAAAGTGAAGTAGAAATTAGAATATAAATGAAAAACTTAGTTTAGTTTAGAGAGTTACATACTGGCAAACAGCGGGCAGAACAGCAGACCAGGAGAGACAATGACCGTGAAGTCAGCAAGTTCCACATAAGCGGGCGCTGTCGACTCAGCCGTCAGTGCACCGCCCGACCGGCTCACGTGTTTCTCAGTTGTCGCATGTGAGCAAAGGCCCTCGCCTACATCCCAAGAGCCAATGACCGACGTTAAGAAGATTCTTCGAGAAGCTTTTCAGCGTGACAGAAGAGGCAATGACCGTGAAGTCGTTCACCTCCAGTAAACTGAAGTGAATACATATGCGAGACGCAGTGGGCCCGACTGACGAGAGACGAAGAAGAAGAAGGAAGAAGAGAAGAGTAGCAGTTGTTTTCAGTCAGTTTCGGTGCTGAAAACCGTCATGCAAGAAGAGACTACATCATGCACAGACGCACCAAGTCCGCCGCTGTAATGGTATAGCAAGCAACAGCCTCGGCGCCAGAAGACAGAAGTTAAATGGTATTTGAAGTCTGATTTTTACATACCCGGGTGACTCTTGAGGACGGGAAGGAGACGGCCTCACATCAGCAGTCACCTATGAGCTGGGATGAAGATCTGACAGCCGAAGACTGGCAAGCGGGAGTCCGTTGTTCGAGTCCGGGACACTCGCCTTCCCCCGCCGCGCCGCTCCGCTGGCCGACGCACAACACACGCGGCCGCTTAGAGAAGAGAAACACTGGGACTCCACATCCAAGGTATCACCATCCGATGCACGACTTCGCTCGCAATAATTAAACGGGCCACCTCGCGCTGCGCGTCTCCAGTCAGCTGGGCGAGACGGCGACACGAGATACACACCTCTAGCGTAATCAGACGCCGCCGCTGCCGCAGCAGAAGGCTTCGCAAACGGCACAGCTGCCGCTCTCCGAGCCAGTACAATTCAGTAAGAAAACCATTGTACGAAACTTGCAATAAAAGTTATCTTATGTAAAAATGCTGTTTCATTCTACCTCATACCCGAGCCAAGGAAGAACCCACCTGCCCACATGTTGTTAAGAGAGAAAAATTAATTTATCTAGTATTTTCACCGTGACATAATGCTTTAGAATGCTCATCCTGACAATTGACTAGCATCAAAAGAGAAAACTCAGTTACATTTAGCCAAGGAAGAACCCACCTGCCCACATGTTGTTAAGAGAGAAAAATTAATTTATCTAGTATTTTCACCGTGACATAATGCTTTAGAATGCTCATCCTGACAATTGACTAGCATCAAAAGAGAAAACTCAGTTACATTTAGTATCAGAGCTGTTACACTGTTACCCATACCGCAGCAGAACAGTCTCTGCAGGAATCTTGGAATGTACACTCTCTTCTGACAATGTTCCACTCTTGTTGTGCGCTGCTCTTAGTGCGGGGAATGTTTAGTTTACTTTCTGAAGTCCTTACGTGCAGGAATTGGACAATAGTGTGGGAACACCGTGAGAAATGCATGCTTGACCATGGATGGAAAATGGAAATGAGCGTTTGACGTCATTGGCCGGCAAGTCTCTTATGGGGCAGGTCCGGCCGCCTCGGTGCAGGTCTTATTACATTCGACGCCCATTGGGCGACCTGCGCGCCGGATGGGGATGAAATTATGATGAAGAGAACACAATACCCAGTCCCTGAGTGGAGAAAATCCCCGACCAAGCCGGGAATCAAACCCGGGCCCCTTAGGACGGCAGTCCGTCACGCTGACCATATTTTTGGTCTAATTTTGTTCTGTATTGTTCGTCGAATTTGTTCGGGGCGGATGTCCGAAGACAGCCATTTAGGTTTTTAGTTGATCCATTCACTCAGTTTTATTTATTACAGAGGGTAGTTAACCCTCTGACCGAACAAGCTGAGCTACCGTGCCGGCTTTCTCAACATAGTCACTCTGGCGACGAACAAATTTCTCCCAACGAGAGACCAGTTTGTTGATACTGTCACTGTTGAATGTGTGACTTTGTTGGAGGAGCCACAACTACACCTCTGCTTGCGGCGCTTCATCACAAAACACAGCGAAGTCCTCGGATGTGTTCTTTAGGTTTTGGAAACAGTTGAAAATCGGATAGGCCTTTCTCCTGCTGTTTTGAGTTACTCATCTTCCTGTGGTTTGACGTTCCTACCTTTGGACAGCCATGAACCGTGCCTGACTTACTGTCAGCCAGTGAATGGGTGCCTTTACCTCGCTGATATGATATCCGCAGGCGAACGGGAAGTAAGCTCATCCGCTTGGGCAAGCAACTGGAAGATGTCTACATCTACATCTGCATACATAGTCCGCAGGCCATGACATGGTGCTTGGTGGAGGGTGCCTTGTATCTCTTCTAGTCATTCCCTTTCTTTTTACAGTCGTAAATGAGGCGACGGAAGAACGACTGTCTGTATCTTTCTGTACGAGCCCTGATTTCACATATCTTGTCATCGTTGTCGTTGCGCGAGTTAGTGGCAGTAGGATCGTTCCGCTGTCTGTCACAGATGGGGCCTATAGACTTTCTCAATAGTATTTCCCGAAAAGAACGTCGTCTTCGCCTCAGATATTCCGATTTGGATTAACGGAACATTTCCGTAATACGCGCAGTGTTGATAGGACTTACCAGCAATAAATCTAGAAGCTCTCCTCTGAGTTGCTTCGGTGTTTTCCTGTAAAACGACTAGGTACGGATACCAAACACTCGATTAGTTAACTACATTGTATAGTGGATCATTTGAACGATTCTTTTATTGAAATGATGTGGAATGAGTCAGTTTGCAGGCCTCCTCTTGTTTTTTCAGCCGGCCAACATTTAAACAGAAATTTGTCCAAGAGAAACTATTTGGCCAAGAATTCGGCTCACGAGTGCTGTGTCAGACTGCACATCTTCCCCACCGCCATGCCACGCTGTCTGAGCGGGAAGAGGGGGAAGATGGATAAACGGTAAATGCGTTCGTTGTATTTAAATGACAAGGCACTCGTACTGCGTACGACTTGGTTTCTTATTTCATATATCCCAACAACTTAGATCGCAAACGAAAGAAATGTTCAGTATTAGTTAATTACTTTTGGCGCACTGAAGACAAAAAAGTAATTTTTGTGTGCTACAGGCTGTCGGTGTACAGACAGACGAAGGTGTGCAGTCCATTCTTGACGCTCTAATTTTCGTTCCTGCACTCCTTTTTCCTTCATAAATTCGACAATAGCGGGTTTTAAACCGGGTTTTAAACCCTTGACTTAACCAACGTAGTTTGCGGTGATATACGATGTCTCCATTCTCTCTACCCAATTCCACCGAAACTTTTTGAACAGACAGTGGAATAATGCATGCGGACTTCAGAATTTCAATTTCTTCACACGGTTCCATGCCTGCAAATTTAGTATAAGTACAGAAAAATGAACCCCGTCTGTTGACCGCTGTTCTATTGTGAAATAAATCTTTTAATTAAATTTATTAAAAAACAGTCTTGTTCGCACAGTCATTTATTAAAAATATGAGCGGTTTCGGCCTCTAGTAGTAGGCCGTCTTCAGATAATACACCATCCGGCTGACGATGGTGACAGCTGTGCTGACCCCAGTCGCAAAACTAAATTTTTGTGCAGTGTTGTGACTGTGCGATCAAAACTCTTTTAACTAATCTTACTTCACTGACAGATAGCTGTTCCCAATAATGTTATCTAAAACTATGAGTCTTTACATTATTTCTGCATGGTGTTGTAATGTCGTTTCATAGCAGATTTGCAGTACATGTAATTATGCAACTGCACAATAGATATTGAGCATTCTCATCCCTTTCTTCTGTAATTCATGTTCATTTTCGGAGGCTTGTGACGATATATAGCTAGATCGCCTCTTTTTGTGCTAACAGCCACTGTAGCTGTGAACGTCTGTCACATGACGAATAAACAGCGAAGGATAAACAGTGGTGACGCAACGATTCTGTCGAACTGACGACAGTCGTGCCAACGAAAGATGCCGCACCGTAATACTAAATGAAATGTGGCTCTGCTGCACCTCATGCTTCCGGGAAGTGCCGAGCAAAGCCGAGACAGGCCGAGCTTGTGCCCGCCTGCGGCCCGCACGTCGTGCCAGTGTGCCGATTGGCACACCGTGGCCGGCTCTTCGTTACGGTATTGGCGAAATGAGCAAAAATTTTTGTTGGTGTCTGTCTCACACCTTTCTGAGCCACTAAGAGCTTTAACAAAGAGTAATATTGGTCACTTTTTCCTCTATCTTTGTGGGTATGAATATCAGTAATCCTCTCAAAATGCAATGAATTTTTTATGACGAATTTCATTAGCAAATATGTATTGTGATGGGGCAGTTAAAAATCCCAACCCATTGTTTCATGGCTACATGGCGACTGCGGGTGAAAACGACATGTTAGTCTTACGCTCCCTTTTCTGTAATTAATATGTTCTTTCTAAATGATTAGTACCTCACGAGACTATTCCATAAGACGTTACCGTGTGGAAATATGCAACGTATGCCACGAGCCTGATTCGGTTGTTTCCAAGAATAGGAATTATACGAAGAACAAAAATACGCGAACTTAATTGTTTGGGGAGCTCAGTAATGTGCTTCATCTCGTTCAGATTTTCATCCACATGCACGCTATTTACTGACTCCTTTTCGTGTGCTACATAGCCTGTTGATATGATTCTCCTCGTTGTTCAGAACTGAATGTAATGTCTTTTCTCAAAATTTAGGGGTAATCACTTTTCAGAGAACCCTTTAATAATTCTTTGTAAAGCATCATTAACAAGCTCCTCTGCTGCTTTCTCTCTGGATTTATTATGACACCAGTATAATATCCAAAAAGTACCAATTCTGCTTGTTTCAGCTTCACATACATAAGGAACAGGAATTGACCCAAAACTGAACCCCGCGGGACTCTCTTTTGATATCTCCCTGATCAAACGTTTTTTCCCTTTCCAACATTGTCTGAATTTTTCGGCACAACTTTTCCATTCTATTTGTTAAGTGTGATTCAAACCAGCTATGTGTATAATGTCAACTCCATAAAAGTTGAGTTTTGATTGACCACACTGCCATACACCTTGGAAAGATCACAAAATGTACCAACTGGCAACATTTTATTATTTAAAGCTTGTACTATTTGATCGGTAAACGTATAAATAGCATTCTCAGTCGAGCAACCCTTCTTGAACCCACAATGAATTGAGATAAGTAAATTGTTTCTAATTGAGTGGAAGGTTATTACTCGTGAGTACATTACTTTTTGGATGTAATGAAATTGGATGATAAATGTTTAAGCCTTTCTTGTCTCGTTTCTTATTAAGTGGCTTAACAGTTGCATATCTTCACCTGTAGAAAAATTCCTTGTACCAGTTATGCGTTACGTACAGGATGGTTAGAAATGGTCTCAAAACTTCTGAGGGTGTTGCAGTATGGGTTTTGGTGTGAAGTAATTATTAATAAAAAAAATCTAAACATTCCGCCGTTTCCGAATTGATTTGCATTGAAGTTAGGCAATCAGGCCGTTACGAGCCCAAATTCAAGCGACCCGCCCCTTGTCAGGTGTTCTCATGCGTAGATGATAGCGCAAGAGACTGCCCTGCCTTTGGCCCGGTTCGATCTTTACTATCATCCCACGTCCAATTTTCGTATCGCTCTCCTGTTCTGTTTAAGAAACCAAAGGAAGAACACGCTTGGCGTCTCCATCTCTGGCGGACCTCTTGAATTTGCGCGCGCAAGGGCATGGTTGGCTAACTTCAATGCCAACTGAATCGGAAACGTTGCAACGTATCGAATTGTTTTCTGAACAATTATTTCTGAGCAGTACATACCCTGCAACACCCTAACAAACTTTTCACGCTGTTTCTGTCCACACTATCACTAAGGACATAACTTTTTAAACTAGACCGAGCGAGGTGGCGCAGTTGATAGCACACTGGACGCGCTTTCGGGAGGACGATGGTTCGAACCCGCCTCTGGCCATCCTTATTTAGGTTTCCCGCGATTACCCTAGATCGCTTCAGGCAAAGGCCAGGATGGTTCCTTTGAAAGGGCACGTCCGATATCCTTCCCCATCCTCCCCTAATCCGACCTTCTGCTCCGTCTCTAATGACCTCGCCGTCGACGGGAGATTAAACACTAATCTCCTTTCTCTAAATTACAACAATTATTCAGAATGATGTTTGAAATTCCATCAACACTGAATGAGCTATTGTGATTTAGAATTTTTTTAATTCTATTAATTACATTTAAGGATATTTGTGCTACTCTTAAGTAGATGGAAATGTATCGCACAAGCGCTCTATACGTGTTCTCCTCTATAGATGAGCTACAATTTGGTAGAATTCTCCCAGTGAACCAAACCCGACCATTGACCTTACCTAGAAACGATGTTATGTGGTCGTTCCATTTCATGGCGCTTTGTAACGTGACGGAACGGAGTCAAGTAACACACCACTAACATGGTACTCAAACACTGCAGGACTGATTTCAAGACTCATTTTCACTAACGTAGATTTTATTACATTTAGAGCAACCTGCCAGTCATCTCACAAAATAGATGTTCTACCGAAGTATTCTTCTACAGTCGCACAATACAGAGTCATCAGTAAACAGTTTCATATCTGAAATTTATCTGAGAAACTTGGGAACGGAAATGTGTAAAAATTAAACATTTTTCAAATTTATTATCCCGCTGATCGCCCCCCCCCCCTCCCCCGAACACCATCCCTTTTACATGCAGGGCTGGCAGCACACAAGCACTGTCAGGTAACGACATTTTACGAGGGACTTTCAATAAATAATGCATTTTTAATGGGCCGGCCGCTGTGACCGAGCGGTTCTAGGCGCTTCAGTCTGGAACCGCGCGACCGTTACGGTCGCAGGTTCGAATCCTGCCTCGGGCGTGGATGTGTGTAATGTCCTTAGGTTAGTTAGGTTTAAGCAGTTCTAAGTTCTAGGGGACTGCTGACCTCAGATGTTAATTCCCATGGTGCTCAGAGCCATATGAACCACGTTTTAATGAAAGCAGGTCGGTTTTAATAAGGAGTCCAATAACCATATTATTCTCCATTCTTTTGACTACAAAACCCTATATTTCAACGTAATTTCCGTGCAGTTGCAACAGCCTTACGCCAACTGGGAGTGTAAGGCCTTGTGTTGTCGGAGAGAAGTTCGTTTTCAATTTTGTAGCACCGAACATGCTGAACTCCTTTCTTCAATTTCCTGAGGGTAGCACAATACACCTCAGAGATGATCATTGTACGATGAAGGAGGACATCAAACAGAAGAATCCCTTCAGAGATCTAGAAGCTTGTCGCCACGACTTTGCCAGCTGAGGGTACGGCTTTGAACTTTTTCTTCGGAGCGGAGGTGGAGTGCTCCATTCCATGGACTGCCGCTTTGTTTCAGGTTCGAAGTGACAAACCCATGTTTCATCGCCTATAACGACGTACGACAAAAATTTTCACGATCTGGCTTGTAACGCGAAGCAATTACGCACAGTTGGTCTTTCGTTGTTTTTCATGGTCCTCAGTCAGGTGGTGAGGAGCCCAACGGGCAGACACCTTAGAGTACCTCCACTGGTGGATGAGTGTGTCAGCACCAACAGACACCTCCAGCTGTGCAGCTAACTATTCCATTGTGATCCCCACGTTCCATCATTGCAAGAGTCGCAGTCGTGAATCAGCTGTGTCTGTTCTACCGGTTCTCGGGAGATAAGAAAAGTTTGCGCGACCTCGTCGCCCAATGACTTACCGTGCTTTTGTTCACTGCCTAGTCTCCGCAGACATTCTGCAAGCGCCTATGAATGTCTACGATGCTCTGATTTTCCGCCAAAAGAAACTCACTGACAGCTGTCTCCTTGTAACACACCTCAGTTACAGACGCCATTTTGCAGACTATGTATAGCACCACCACGTTTCGGTACTTCTTGAAAGCACACTGAGGTGACAAAAGTCATGGGATAGCGAAACGTACGTATACAGATGGTGGTAGTATCAAAAAAATGGTTCAAATGGCTCTGAGCACTATGGGACTTAACATCTGAGGTCATCAGTCCCCTAGAACTTAGAACTATTTAAACCTAACTAACCTAAAGACATCACACACATCCATGCCCGAGGCAGGATTCGAACCTGCGACTGTAGCGGTCGCGCGGTTCGAGACTGGGGCGCCTAGAACCGCTCGGCCACACCGGCCGGCGGTGGTAGTATCGTGTAGACAAGATATAAAAGGGCAGTGCATTGGAAGAGCTATCATTCTTACTCAGGTGACTCGCGTGACAAGGTTCCCGACGTGATTACGGCGGCACGACAGGAATTAATTGACTTTGAATCATAGTTGGAGCTAGACGAAAGGGACGCTCCATTTCAAAAACGTTTAGTGAATGCATTATTCGGAGAACCACAGTGTCAAGAGTGTGCCGAGAATACAACATTTCATGAGGACTGATGACCATAGCTGTTAAGTCCCATAGTGCTCAGAGCCATTTGAACCTCTCACCACGGACAACGCAGTGGCCGAATTCCATTTCTTAACGACTTTGCCGGCCTGGGTGGCCGAGCGGTTCTAGGCACTACAGTCTGGAACCGCGCGACCGCTACAGTTCTAGGGGACTGATGACCACAGAAGTTAAGTCCCATAGTGCTTAGAGCCATTTGGACCATTTCTTAACGACCGAGAGAAACAGCGTTTCGGTATAGTTGTCAGTGCTATTAGACGAGCAACAATGCGCGAAGTAACCGCAGAAATCGAAGCTATCGCACAGGACAGTGCGGCGAAATTTGGAGTTAATGTGCTATGGTAGTAGACGACAGACACGAGTGTAGACTAGCAACATGGTATCACCTTCAGCTCCTCTCATGAGCTCCTGACCATGTGAGTTGGATCCTAGACGACAGGAAAACCGTGCCCTGGTCAGCTGAGTCCCGATTTCCCCTGGTAAGAGCTGATGGTAGGACTCGAGTGTGGAGCAGACTCCATGAAACCAGGTTGTCAACAAGGCACTCTATAAGCTGGTGGTGGCTCCATAATGGTGTGAGTGCAACTGAACCGATCATTCACAGGAAAGGTTATGTTCAGCTATTTACAGACCATTTGCAGTCATTCATGCGCTTCTTGTTCGCAAACGACGATGGAACATTTATGGGTCTCAATGAGTCATGTCGGTGGGCCACAACTGTTCGTGATTGGCATCAAGATCGCCAACTTATCACTTCTTTCACATCTGGTGTTGTTTGTTAATGTCTAAATCACCGAGCTGCATCGTTAAACTGTATGCCCACGAACGCCATGCGCTGCACCTCATTTTCCGCATCCATTTACAGTCCCCAACCTCATCAAGTTCTCACCCCTGCTCACCTATATCGAACAACTTTGCATCTCCTTCAGTATCCGGAAAATAGATTCCAATAATACCATTGTCTCCCTTTTGATTACCAAACGCGGCACGCGGCTGCGCCTTGACAAACACGTCCCTCCGCCCTCCAACTACACAGATCCAAGATCCTATCCAAGCTACTTCAACCAACTCCTTCTCTGAGACAATGATATCCGCCCCCATATTTATCCCGCGTACCAACTTTTCCCCACCTGCCCCACTCCACATCAGGGTTCCTCTCTCCTTATCTCTTTCCATCCATCCACATCCTTTTCCCCTTGTAACTGCTTCCCTACCCACACACCACACTACTCCTTACCCTCTCTCTCCCCGGGCGACTGTATTTCCCACTACGTACGTCAGCTCCTACCTATCATATCCATAGCTGTAATGCCTAATAGACCCCTATATTTTTACCCACTCCTCTCAACCGTATGGAACGTCCAATCTCCTCCGACAATGCTTGTCACCCAACGCAGGTCCTTCAGATTTTAGGTGAAGTCGCAGTGCTTCGGTCTTTTTATCAGAAGAATTTCACCTTCCAGATCAGAGACGTGTTTAAAACAGTATATACTTTCGCTTTTTAAAACTGTCTTTGAATTTTAATTTAAAATAGGAAAACAACCCCGAAATTGTTTGGTATATATATAACGCGATAGCGTTCTCGCTTTCGGAGCACGGTGTCCCGGGTTCGATTCCCGGCGCTGTCAGGGATTTTCACCTGCCTCAAGATGACTGGGTGTTGTTGTGTCGTCTTCATCATCCTCATCCATCCCCTTTACGGTCGGAGGAAGGTAATGGCAAACCACCTCCACTGGGACCTTGCCTTGTATGGTGGTGCGGGTCTTCCGCATCGTTCCCCCACGCTCTGCCAAGGAGTATGGAACATCATCGTCAATATATATATATATGTGAGTGTGTGTGTATTTGTTTGTGTGTTTGGACTAAAACAGAAATAAAACAAGAGGGGAGCAGAGAGGCACAGTGAACAGAAAACAGAGGTGAGCCAGTCACCCTGTTAACGCGTGGAAAACATCTACCAAAAATTTTCAGAAACATGTTGGACAAATCACAAAACCTTAAAACTGTCACCGCATTCATTTGAACGTTACTTAAAATAGAGGGCAGATCCGTCGGCAACTCTGCCGCTGCTCGCTGGTCTGAAAATAAAGCACAGTCGAACAAACTGTGGCGCACAGTTACCTGTATGCCACAAGCACCACACATTGGGAGGTCTTCTGGCCGGAGCATGAGGCTGTGGTCTTTGCGAAGACGAATAAGGAGGACCTCGCCTCGTCGACGTGGCTGGAAGGACGTAATTCTCACTGTAAACTTTTTAATTCGCTCAGCTGAAGAGCGGAATACTGCTGACATCCCCCCCCCCCCCCCCCCCAAATTAGGAGAGAGTGGCACGAAAAAACAGCAAAGGAAAGGAAAGGTGGAAAACGATCTCGTGCAACAGGGTGTCGTATGGGACCGTGCCTGGCACTAAGTTGACCGAACGAGCTTATTCCAAAGCTGTTTCACAGAGGAAGACCGCACTGCAGTTCCTTCTCTACATCCTCGCACGAACGAAAAAATGGCTGACATCGAAATAAGTGTCCAAGGAATAGAAAAGCAACTGAAATCACTCAACAGAGGAAAGTGCACTGGACCTGACGGGATACCAATTCGATTCTACACAGAGTACGCGAAAGAACTTGCCCCCCTTCTAACAGGCGTGTACCGCAAGTCTCTAGAGGGACGGAAGGTTCCAAATGATTGGAAAAGAGCACAGGTAGTTCCAGCTTTCAAGAAGGGTCGTCGAGCAGATGCGCAAAACTATAGGCCTATATCACTAACATCGATCTGTTGTGGAAGTTTAGAACATGTCATTTCTGGAAACCCAGAATCTAGTCTGTAGGAATCAACTTGGATTCCGGAAACAGCGATCGTATGAGACCCAACTCGCTTTATTTGTTCGTGAGACCCAGAAAATACTAGATACAGGCTCGCAGGTAGATGCCATTTTCCTTGACTTCCGGAAGGCGTTCGATACAGTTCCGCACTGTCGCCTGATAAACAAAATATGAGCCTACGGAATATCAGACCAGCTGTGTGGCTGGACTGAAGAGCTTTTAGCAAACAGAACACAGCATATTGTTATCAATGGAGAGACGTCTACAGACGTTAAAGTAACCTCTGGCGTGCCACAGGGGAGTGTTATGGAACCATTGCTTTTCACAATATACACTCCTGGAAATGGAAAAAAGAACACATTGACACCGGTGTGTCAGACTCACCATACTTGCTCCGGACACTGCGAGAGGGCTGTACAAGCAATGATCACACGCACGGCACAGTGGACACACCAGGAACCGCGGTGTTGGCCGTCGAATGGCGCTAGCTGCGCAGCATTTGTGCACCGCCGCCGTCAGTGTCAGCCAGTTTGCCGTGGCATACGGAGCTCCATCGCAGTCTTTAACACTGGTAGCATGCCGCGACAGCGTGGACGTGAACCGTATGTGCAGTTGACGGACTTTGAGCGAGGGCGTATAGTGGGCATGCGGGAGGCCGGGTAGACGTACCGCCGAATTGCTCAACACGTGGGGCGTGAGGTCTCCACAGTACATCGATGTTGTCGCCAGTGGTCGGCGGAAAGTGCACGTGCCCGTCGACCTGGGACCGGACCGCAGCGACGCACGGATGCACGCCAAGACCGTAGGATCCTACGCAGTGCCGTAGGGGACCGCACCGCCACTTCCCAGCAAATTAGGGACACTGTTGCTCCTGGGGTATCGGCGAGGACCATTCGCAACCGTCTCCATGAAGCTGGGTTACGGTCCCGCACACCGTTAGGCCGTCTTCCGCTCACGTCCCAACATCGTGCAGCCCGCCTCCAGTGGTGTCGCGACAGGCGTGAATGGAGGGACGAATGGAGACGTGTCGTCTTCAGCGATGAGAGTCGCTTCTGCCTTGGTGCCAATGATGGTCGTATGCGTGTTTGGCGCCGTGCAGGTGAGTGCCACAATCAGGACTGCATACGACCGAGGCACACAGGGCCAACACCCGGCATCATGGTGTGGGGAGCGACCTCCTACACTGGCCGTACACCACTGGTGATCGTCGAGGGGACACTGAATAGTGCACGGTACATCCAAACCGTCATCGAACCCATCGTTCTACCATTCCTAGACCGGCAAGGGAACTTGCTGTTCCAACAGGACAATGCACGTCTGCATGTATACCGTGCCACCCAACGTGCTCTAGAAGGTGTAAGTCAACTACCCTGGCCAGCAAGATCTGCGGATCTGTCCCCCATTGAGCATGTTTGGGACTGGATGAAGCGTCGTCTCACGCGGTCTGCACGTCCAGCACGAACGCTGGTCCAACTGAGGCGCCAGGTGGAAATGGCATGGCAAACCGTTCCACAGGACTACATCCAGCATCTCTACGATCGTCTCCATGGGAGAATAGCAGCCTGCATTGCTGCGAAAGGTGGATATACACTGTACTAGTGCCGACATTGTGCATGCTCTGTTGCCTGTGTCTATGTGCCTGTGGTTCTGTCAGTGTGATCATGTGATGTATCTGACCCCAGGAATGTGTCAATAAAGTTTCCCCTTCCAGGGACAATGAATTCACGGTGTTCTTATTTCAATTTCCAGGAGTGTATATAGTGAAAAGCAATGGTTCCACTATCCTAGTAGATAGTGTCGGAAGTTCCATGCAGCTTTTCGCGGATGATGCTGTAGTATACAGAGAAGTTGCAGCTTTAGAAAATTGCAGCGAAATGCAGGAAGATCTGCAGCGGATAGGCACTTGGTGCAGCGAGTGGCAACTGACCCTTAACATAGACAAATGTAATGTATTGCGAATACATAGGATCCTTTATTGTATGATTATACACTACTGGTCATTAAAATTGCTACACCAAGAAGAAATGCAGATGATAAACGGGTATTCATTGGACAAATATATTATACTAGAACTGACATGTGATTACATTTCCACGCAAATTGGGTGCATAGATGCTGAGAAATCAGTACCCATAACAACCACCTCTGGTCGTAATAACGGCCTTGATACGCCTGGGCATTGAGTCAAACAGAGCTTGGATGGCGTGCACAGCTACAGCTGCCCATGCAGCGTCAACACGATAACACAGTTCATCAAGAGTAGTGACTGGCGTATTGTGACGAGCCAGTTGCTCGGCCATCATTGACCAGACGTTTTCAGTTGGTGAGAGATCTGGAGAATGTGCTGGCCAGGGCAGCAGTCGAACATTTTCTGTATCCAGAATGGCCCGTACAGCACCTGCAACACGCGGTCGTGCATTATCCTGCTGAAATGTGGGGTTTCGCAGGGATCCAACTAAGGGTAGAGCCACGGGTCGTAACACATCTGAAATGTAACGTCCACTGTTCAAAGTGCCGTCAATGCGAACAAGAGGTGACCGAGACGTGTAACCAATGGCACCCGATACTATCACGCCGGGTGATATGCCAGTATGGCGATGACGAACACACGCTTCCAATGTGCGTTCACCGCGATGTCGCCAAACACGGATGCGACCATCATGATGCTGTAAACAGAACCTGGATTCATCCAAACAAATAACGTTTTGTCATTCGTGCACGCAGGTTCGTCGTTGAGTACACCATCGGAGGCGCTCCTGTCTGTGATGCAGCGTCAAGGGTAACCGCAGCCATGGTCTCCGAGCTGATAGTCCACGCTGCTGGAAACGTCGTGCAAACTGTTCGTGCAGATGGTTGTTGTCTTGCAAACGTCCCCATCTGTTGACTCAGGGATCGAGACGTGGGTGCACGATTCGTTACAGCCATGCGGATAAGATGCCTGTCATCTCGACTGCTAGTGATACGAGGCCGTTGGGATCCAGCACGTTGTTCCGTATTACCCTCCTGAAGCCACCGATTCCATATTCTGGTAACAGTCATTGGATCTCGACCAACGCGAGCAGCAATGTCGCGATTCGATAAACCGCAATCGCGATAGGCTACAATCCGACCTTTATCAAAGTCGCAAACGTGGTAGTACGCATTTCTCCTCGTTACACGAGGCATCACAACAACGTTTCACCAGGCAACGCCGGTCAACTGCTGTTTGTGTATGAGAAATCGGTTGGAAACTTTCCTGATGTCAGAAAGTTGTAGGTGTCGCCACCCGCGCCAACGTTGTGAGAATGGTCTGAAAAGCTAATCATTTGCACATCACAGCATCTTCTTCCTGTCGGTTAAATTTCGCGTCTCTAGCACGTCTTCTTCGTCGTGTAGCAATTTTAATGGCCAGTAGTGTATGATAGCGGAACAAACACTGGTAGCAGTTACTTGTGTAAAATATCTAGGAGTTTGTGTACGGAACGATTTGAAGTGGAACGATCATATAAAATTAATGTCGGTAAGGCGAGTGCGAGATTGAGATTCGTTGGGAGAGTCCTCAGAAAATGTCAATCAACAAAGGAGGTGGCTTACAAAACACTCGTTCGACTTATACTTGAGTATTGCTCATCAGTGTGGGATCGGTACCAGGTCGGGTTGACAGAGGAGATAGAGAAGATCCAAAGAAGAGCGGCGCGTTTCCTCACAGGGTTATTTGGTAAGCGTGATAGCATTACGGAGATGTTTAGCAAACTCAAGTGGCAGACTCTGCAAGAGAGGCGCTCTGGATCGCGGTGTAGCTCGCTGTCCAGGTTTCGAGAGGGTGCGTTTCTGGATGAGGTATCGAATGTATTGCTTCCTACTACTTATACCTCTCGAGGAGATCACGAGTAATTAGAGAGATTCGAGCGCGCACGGAGGCTTTCCGGCAGTCGTTCTTCCCGCGAAGCATACGCGACTGGAACAGAGGAGGGAGGTAATGACAGTGGCACGTGAAGTGCCCTCCGCCACACACCGTCGGGTGGCTCGCGGAGTATAAATGTAGATGCAGACGGGTTTAGCTGAGGCGATCAGGGCTCGGGAAGACTGCAAAGCGCGTGCGTTTGAGTGGCGGTAAGGGTTTGGCAGATGAGAGCTAACGAGCGCCGGCCGCAGGAGCGCCGCCGCTGCGGCCGGCACCGAGGTGGGGGCCCGCGGAGTGCGGCGCGGCTCGTGGCGGCTGGTGGCGAGCGGCGCGGCGCGGCCGCAGTGCGCGTGCCGCCGGCGCGAGCGATGGACGCGGCCCCCAGCCCTGGCCCAGCCTCCGGCTCCGGCTCCGGCCGCGGCCCTGCGTGGCCCTGCGAGTCCGCGGCGTGCCTCGCCGACGTGTCGCTGGCCGGCGCCGCCGCCCTCTCGGCGCTGCTGCTGCTGCTCTGCCGCGCCCTGCGCCCGCCGCCGGCCGTGCGGCCCTCCTACAGGTCTGTACCACCCCACTGTCTACGTCTGTACTCGTCTCGATGTGCGTGTGAGCGGCGGTAGGTCCTTCTGGTGTCACCCTCACGCACTCGCGTTCGGTGCGTGTGAAAAATGCATACTTCTACACTTGTACTCCGCGAGGCACCTTACAGTTTATGCTGTTTATCGCTGAAACAACCTGTTTTAGGCTCTGTCGATGTTTTGCAACGCCAGTTTCACCTGGCTCTTAAATCCGCTCAAAATAACCGGTTTCCAAAATAACAGTTTTTCGGTTTTTTATTCCTAACGTTTCCTGCAATAAACGCAGAAATCAGATAAACAATGACACGTTTTGACTTTCTCAGAATCAAGATACATAGAATCAAAATATTAAATTAAGTACCGAAAGAAAAGAAGACTTACATCGTCTTTTGTTTTTCTTTATTGTCATTTTGCACCTCACACAAGGTGGGCTGGCAGCGGAAAACTTTTACTCCGCTCTTCAGCCACAAGCAGTACAATAAATGAAAAAACCAATGAAGACAGAAAAGTAACATAATGGTGGTTAAAAAACAGTAGATACAATAATTAAAAAAAAAACATGAACCCGTTCACACTCGACGAAAAACAACAAAACTGTCGACACTGTGCACAAACACTGATGATTTAGACGACACATGCGAACGAAGGAGCGTGGGCCGCGATAAACACTGAATCACAAACACGACGGCACACACACTAAACCGATGGCGATGATCTCCGGCGCGCGAACGTCCACTTAACGTGTGCCAGTCAGCTTACATCGTCCACCGTTCGCTTCTTATATGCAGGTGATAAGCGCTTCAGTACTACAAAAAGCCACGAATATCTCCTATTGATTCCAATGTTTTCAAACTATGTTTAGAAATAAGGTTGTAGTCGAGGTTCATACTGCCATTATTCGAGCATTACGAATAGTCAGTGCTAAACAGCGAAAACTAAGGTCGAAGAATATTTTTCCTGTTACTCTGTACTTTTTCGAGAGTTACTTTTTGTTTCTACCGCAAACTATGAATGAATTGTTAAGTTTTAAGTTTTCTCCTCGTATGATCTCACAAGTTTGTTTTGGCTCCTTCCGTTTTTAATCTTTTAAAGCAAATGGAGCATTGTGCTTCATCGATACCGCGCTTCGTAAAGATTTCCACACTAGCGATGGTGCCATTCTGCAATACAACTGATGTCCGGCGACGACACTGAGCAGCGACCATAAAGACCAGATGGGACGAGTTTAGCACACAGCGTGTACACGCGTGCTGTCTAGTAGGCCACAACCACCACATGGTAAAAGGTACTCGTAGACTACTGTCACAGCAACGGTGTACGTTGTTATGCCATCTGTTTGTTGCTCTTTTCTTCGGAGTTATTATTAAAATAGTGCTGATCGCTTTTCTCATTTCCTATTGTAAATTTCCTATTGCAAATTTTACCAATAAAACCTAACCTTTTTAAAAAATGTTTATATAAAAACCAACAATTTTAGCACTACAACTGCGGTTAATTGATATTTCGGTTCTTTACTCTTTTATTAATAAAAAATAAAAAGAACGCCTGTTATAACCGAGACCAAAAAAACACCGAAAAATGCTGCTATCGGTTTGAACAATCGGTTTAATCCATTCCTGGTGTGTGGTAGAGGGTACATCGTGTAGCGCTGTCACTTCCTCTCCATTTCTGTTCCAGTCGCGAGTGTCTCTAGCAAGAACGAATCTTGTAAGCCTCTACCTATCTCCAATCTCCATAATTTCACTTTCACGGCTTTTTCGCGGGATATACGTCGGAGGAAGCAAGATACGGTTGCCTCTTTAAGGAACGTACGTAGACCACAACGTGATGCACAAAGCCCCTCTTGCAACGTCTGCTACTGGAGTTTTGCTGACAAAGGGACTGTACGAACTTCCCTTCATTCTTATTCACAGGACGTGTAGGACACGACTATGACTTCAACTAAATTAATCCGAAACACACCACTTTCAACTGTTTTCGAGAAAATTTCATGTGGTCGCTAGTAGTCAAGGCGTGAGCGACATAGCGTGCTCCCCGCAACGAAGAACAATATAATTGTGTTGCTTGTCGGGCATTATATTCGTTACGTGATGATTACCGACCATGTCCGGACCATTGTGCCTTTTATCAGTATATAGTTACGGCTCATTCAACATGGGAAAGAATGCTACGGTATCGTGCGGTTATTGCGAATATGCTGTATTTCGTATTTAATCGTCAAGTAGTTGGATGATGTGCAGAATCCATGTTTTGTTGAAATATTTCATTCCTGTTGACTTGATTTCGGTAAAACTGAGAAAAAAAGAAACAAAGAAAACTCGTAGTATTTTCATCATGGTCCCTTTTCCGGTATATTGTTAAACAGTTTAATTCATTTTTGTGGCTCTGTTTGTCTGATTTTTTTTTTAAATTAATAAGAATAAAGAAAAAATTGTTGCAGGCAGCCATGTACGATTAACACAGATTTTGTTTCTTTTTGTTTGAGTCGCAAGTTGTAACGTTTCAAAATATAAATAAATAAATAAAAGAAAGAAAGAGGCCAGAACCAAGAGGAGCAGTAGTAACAAGCCGGAGGAGGCACTGTAGCCAGGTCCTGGGATTCGAACCCCGCCCACCTTGTTTCTACCCAGCCTAAAGCTACCTGTGTCTGTTCTTTCCTGCCGTAAAAAAAGCACGTCTTAAGCGGTTAGCTAAGAAGTGCGAGGTACAGGGAGCGAATATCCCGGTCTCCACTTCTTGCACTATGACCGTGCAGACTGTCATTACTCAATGATTTTATAATCTTTATCCTGAACAAAAGACAAAAAAATCTTCGGAATGAGATTGCGGATGCACAACAACTATCGATCAAATCATTATAGTCGTTTTATTTATATCATTTCATCTACTTGCGAGGCAAACATAATGTGTAGCCTATGGAGCACTGTGCCAATAAGGAGGCTACTGATCAGACAAACAAGGGCAACAATGAAACTTCCTGGCAGATTAAAACTGTGTGCCGGACCGAGACTCGAACTCGGGACCTTTGCCTTTCGCGGGCAAGAGCTCTACCACTGAGCTACCCAAGCACGACTCACGCCCCGTCCTCACAGCTTTACTTTTGCCAGGACCTCGTCTCCTACCTTCAAAATTTAAAAGAAGCTGTCCTGCGAACCTTGCAGAACTAGCACTCCTGGAGACATGGCTTAACCACAGCCTGTGGGATGTTTCCAGGATGGAAACATCTCCCAGGCCATGGCTAAGCCATGTCTTCTTTCTTTCAGGAGTGCTAGTTCTGCAAGGTTCGCAGGAGAGCTTCTGTTAAGTTTGGAAGGTAGGAGACGAGGTCCTGGCAAAAGTAAAGCTGTGAGGACGGGGCATGAGTCGTGCTTGAGTAGCTCAGTGGTTGGAGTCGCAATTCTCCTCAGAGAGGGCCTCGAGGCGGACGAAGTCCGATATCTCCCCGACGCTAGAGGAATGGCCGTAACGGTGCAAGGCGTCCGGTTTATCAATGTATACGCCCCTTCCGGAACGAATCGCCGTCGTGACCGATCGCTCTTCTTCGCAGAAGGAATAGCACCCCTTTTTCAAGGACGGCACGAGGACTTGATATTAGGGGGCGATTTCAATTGCACCCAAGCACCTAAAGATTAGCTGCCACGCCATTCACCGCGCCCCGAACTTGGGACACTCATCGGCGATCTCCAGCTGGTAGATACATGGGAACATGTCCGAGGAAATAGACCGGGATACACCCATTTCACGAGTCACTCGTCTAGTTGCATCGATAGGATTTACGTCTCCCGTTCTCTCGCGGCAACGGTGAGTGACGCGGAAGTGTGGCCAGTAGCCTTTTCTGATCACGAGGCCTATATATGTGCCGTCACCCTTCGTCGCCAACGGGTGTGGCGTAGCCGACATCCCTGGAAATTAAACCTTGCTCATCTCGCTTCTCCGGATTGTCGGCGCGCCATCGAAGACACGTGGAGTTTGTGCGTCCGCCGCCTCCCAACGTATCCTACGTCGATTAGTTGGTGGTTAACCTGCGCCAAGCCGGCCCTACGGCGAACCTTTATTACGTATGGTCGTGAGACTGCTGCTTGGAGGCGGCAGACCCTCGATTTTTATTTCACCGTCCTTCGCGAATGCGCCTCCTTGCCACCCACACCGGAACGACAATTGACAGTTCAGCGTGCGAAAGCACAGATCGTAGCCCATATGCGCCGACACCTCGAAGGGACGATCGTCCGAGCGCGAACACAAGACAGACTCGCAACGGAACGACCCACCATGTACGACGTCATCCGAGAACGTACACTGCGAAGACGGGCGCTGATACATGCCATCACCACTGAGGACGGCCGTCATCACACCACACAACGCGATATTGCTGCAGCCTTCTTCAACCATTACGCACGACTTTATTCTGCTCAATGTTCCGACCCGACGACGGTGACAGCAGTCTCACAACTGGTTTACGACATTGTCCCATAGGATTTACAAACTGAATTATTGAACGACATTACGGAAGACGAAGTTATCGACGCCATCGGTAAAGGAGCGGCGAATAAGTCTCCTGGCCCCGACGGGCTCCCTGTGGATTTTTGTAGAACTTTCCAGTATTTACTGGCTCCCAAGTTAACAGACATCTGTCGGGAGCTTATGTCCCCCGCGGTGCCGCTCCCTGCGACCTTCGTAGAAGGAATAATTATACCGGTTCACAAACCTAAAGGTGGGGCTCGAATACAAGATTACCGCCCGCTAACACTCGTCAACTGCGACATGAAGATATTCACCAGACTATTAGCAAACCGTCTACGACCGACCCTACCTTACGTCATCTCGCCAGATCAGACTTCCCTATGGGGTATCAACAACATCCACACAGCACTGTGTCGATACCGTGACTTAATAGCCCTAGCCAGGGCCGCCGCATCTCGGGAGCCTGGCATCACTAGATTTTAGCCAAGCTTTTGATCGAGTGAACACGCGTACCTAACGTCCGTTCTCCAGCATATGCAGTACCCACAGCAATTCACAGACGTCGTGATGCGCCTCCTCCGAGGGGCGACTTCCAAAGTGCTCGTTAACGGGCGTCTCTCGCAGTCCGTCGCGATTTTCCGCTCCGTCCGTCAAGGCTGCCCCTTGTCGACGTTACTATATGCTCTGGCATTGGAACCGCTCCTCTGTGGCCTCCGTCAACGCCTCACCGGTCTTACCCTACGTGACGTCACATTTCGCTGTACAGCATATGCAGACGACCTAGTTCTCGTGTTCCGCAATCGCGACGATGTCAACAGAGCACTAGAATGGATTACCACGTACGGTTTGGCTTCCGGCAGCTGTCTCAACGTCGACAAATCAGTCGCCATGGCCATAGGAGACGGGTTGACCCCAGCGTGTGTTGAACCCCTACAGCTTCGTGGCACTATAAAATGTCTCGGAATAGAGTTTCACTACGACATACGGCGCACTGCGGCTCTTAACTACCGCCGCTTATTACAACAAATTCGGGTCCAGATCTTCAACCTTCGTCTGCGGACCCTCGACATTCTCCAAAGGACATACTTCGTCAATGTTTACCTCGCATCGCGCCTTCCACACATAGCACGTGTTCTTCCAATACCGTTACTGATGGCTCGACGTCTATTAGCGGCATTCGGAGCCTACGTCAGTACAGGCATGCTCTTCAAAGTCAGTTATGAGTCACTGACCCTTCCCCCAGAAAGGGGAGGTCTTGGTCTAGTCCATGTCCAAGACAGAGCTGTGGCCCTGTATGTCAACTCACACATCAAGCTGTGGCGCCAACACCCGGAAAGTTTGACAGGTTTGCTGTTGGAGTCCTTAGCTCCGCCCTCCCTTATACCCCCACTGACGACGCAAGACATACCCCCACCCTTCTACTACTTCGGGAACTTTTACATTGAACACAGCTATGTCCGTATCGCAGTAGCACCGACGAAACAGGCGTCGGCGCGGGATATATATCATGTCCTACAGCAGAGGCGCCCACCAAACATCGTGGAGACCAAAAGCCCCCGAAAGATTAATTGGAAGGTGGTGTGGGAGACGATTCACGCGGTTACACTGGATACAGCCGTCCGATCCACATGGTATATCACAGTCAATGGTAAACAGATCACCCGATCACGCCTCCACAAGATCAACATGGCAGAATCGCCTCTCTGCGTAGACTGCGGAATACCAGACACGGACGAACACCGTCTCACATGTGGCGCGGCAGAAGACGTATGGCGCTTGGTGCGACAAATTTTGTCGTATTTTCTACGAGTGACTCCGGAACACATTACACCCCGGTTTCTACTATTTCCGGATCAACAGTATTTCCCGCGCGCCAAGACCAACGCTGTCACGTGGATCCGTGCGCATGCGGTACACTACTTATTTCACGATGGACCTAAAGATGTATTCGACTTTTGGAACTACCTACAAGAACGTCATTGCAAGATCGTACGGAACCCAAAATACAGACAGTATTTTTCTAATTACTTAGGGAGTGCCCTACGCCACCCTCCACGCAGCTGGATCATCAGCAGGTAGGAGAAGACACCCAATGAGTGAGCTGCCAAGACTAAGTTCGATTCTCGGTGGAATAACATGATGTACGTGAAGACGTACCTGGATGATGAAGCGTAAGGAGAGTAGCGACACACCCTTCTGCATCCTGTATGAAGCACTCTTTTTTTTCGTTTTCCCCATATACATTACCTCGGTGTAGGAACGTGCCGAGATATTGTTTTTTTTTACTCAGAGCACGATGCGGTGCTAGATACATTTATTTTTGTTGTGGTATAAAGTAAAACCACATTAAGACTGTATTAAAAGCAGTAAATAAAAATGAATAAATAAATAATGATTCCCACAAAAGATTTCCCCTTCCCATCCCTGATTCCTTGACGGACGAGGGGGACACTGTGAACAGGCCTCGGGTTACGACCCCTGATCACTCTGCCTTCCCCACCCTCCCCCACCTCCTTAAAAAACCTACAGATTGAAAATAAATACTCGTAAATATAGCTAAATAAAACACACAAACTTAATATAAGATATTAGCTGTTACAAAGTACAAAACGAGAGGAATTATTAAGTCAGATGTAAAGTAGAACGAAGTGCACGACATAAATGGAGAAACATTAAAATATAATTTTAGAGACGATTACAGTGTAGACATGGAACGTGACATAGTTACATTTATTTACCCAAGGACGTACAATAGTAAAAAGGGGAAACAAATATGTACATACCCTAACAGCAGCTGACGTATCAACATTAAAACGTAAAACGACACACAATAAATTAATAAAATAAATTGTTAAAAAGTTCAAAAATGTAAATCTGGAGCTATGCTGAACCCCATATACAAAACAGGAAATACTGTGTGTCGAGGCCAAGTAGAATCAGTAAAATCATCCGGACATAAAATGACATACAAATCGTGTCATCCGTAAAATCAAGAAAACGTAAAACAAATTCAACACAGTAACAATAACAGAGTAATGATGAGATGGTGTCAAAATGCAAAAGAAAAGCCGAAATACCGTAAGAACTAAACGTCGATGACAACACACCTACAGCGCAGAATAAACTAAAGGCCGTTCGTAATACGCCAGCCTAAAGTCAGTCCACAGAGGGTTAGGCACCACCTATTCAGACGAAAGGAAAACAAGAAGACGCCCCCAATCCTTGAGTGTACGACTAATATGCAAAAAGAACACGTGGATCATACTATATAAAACTAACACACTACTGTCATAGGAGAGCGATGCAAAACAATCATTCCCAGAAAGCGTCACGGAGCTTTCGACAATATTTAGATCATTTATCTACTAGTATATTGTACACATTGATGATGTTATAACATACCCTTGGGATTCGTACAGTTTCTTCTACGTCATTCGATTAGCCTCTATATGACCTCTAACATTACTGATTCTCTCGCCGTTCAGTTTCGTAATGAATATTACTGAGCTATTAGTTTAATGAGACACGGTGACAAAATATAGAAATTAATCCGGAATAATTGAAAGACTGACCTCGGGGAACGTCAATTTGGCTTCGGAAGAAGTTAACGGACAAGCGAGGCGATAGTGAACATACGATTTGTCTTAGGAGATACTGCTGTCGTGAACTGAACGTGGACTGGACTGGCCTGTTATTCTTTATACTGGTGTATCTTGAACAACACAAGTGCTATAACTACAGAAAACGCTATACAATAAAAAATGATGAGTCCCACCGCCACACCCTCACCCGCCCCTGTTAGGCCAAATTTTACTGCCTGACTCATGTGCACCAAAACTATCTGTATAACGATATTTTTAATTAACTTTGCCAGAGTGATAGGAAAACTTAACTGTATATTAAATAACCTGTTCTGTGAAATTCTATTGTGCAGCACAGTGAAATGCCATAACGCGTGACTTCACAATACGTGACTTGCAAATACAACACAAAGCTAACAGATTGAAAAGCTATATAAAAATACAAATCGAATTTTTAAAGAATAATGAACCAAAACGTTTCTACAAAAATGGTCTGTAAATTTACGTAGACAAAACTGACAAGCAAATTTCTAAACACTGAATGCTGCACACGCAAATGTAACACTGCACTGTGAGAATAACTATCTAGATATGAAACAGAATCTGAACTAAACTTTACCTAAACTCATCTTATAATGACTTTCGAAAAGCAAGCTAACTGAATGATCTAACTAATCTATCTGCATTGTAAAACTGTTTCTAATAAATTTCGTATGGCTTACCTGTGGTAACGTAAACTTGATACTGTTCGAAGTGATGAATATAAAATATGCAGCAGTAGCAAACAAGCTAAATAGGAATAAAAACCTTGCTGAGTGCAATGCAAGAACTTGCAACTATTCTAAACAGATCATGCCTCACTTGTAGTCACTGTGTTACGCAGAGTGTAACACAACGACACACATAATCAGAAAAAAAACGAAGAGCCAAAGAAACTGGCACACCTGCCCAGTATTGTGTAGGGCCCCCGCGGACACGCTGAAGTGCCGCAACACGACGTGGCATGGACTCCACTAATGTCTGAAGTAGTGCTGAAGGGAATTGACACCATGAATCCTTCAGGACCGTCCATAAATCCGTGAGAGTACGAAGGGTTGGAGATGTCTTCCGAACAGCACGTTGCAAAGCCGCCCAGATATGCTCAGTAAGGTTCATATCTGGGGAGTTTGGTGGCCAGCGGAAGTATTTAAACTCAGAAGAGTGTTCCTGGAGCCACTTGGTAGCAATTCTGGACGTGTGGGATGTCGCATTGTCCAGCTGGAATTGCCCAAGTCCGTTGGAATGCACAATGAACATGAATGGATGCAAGTTATCAGACAGGGTGCTTACGTACGTATCACTTGTCAGAGTCTAGACGTATCAGGAGTCCCATATCATTGCAACTGCACACGCCCCACACCATTACAGAGCCTCCACGAGCTTGAACAGTCCCCTGCTGACATGCAGGGTCCATGGAGTCATGAGATTGTTTCCATTCCCGTACACGTCCATCCGCTCGATACAATTTGAAACGAGACTCGTCCAACCAGGCAACAAGTTTCCAGTCACGAACAGTCCAATGTCGGTGTTGACGGGCTCAGGCGAGGCTTAAAGCTTTGTGTCGTGTAATCATCAAGGGTACACGAGTGAGCCTTCGGCTCCGAAAGCCCACGTCGACGATATTTCGTTGAACGTTTCGCACACTGACACTTGTTGATTGCTCAGCATTGAAATCTGCAACAATTTGGGGAAGGATTGCACTTCTGTCACGTTGAAAATGGCTCTGAGCACTATGGGACTTAACTTCTGAGGTCATCAGTCCCCTAGAACTTAGAACTACTTAAACCTAACTAACCTAAGGACATCACACACATCCATGCCCGAGGCAGGATTCGAACCTGCGACCGTAGCAGTCGCGCAGTTCCGGACTGAGCGCCTAGAACCGCTCGGCCACCGCGGCCGGCTGTCACGTTGAACGATTCTTTTCAGTCGTCGTTGGTCACTTTCTTGTAGGGTCTTTTCCCGGCGGCAGCGATGTCGGAGATTTGATCTTTTACCGCATTCCTGATATTCACGGTACACTCGTGAAATGATGGTACGGGAAAATCTCCACTTCATCGCTACCTCGGAGACGCTGCGTCCCATCGCTCATGCGCCAACTAACACCACGTTCAAACTCACTTAAATCTTGATAACCTGCCACTGTAGCAGCAGTAAGCGATCCAACAACTGCGTCAGACAATTTGTATCTTATACAGATGCTGCCGACCGCAGCGCCATATTCTGCCTGCTTACAGATCTCAGTAGTTGAATACTCATGCCTTAATTCTTTCGTGAAGATACGGTAGTGGAATTTAAACGTGCTAAATGACTAAGGGAAACTGATCTTTAAAAAACTGTATTGCAAAATATTTACAAAATTTCTCCTTTATGACAAGTATCTGTCTGCCAAGTAACACTTTATGAAAATGGTACAGAAATGGTAACATATCTAAGTTCTGAGTGCAACCCAAGTAAATAGAGAACTTGACTTATTCTCGTCTGGACAATGAAGTAACTAACCCAAACCAGTAAAGAGAGAGTCCACTAAAACCTTCCGTTATTCACACACATAATTACTCGCAAGGAAGCAGTGCAGCAACGCTTTACCTTAAAAAACTTGACGGTCCATTTAACCTTTACAAAATCATAATCCACAATTCATCCCTCTCCCTGTATTTACCTCTGTGCTCCGCATCCGCTCAGCTTCCTAGCCAGTACCCCACTTTCTCACTAGCTGCTCTTAGGATGCCTACTGCCAAGACAGTACTACCAGCGACCTGACATCACACTGCTTGTGTTCAGAATCTCCGTGGCCTAACATGTCGAATACTGAAAATTATTCTTTGAGAAATATCCAGTATACACACGTGAAATATGACACATCGAATGAAAACAAAAGTCACATCACTTTCCTTGAATACCAAAAATAAACCAGAAAACTTACGCAGTTTCCTATCTCTGCAATGAGCAAGCAGTAAACCAAACCTAAGAAAAATCTGGAAAGGGAATCAAAGGTCATGGAGAAGAAATAAAAACTTTGAGTTTTGTCGATGACATTGTAGTCCTGTGTGAGACGGAAAACTTGTCTTGACTGGGGAAAAAATTATGAATACCAACAAAAGTGATTGAAGGGTAAAGGAATGCAGTCGAATTAAATCAGCCGATAGATGAGTTTTGTTATTCGGGCAGCAAAAAACTGACATTGGCCGAAGTAGGGAGGATGTAAAATGAAGACTGGCAACAGCAAGAAACGTGTTTCCAAAAAAAAAAAAAAAAAAAAAAAAAAAAAAGAGTTTAATATCGAATACAAAGTTATTTGCCTAGGAGCTTCCGACGGTATCCATTAGATCAGAGAAGTTAACTTATTTACCTACCTCCTACTTTTGTATATCTGTTAGTAACAAAATTTTCTAACCGTCCAAGAGTTTTATAGTAACGGAGATTTATAAAGTAGGAAAGTAACTTTCCTACGTAAAATTTATTAAGAAGTGTCACAGTAAGTTAAAACATATAATAATAATTACTTATCAAATACTTTAAGTCAATTTTTTGTGGAAACCTAACGAATTTTTTTTAAATCTCTGGCGTCCGCCGTCCACCATGGAAACTGGAACGCCCGGTACCGGGCGGTAGGGACGACGCTGACGGCCACTGCGATAGATCACTTATGTACGGGGTGAATCACAATTATCAGCGAGAGCTCATATGAGCGTCAGTGTACGACAATAGGATGAAGAGCGTTTCAGTAAACATGGGTCCTTCAGTGAGCCTGGGAGATAACTGTGAAAGTGTGGTTACGTGTCGCCACTGACTTCACTGTGAAGTATTCTCCTAATAAGTGCAAATATGACTCCATTGTAAACATGTCGATTAAGTCTCCATCCAGTTTGATTTAGATTACAGCCACGGCCCTTGGATGTGGATTGTAGTACATACGTTAGTTACATGTTCTGTGGATCACTTGAACGATTCTTTTATCGAAATGACGTGGAACGAGACAGTTTATAGGATATGTATACATGACTAGTGTTAACATTAAAGAACACATTATTTTCAGTCAAATCATACAACCATTCCTTTTTTTAAACTACGTGTTTTTAAGCAGAAATTGTTTAATGGAATACGAAGGAGTTAACCAGGAGAAAAATTTTAAATTAAATTTAAAACTTACTTCACTGCCTGTCGTAATTTTATGTTATTGGACAAAATATCCAAATTTTTTGTTGCTGCACATTGAACTCTTTTCTGAGCAACTGATAGCTTTAACTATGGGTAATAAAGGCCATTTTTCCCTTTAGTGTTATGAGTATGGACATAATTGGAAACGAAGTCCCATGCTTCTTGACAGAGCGTAGGGGAACGATGCGGGAGACCCGCACCGCCGTACTAGGCAAGGTCCTTGTAGAAGTGGTTTGCCGTTGCCTTCCTCCGACATGGACAGCATTGATCTTCTCAAATTGTGATGGATTATTTGTGAGGACTTTCATTAGCAAATATATGTATTGTGACCGTGTAGTTAAAACGCCTAGCTCTTTGAAGAGGTACCTAATGGTGTCCAGAGACGAACAGCACATATTATTCTCACTGCTTGCTTTTGTGCAATCATTACTTTCTTTTTAAGTGATTAATTATCCCAGAAAATTGATGTGTAAGGCATTATTAAGTAGAAATATGAAAAATATGACAGGAGGTTAACATGTTTGTTTCCAAGATTAGAAATTACACGAATAGCAAAAGTAGATGAACTTAATTTTTTGAAAAATCTCAGTAATATACTTCTTCCATTTCAAATCTTGATCAGTATGTACACCCAAAAATTTGGAGCGTTTTACCCTATTTGCTGACTTCTCTTCATGTGCTACATCAATTGTTGGTGTTTCTAATTGTTCTACAGAACTGAATGTAGTGTGTCATTTTCAAAATTTAGGGAGAGTCCATTTTCAGAAAACCACTTAATGAGTCTATGGAAAATATCGTTTACCAATTCTTCTGTTGCTTACTCTCTAATGGGATTATTATAATACTAGTATTGTCTACAAAAAGTACTGATTTCGACTGTGGAATGTTCAGTGGAAGGTCATTCACATGTGTAAAAAATAGGAGTGGACCCAAAATTGAAACCTGTGGGACTCCGTTAATCTCCCCATGTACTAAAATTTTCTACCTTTCCGAAATGGTCTGAATTATTCAGAACAACGTTTTGCTATCTGTTCCTTAAGTGTGATTCAAACTAGCTGAGTTTTTCTAAGAGACATCAGGAAGTTTTCTGTGATTTTAAGATAGGTAGGTCGAGTAGGTCGTGTACTTATCTTGACCTCTAGCTGGATGTTTTTGCCTATGGTCGTCTGAAAAGGGAAATGCTCACCATTCCCTCCGATTAGGTCGAAGAACTAGAGAAGCGAACTATCCAGTTTTGTCAAGATTTACAAAGTTATCCGTGTTGGCTGTTTCTAAGAATGCACAGGCGAGTGCAATATCGCATACAGATGGGAGGAAAATACATCAAAAATCTCCTTCAACAGACACGAGTGCGCAGTGAACTGTGAAATGTAACATTCCGAAATAGTAATGTATTTCAAAAAATGGTTCAAATGGCTCTGAGCGCTATGGGACTAACATCTGATGTCATCAGTCCCCCAAAAATTGGAACTACTTAAACCTAACTAACCTAAGGACATCACACACATCCATGCCCGAGGTAGGATTCGTACCTGCGACAGTAGCGGTGGTGCGTTTCCAGACTGAAGACCCTAGAACCGCTCGGTCACAGCGGCCGGCTTACTGTATTTCTTCTCGAGGTATGATATGGGTGGAATTTGAGCCGAACTGGAGACTTAATCTACATTACAAATACATTCATACTTATTAGGACAATTCTCATAGTGAAGTCAGTGGCGGCTGCTAGCCACGCATTCGTAATTATCGCCCAAACGGCTCGCTTGCGGACCCATATCTACTGGCTGATAATTGCGATGCTCCCTGTGTGTAAATTATCTAGTGGACCTCGTCGAAAGTTTCGCCAGGCTGCTCGCGAATGGCGTTGTCCGCGGAAAGGTAGCAGTGGTAAGGGACAGTAGCGAAATGTAGGAATACCTGCAGAGGAACTGGGTGAGATATCTAGGAATCGCCTACATTGGTAATTGAGGGAGATGTAAAGGACAAAAGTTGTAGCGGGACCAAGGCGTGACTATAGTAAGCAGGTGTCAGCTGTTGTAGACATGCAAAGAAGCTTGTAAAGTGTAGGCTAGCGTTGAGAGCTACACCAGGCCAGTCTTCGGATTCAAGAGGACAACAGCAACAACAATAACAACAACAACAACAACAACAACAAAATGGACGCTATAGTAATGTATTGCCCACTGTTCTTGCAACGTACGCTCTGGTAACAGTAACAGTAAAGCTCACCATGATGCACAACGTCTATTGAAGCGTTTTTCGTAGATGCGCCGTCTGAAAAAGGAAAAACACCCAGAAGACACGGTCCAATGTCAATGTAATTTCGATGACGTACACACCATCAGTCGGTATGTAAATGATTAGAATTGCAGTTCTCTGTGACAGATGGAACGGCCATCAGAGTACGTCAGTGTTGTTCGTGTTTAGCCTTCTTACCAGTCCTGGTAAGGATTATAAGGCGTCTGAACAACGTCAAATGTTGAGTGATCACTATGAAGGACGGAGAGATGCCACATAACCTCCTGATACAGAGTTATCAGCACTTGACACAGTTTGGAAGGGGCCTCATTCTGGGCTTCCATTCGACCGGCTGGTCGAGTGCAATGTCTAGATTTTTGGAACATTCAGATGTGACAATGGCTCGATATTGGACTGACCACATGGTAACTTCAGAACAGGTATAGTCGTTGTCAAGTTTCCAGTTGATCGTGTCTGACCGCCACAAGAGAGGATCGTTTTATTGTCCACATCGTAACCGCTCCGCATCTCCATCTGCCTTATGAGAACAAGTAATGGACTCCCTGCAACATTTTATGTCACACTGCATCATTGGTCGAAGACTAGCAGGCAGCACGAGTGGCCGCGCGGTTTGAGGCACCATGTCACGCATTGCGCGGCCCCTCCCGGCGGAGGTTCGGGTCCTCCCTCGGGCAAGGCTGTGTGTGTGTGGTGTTCTTAGCATAAGCTACTTTAAGTAGTGCATATGCTTAGGCACAGATGACTCCAGTAGTTTGGTCCCTTAGGAATTCACTCACATTTGAACATATGGAGACGGGCAGCAGCCAGACCTGGAAATTATCGTCCCATGAATAGGCTACCACTAACACTACAACACAAATGGATGAGTTTGGAGTTGTGCTATAGCAGGGAAGCTTGAACTGCTGGTTATTGGCCTCGTACTGTGTTCAGCGATGAATCGCGGTCCTGCACTACACTGGATGACTATCGTAGGCTTGTATGGCGGCTACCTGGAGTGACGTCCAATCATTCCACTGTTTTGGAGATCCACAAAGGCGTCATGGTGCGGGGAGCCGTCGGGCAAGACTTCAGGTCACGGCTGGCAGTGACTGAGGGAACTCTGAGGACGGAACGGTATGTGGCGGACATCCTGGGTCTTCACGTGTTAGCTCTCACGTGACAGTATCATGGTGCCATTGTTCAAAAGGTCGATGCTCGTCCACGTGGTACGAGTATCTATGAACAGCCGCCATGATGTCGAGGTACTCTCGCGGCCAGCAAGCTCCCCAGGTGTGTCCCCAGGAGAAAATGTGTGAGACCAGGTAAGACGTCAACTCCGTCCAAGTCCTAGTATCCGGGAGATCAAGGACCAACCACACTTGTTGCGGGCCAGCTTACTTCAGGAGAGGATACAACTGCGTTATGACACCCTTCAGTGCATACATCCAGCCCAGAGAGGGTGCAACGTCATGCTGTTAAGTGTTCTCATACTGCCAATTCCTTTGTAAATTTGACTCGATTTTGTATTCACTGAAATAACATAACATGCGCTCCCTCAAGCCGCAAAGTTTTCTTTTCATCTTCGTACATCTATATTTAAACTGGATGAAGGTGGGACACAGCTGATATAATTTTTTTTATTAACAATGAAACTCCTCCAGCTGTATTTTTTTTTTGTCGTCAGTCTACTGACTGGTTTGATGCGGCCCGCCACGAATTCCTTTCCTGTGCTAACCTCTTCATCTCAGAGTACCACTTGCTACCTACGTCCTCAATTATTTGCTTGACGTATTCCAATCTCTGTCTTCCTCTACAGTTTTTGCCTTCTACAGCTAGTACCATGGAAGTCATTCCCTCATGTCTTAGCAGATGTCCTATCATCCTGTCCCTTCTCCTTATCAGTGTTTTCCACATATTCCTTTCCCCTCCGATTCTGCGTAGAACCTCCTCATTCTTTATCTTATCAGTCCACCTAATTTTCAACATTCGTCTATAGCACCACATCTCAAGTGCTTCTGTTCTCTTCTGTTCCGGTTTCCCCACAGTCCATGTTTCACTACCATACAATGCTGTACTCCAGACGTACATCCTCAGAAATTTCTTCCTCAAATTAAAGCCGGTATTTGATATTAGTAGACTTCTCTTGGCCAGAAATGCCTTTTTTGCCATAGCGAGTCTGCTTTTGATGTCCTCCTTGCTCCGTCCGTCATTGGTTATTTTACTGCCTAGGTAGCAGAATTCCTTTACTTCATTGACTTCGTGACCATCAATCCTGATGTTAAGTTTCTCGCTGTTCTCATTTCTACTACTTCTCATTACCTTCGTCTTTCTCCGATTTACTCTCAAACCATACTGTGTACTCATTAGACTGTTCATTCCGTCCAGCAGATCATTTAATTCTTCTTCACTTTCACTCAGGATAGCAATGTCATCAGCGAATCGTATCATTGATATCCTTTCACCTTGTATTTTTATTCCACTCCTGAACCTTTCTTTTATTTCCATCACTGCTTCCTCGATGTACAGATTGAAGAGTAGGGGCGAAAGGCTACAGCCTTGTCTTACACCCTTCTTAATACGAGCCCTTCGTTCTTGATCGTCCACTCTTATTATTCCCTCTTGGTTGTTGTACATATTGTATATGACCCGTCTCTCCCTATAGCTTACCCCTACTTTTTTCAGAATCTCGAACAGCTTGCACCATTTTATATTGTCCAACGCCTTTCCAGGTCGATAAATCCTATGAAAGTGTCTTGATTTTTCTTTAGCCTTGCTTCCATTATTAGCCGTAACGTCAGAATTGCCTCTCTCATCCCCTTGCATTTCCTAAAGCCAAACTGATCGTCACCTAGCGCATTCGCAATTTTCTTTTCCATTCTTCTGTGTATTATTCTTGTAAGCAGCTTCGATGCATGAGCTGTTAAGCTGGTTGTGCGATAATTCTCGCACTTGTCAGCTCTTGCCGTCTTCGGAATTGTGTGGATGATGCTTTTCCGAATGTCAGATGGTATATCGCCAGACTCATATATTCTACACACCAACGTGAATAGTCGTTTTGTTGCCACTTCCCCCAATGATTTTAGAAATTCTGATGGAGTGTTATCAATCCCTTCTGCCTTATTTGACCGTAAGTCCTCCAAAGCTCTTTTAAATTCCGATTCTAATACTGGATCCCCTATCTCTTCTAAATCGACTCCTGTTTCTTCTTCTATAACATCAGACGAATCTTCACCATCATAGAGGTTTTCAATGTATTCTTTCCACCTATCTGCTCTGTCCTCTGCATTTAACAGTGGAATTCCCGTTGCACTCTTAATGTTACCACCGTTGCTTTTAATGGCACCAAAGGTTGTTTTGACTTTCCTGTATGCTGAGCCTGTCCTTCCGACAATCATATCTTTTTCGATGTCTTCACATTTTTCCTGCAGCCATTTCGTCTTAGCTTCCCTGCACTTCCTATTTATTTCATTCCTCAGCGACTTGTACTTCTGTATTCCTGATTTTCCCGGAACATGTTTGCACTTCCTCCTTTCATCAATCAACTGAAGTATTTCTTCTGTTACCCATGGTTTCTTCGCAGCTACCTTCTTTGTACCTATGTTTTCCTTCCCAACTTCTGTGATGGCCCTTTTTAGAGATGTCCATTCCTCTTCAACTGTACTGCCTACTGCGCTATTCCTTATTGCTGTGTCTATAGCGTTAGAGAACTTCAAACGTATCTCGTCATTCCTTAGTACTTCCGTATCCCACTTCTTTGCGTATTGATTCTTCCTGATTAATGTCTTGAACTTCATCCTACTCTTCATCACTACTATATTGTGATCTGAGTCTATATCTGCTCCTGGGTACGCCTTACAATCCAGTATCTGATTTCGGAATCTCTGTCTGACCATGATGTAATCTAATTGAAATCTTCCCGTATCTCCCGGCCTTTTCCAAGTATACCTCCTCCTCTTGTGATTCTTGAACAGGGTACTCGCTATTACTGGCTGAAACTTGTTACAGAACTCAATTAGTCTTCCTCCTCTTTCATTCCTTGTCCCAAGCTCATATTCTCCTGTAACCTTTTCTTCTACTCCTTCCCCTACAACTGCATTCCAGTCGCCCGTGACTATTAGATTTTCGTCCCCCTTTACATACTGCATTACCCTTTCAATACCCTCATACACTTTCTCTACCTGTTCATCTTCAGCTTGAGACGTCGGCATGTATACCTGAACTATCGTTGTCGGTGTTGGTCTGCTGTCGATTCTGATTAGAACAACCCGGTCACTGAACTGTTCACAGTAACACACCCTCTGCCCTACCTTCCTATTCATAACGATGCTACACCTGTTATACCATTTTCTGCTGCTGTTGATATTACCCGAACTCATCTGATCAGAAATCCTTGTCTTCCTTCCACTTCACTTCACTGACCCCTACTATATCTAGATTGAGCCTTTGCATTTCCCTTCTCAGATTTTCTAGTTTCCCTACCACGTTCAAGCTTCTGACATTCCACGCCCCGACTCGTAGAACGTTATCCTTTCGTAGATTATTCTATCTTTTTCTCATGGTAACCTCCTCCTTGGCAGTCCCCTCCCGGAGATCCGAATGGGGGACTATTTCGGAATCTTTCGCCAATGGAGAGATCATCATGACACTTCTTCAATTACAGGCCACATGTCCTGTGGATACACGTTACGTGTCTTTAATGCAGTGGTTTCCATTGCCTTCTGCATCCTCATGTCGTTGATCATTGCTGATTCTTCCGCCTTTAGGGGCAATTTCCCACCCCTAGGACAAGAGAGTGCCCTGAACCTCTATCCGCTCCTCCGCCCTCTTTGACAAGGCCGTTGGCAGAATGAGGCTGACTTCTTATGCCGGAAGTCTTCGACCGCCAATGCTGATTATTTATCAAAATTTAGGCAGGATCGAACCCGGGACCTAATACGTTTTGATTATGAATCAAAGACGCTACCCCTAGACCACGGGTATTAGCTGTACTTAAGATTTTATATTTACTTGGTTACTAGTTTCGAAGTTGCATCAACGCCATCTTCAGGCTAGTGCACTTTGATGAAATCAATTGTGTGTGGTTCAGTACTAGACATCCGCGGTGAGACCAACACGTGCTCCACATGGATGGTGGGCAGTAACTAGTATGAAGTTTAAACCAGTGGGTCAAAGATAGTAAACTAAATGCTCCACATGGATGGCGGGCAGTAACTAGTGTGAAGTTTAAACCAGTGGGCCAAAGATAGTAAACCCACTGGTTTAAACTTCACACTACTTACTGCCTGCCATCCATGTAGAGCGCGTGTTGGTATCGCCGCGGACGTCTAGTACTGAGCTACGCACAATTGATTTCATCAACGTGTACGGGCCTGAAGATGGCGTTGATGCAACGTCGAAACTAGTAGCCAAGTAAATACAAAATCTTAAGTACAGCTGGAGGAGTTTAATTTTTAATAAAAAAAGTTTTCTTTTGTTTCCTCCGCCACTTCTGGATATCTCACTTATTATATCAGGCATTGTATACAATATCTGATAAAAAGTAACCGGACACCCCTATTTAATGCGGAATTGGCCACTAGATGTCACGTTACTCGGACGCGTCAGTATAAAAGGTGGTGGGCAGTCCTCTGTTGTCAGTAGAGAAGAATCTGGAATAACAAACCCATCACGGACATTTCAAACCTTTAAAAACTATCCAAGATAACTGTTGTGATTGTGAAGTGGAAACGTGAAGGAAGGAAAAGCCGCTGTTAAACGCAGATCAGGTGGAGTACATGTATTGACGGACTGCGCTGTCGAGCACTGTGGAAGTTGATTGTCGTATGTAGAATGAAATGGCGGGAGGAATCACTCTTTTGTTCCAAAGTGCTACCAGGTGTCCCGTTATCACACTGACTGTGCATAGCGAATTAACAAGAATGGGGTACAGTGGTCGAGAAGCTCTTCATAAGACACACATTTCTGCAGTCGGTACTAAGAGGCGCTTGAGATGGCGTAAGGAGCGATGCCACTGGACAGTGGATGACTGAAACCAGTAATCTGGAGTGATGAATTAGTCTGTACATTGTGGCAGTCCGATGGATGAGTCTGATTTTGACGAATGCCTGGAGGAGGTTACCTGTACTCATCTATAGTGCGGGCAGTGAAGAACGGAGGAAAAGGTATCACAGTATGTGAGAGTTTTTCGTGCTTAGAGTGTGATCCGAGTATTGCGCTTAAGAAAATTCTAAATGCTGAGGATATGAAAAAATATTGCGGTATTGTTTACTGAGTACAGCAGAGCAACAGTTCAGAGACGATCAGTGTTTACATCAGCATGAAAAGGTATCCTATCATAAAGGAATATCAGTGGGAGAACGGTTGCGGACAGTGACATTCATGAAAGGGACTGGTCTATCCGGAGTCCGGATCTGAACCCAGTGGAACACTTTCCTGATGAGTTAGATCTTCCAGATCCCAACATTCGGCTCTTGAAGAATGGGCTGACATTTTTCTACAGATACTCACGCACCGCACTGAAAGCGCCCCCAGCAGAGTTCAAGCCGCCGTGTAGGGGAAAGATGGTCGCTCCGTATTTTAATGTCCATTAATAGGTGTCTGAATTCTTATGTCCAGGTAGTGTACTATGTGTTCTTACGGTTCTACGAACGAATTTCAGCTCGGCAGCTGCGCTTTCTACAATCTATGGCATGTGATCGTTTCACCTTACGTCGCACCTGACAAGATGTCTTAGAGCTGTCACTGTTTTCAGTGGTTTATTGCCAAAAGTGTAACCGATCGTAATGCAGCTCTTCGCCTACTTACACATCGTAAGTCGCATTTGTGTACGTTCTGAATCAATTGTCAGCTCTTGCGTTAGGCGTCATTCCTCTGCAGGTCTCCCTACACTTCGCTACGATCCTCCCGTTTCTACCTTGCCGTGGATAATGATGCCATCCGCGAGCAGTCTGGTGCGGCTTTCAACATCAACTAGATTATGCAGGGTGAAAAGCTTGTAAGGGTGTTGCAGGATATGCACTGCTGAGAAATAATTATTAAGAAAAAACCGATACAGTACCGAAATAATTACCACTTGAGTTAGGCAATCAGGCCGTTACGAGCCCAAATTCAAGCGTCTCGCCCCCTGTCATTTGTTCTCATAGCGTAGATGATAGCGCAACGAGACTGCTAAGCCTTTGGCCTGGATTCGATCTTTACTATCATCCCATGTCCAATTTTCTTATCGGTCTCCTGTTCTGTTTAAGAGACCAAACGAAGAACACGTTTGCCGGCACTATCTCTCTTGAATTTGCGCGCGGAACGGCATAGTTGGCTAACTTCAATGCCAATTAATTCGGAAACGTTGTAACGTATCATCATTTCTCGGCAGAACTTGCCCTGCAGCAATCTTAAAAGCTCTTCAAACTGCTTCTGACCACCCTGTAGACAGGGTGTGTCAATAATCACCGATAACAAACACTTGGCACAATACTCAATAGAAGCAACATCATTCCAGTAAACGCGTCCGCCAACAAACCGTTTGCGAAATAATTGTCAACCGCCACTGATTTGATAAGTACAAATGTTTTTGTAATGTAAACGAGTCAATTAACTATGAAACTTGCTGGCAGATTATAACACGTGTGCCGGACCGAGACTCGAACTCGAGACCTTTGCCTTTCGCGGGCAAGTGCTCTACCAACTGAGCTAACCAAGCTTCTGCGCACAGCTTCTGTGAAGTGTGGAAGGTAGCAGACTAGGCACTGACGGAGTTGAAGATGTGAGGACGGGTCGCGATTCGTGCTTGGGTAGCTCAGTCGTTAGAGCACTTGCCCGCGAAAGGCAAAGGTCTCGAGTTCGAGTCTCGGTCCAGCACACAGTTTTAATCTGCCAACAAGTTTCATATCAGCGCACACTCCAATGCAGAGTGAAAATTTCTTTCTGAAAATTCAGCCATGGCCCACAGTTGTGAAATGTGACGCGTGCATAAACAGGCATCAGCACATTTCGCTGCGGTTGTAAGTCGATATCTCCCTGGTCCAAGATGGATAGGTTGAGCAGATCATATAAAAAACGCGACAAAAACTATCCAGTCTCTGTTGATCCATTTTGGACGTGGGTCAAGGCTGGTCAAATATTTAACAAAGAAATTCGCCAAACAGCAGTGAAGTTCTTTCCTTTTATTTTCGCTACCAGTCTCGGCAATTCATTATGCCATCTTCAGGCCCCATATGAACTCTCAAAAATAATCAGTATTCGCATACTGGGGCCAAATGTTTCTGGATGTCGTGAATTCTCAAGCGCTTCCGTCGTAGACTTGTCTGCAAATGAGCACACCTGCAGGTGTGCTCATTTACGGAATTATTCACGCAACGGGACACAGAATTTTACCAAACTGGTATCTTAAACGTGGTGCATCAGTGAGACGAGTGCATCAGTGCTCACGGCAATTTTGCCTTCTTGGCATACAGGTTTGGTCGTTGCCTTCGAATGGATAGTTTTGTTTATCAAAGAAACAGAAAACTGCCTGCTGCATATCCTCGAACGACAGGTATCGTCAACCCTTCAACTGCTTTTTTAAGGGACTGAAGGAGAGATAATCGCATGGGGAGAGATGAGGACTTAGAGGTCGGGCGGATGCTCCATTGTCCACAATAGATGAGGCTGTCCTCCCAGATTGACCGGCGTTTTGCGTCGAATCGCGACCAACGCGGAACTCGGTGCGCCATTCCACAACAGTGGCTTTTGACAGACAAGCAACCCCATACACGTTCTTGACTCTCCGATAGATGTCTGCCGGTGTTTCTCCTTCGGCAGCCAAGAAAACAGTAACAGCGCGTTGGTACTGTTTGGGCGCGTTTGGCAATAACGTCGCTGTAGGTAACTTTTTCGCATTTACCGTATGCTTCTCGGAAAGACCCAGTACCACACCAACCCATTGCCTACATGTCGGTGATAATATACTTGCATCGGAGTCGCGCTACGTTATATACACGATGCAGCCACGCCCTTGCGACACCATGTCTGAATCGTCCCTTATAGCTTGTCCTCGAAGATTACCTAGACTTTTTTACCTGAGGCTGTCTCAAATGAGAAGAGTGCACCACTCCATTTGATGAAGCTGATGAACTGGAGCAGCGAATTGTTCAGTCTTATCAAGATTTATGAGTTTATGCAGGGTGTTTCAAAGAATTCCTTATTACTGTAGAGGCGAGTTCAGTATTGCATACAATCATATAATTGCGAGGAACAACTCATGAAGCACCATGTTTAACAGGGATGAGTGCACAGTAAATTTTGACTTACAACATGCTGAAGTGGTAATGTATTTCTCGTTAAGGTAGGATACTAATATATCGCTATGAGCTATGAAGCAAATCCAACAAATACAACACTATTTGAATTTCAGGCATCCGGCCGCTGTGGCCGAGCGGTTCTAGGCTCTTCAGTCCGGAACCGCGCTGCTGCTGGCGTCGCAGATTCGAATCCTGCCTCGGGCATGGATGTGTGTGATGTCCTTAAGTTAGTTAGGCTTAAGTAGTTCTAAGTCTAAGGGACTGATGACCTCACATGTTAAGTCCCGATAGTGCTCAGAGCCATTTGAACCATTTGAAGTTTCAGGCAGGATCCCAGTTGGAGAGCCTCTGCAATGCTTTGTTAGTTCAGGATGAATAGCAAGTGGACTGAGGCATGAATGGGAATTTGAGTTCAGGAGGGAGGGGTGCAAGGGTAGTCCGAGCAGATGTGTAAATCTGCTGTGCAGCGTAGTGTGTGGTTAGCGCGTCTGCCTAGTGAGCAGGAAACCCTGTTCGAATCTGAACTTGTTACAAATTTTTATTCGTCGCTTCGGTCTGCATATGTACATCATAAATGCCTGACGCTTGAAAAGGTCTCTGGAAACATGAAGTTTCGTTTAAAACACAACAGTGATGAAAGCACTGCAAATAGTTTGTCATGGGGTTTCGCAGCAAAGATTCAAGGGGTTTGTGAAACTGAATCAGGTAGAAAAGACCTTTCTTCTTACACGTTTCTGTTCTCATAGAGAAAAGAAAGACACAGACAATATTTTTTGGGTGTTCCAGATTACATACCACGACGGCAGTTGTCCCTTAGGAATTTGTGAAGCTATATCACCTGTGCGAGGGTACTGATAGCAACGCAAGATCAAATAAAAGTACCCTTAAGGCATACTATCGTTGCATACATTCACGTCTAACAGTAAAATTATTCAGGCAATAGACTGCATAAAATTGTTTGGTAGCATATTAAGTTAGGTCTCTGATTTCGTCATTTCGTTAATTCGCTTATATACGTGTTTTGTGTGTGTGTGTGTTTGTGTGTGTGAAGAGGGGAGGTGGTCGAGGGGAGGGGGAGTGTATCATATTTTATTATTCTATTTTTAAACCATGGCACTCACTTTTTTATGTCCGGCAATCTCTTTCTGAAGTTAAAAAAATAGTTCCGAAACATTAGCGGTTTTCCAAATGTGAAATCGTCCAAGGTACAACGTGGTCATGCATGTAGGAACAAATATTCAGTAGAAATTAAAAAAAAAACGCTGCAGTTGAGAAAATCTTATGACTAATGTATGTAATAGTCTATGTCTTACATTATCACTCTACTACATCAATAAAAAATGAATTTTGAAACAGAAGCTACTTAATCCGAAAAACTGACTCTCAGTCTCCCGACTACGAACAGCAAGCCGCCATCTCTCCTATCGTCCAAACCCTGGTCTTGATCATTTCCTCCATCAACAGGAGGCAAACTGTCTACGTCCGGCTGGATCTCCACCCCTACATCGTGTGTTGTCCGTCTTCTACGGTCACACCTATTCTAAGCCAGCCACCTTACGGTATTCTCCTTTTCTTTCCAGGTAGCGGATGGTTCACAGAAAGAACAATTGCTGTTAAGACTTCGTGCGAACTCGAATCTCAAATTTACTTTCATGGCCAGTTCTCGGGATAACATCTTCACAAGTCGTTGTGCTACTGCTGAGCTTTGTGACCCAACGAACCAATCATCTCCCTCCTGGACGTTTACTTCCTACTCTTAGAGCCTGCTGAAGAGGTAGACCAGATAGCTTGTTGATATGATCTGTCCACCTGCTCGTATCAAGAAGGCCTCTGATCCACCTCTTCAGCAGGTCTAAGAGAAGCTGATAAACGTCCGGGATACCCATAGAGATACGTAGAAGGAAAGCATATTTTTGTTGGAACTTTAAGAGCGAGCCAGACCGTGACGCGCAACGTCTCTCGAGCAGCGTCCGGGACCCCTGAAGTTGGCCGGCCGGAGTGGCCTTGCGGTTCTAGGCGCTACAGTCTGGAACCGAGCGACCGCTACGGTCGCAGGTTCGAATCCTGCCTCGGGCATGGATGTGTGTGATGTCCTTAGGTTAGTTAGGTTTAATTAGTTCTAAGTTCTAGGCGACTGATGACCTCAGAAGTTAAGTCGCGTAGTGCTCAGAGCCAGCCCTGAAGTTGGCTGAGCAGCTTCGTGACGCTTTCGCTCTTAGTAAACGAACCCGTAACATCTTTGGATGTGTTCTAGGTCCTCTATCAATCCTACCTTCCGCGGATCCCAACTATAGAGCAATACTAGTATTGGTCGAATGATTGTTTTGTAAGCTACCTTCTTTGCTGGCAGAGCGATTCTTCCAATGAATTATACCCTAGAATCTGCTTCACTTGGGATTAGTTTATTACTTTAAATCGCTCCATAAGCCTATTCCTAGCTTTCTTAGGCTTGCAGCTGATTCCTGTGACTGTTCTGTAATCTTGTTATTATAAAGTAATGAGTCTTTCTGACTACTTACTGGTAATATGTTGCATTTGTTTATGTTGCCAATACCTGTATTAAGCGTCGATTCTCTGCAGGTCTTCCTGCATTTCGATACAGCTTTCTATAGTTGCGATTCCTCTGTATACAACGGCATCATCTGCGGAAAGCCTCAAAGTGACATTATCCTCTAGGTCATTTATACAGAACGAAATACCTAAACTTGCACCGCAAGTACTGCGGAAATGGGAAGTGCAACTGATATGTGGTTTTTACAGAATGGATTGATAGTCAGCGGCCCCTATTGTTAGCCAATCAACAGATTGGAGTAACAGTTAGAAATTATTTTTTGCGAACATAGACTTTTTAAATGGAACAATGCCTATTGAGGTTAGCAGAGTAAAAGTAGGGTAAATTAGAATGTCAGTAGTATTTGTCGCAGAATTCTAGTGCGAGTCGTTTACGAGATATCGTATTTTGAAAAGTTTCCACACCGAGACATGTAAAATACAAGTTCATGCACTAATTACGTGGATTCTGACCAGCAACGAGATAATTGACCGTCACCCGTTGTGTTCAAAATTAGCACCGGCAGAGGCAATACACACTCCTATTATGGTATGGAACGACTGCTGCACACATGCTAGCATTTCAGCGGAGATGTCCGAGCAGGCTGCAGTACTACGTTGTTGCATATCATTCGGTGTAGTTGGAATGCCCTTGTAGACAACTTCTTTCAGCTTTTCCCACATAAAAAGTCTAGAGATGTCAAATCCGGGGAATGGGCGGCCAAGACACAGGTCCTCTGCAACGATTTGGAAACTATTTGCCAAGAAATACTGTACTACTTCGTGCACTATGGACTGAACAACCATCATATTGGTACCACATGCTCCTTCTAGTCTGCAGAGGATGTCTTCTAGCATCTGATGAAGATGATCTGTTAGGAGGCTGCGATAGTTGTGCACGTTCAGTGTTCCGTCTAGGAAAACGGGCCTATGAGGTGATGGTTCACTATTCCACACCACACATTTACACTCCATGGACACTAACACGGTTTGTCAACAATCCAATACTGCGTGTTTCAACGGCTTACCTCGCCCTGATTGGTAAATGTGGCTCAGTCACTAAACGAGATATATCATACATCTGGGGTATCCTGTCTTAATGCCCATGTACGGAAGTTAACACGAGTCTCATAATTGTTTCCACGCAGCACTTGATGGAGAGAGATGTGGTAGGGACGGAATCTATGTCGATGGAGAATGCGTAGGGCATTTGCCTAACTCATGCCACTACCTCGTGCGGTTGCGCGGGAGCTAACGTGCGGATCAACTGAAACAACAGCAAGAACATTAGTTCGGAAGTGTTTCGAACGTCTTCCAGAACTCAAGGAACATGACTTCAAACTGGGTGCCTGTGTTTCCTGCTTTATGAGCCTTGTGGACGAACAGAGGGAACAGGGTTGTTTTCGGAATTCATTTTGGTTCCTACAGGGAAGATTTTAGATCACCAGAAATGACATTAATGCGTGACCATAAAACATGTCAAAAATTCTACAACAGATCAACGTCAGAGATGTAGGTCTATAGTTTTGTGCGCCTGTTGGACGATCCTTCTTGAATACTGGAATGAATTGCGTTCCTTCCCAAGCACTAGGAACTTTTTGTTCCTCCGACGACTTACGTTACATTGCTGTTAGAAGAGGAACAAGATCTCTTTATGTACCTGTATTGGTATCCAATGGTTTTTGACTAATGAGCGATTTCAGTTCTTTTTGTATCCGGTAGTCACTTATTGTGGTATAAAAGGCGTCCAGTATTTCGGAACTCCTCCTGTCATCCTCCGTTCCGATGTCATATGGCCACAGAACGTCTGCACTCGTGGCTTCGATCCATTTGCTGATTTAACACAAGACCGCTCAAGCTTCAGCGAGTTTTCTGTGAAGTCAGTAGACAGAATATTGCTTTCAAATATTACTTTCAAGTTCATTAAACGCTTCATGCATGGCTCTCTTTACACTGATTTTAGTCTCGTTGTCTGTGACTCTCTGGCTGCGTTTCAATTCGCAGCGAAGCTGTTTTTGATTTCGTAGCAACTTTCTAACACGGTGGACGTCACAGCTTTGCTCAGCACGTATCCATCTAAAGAATATTGTATAGCACTTCTGCATTTTGCCCATTGATGCCTCACATTTTCGGTCCTACATATGTAGTTTTTATGTTGTCCGCTCAAGTAGTCTGAAATATGTTTACGTCTTTCTTGCTACGCAAGCTTGTCTGTACAGACGAGAGTCAGTCTGCCTCTTCTGAGGATATTTACAAGGTTTTATGATTCTGTGCAAGCTTTGTGTTCTTCTTTTATCTTCTTCTGTTTCCTGTCTTATCTTCGCGGGGTCGGCGTATTGTACTGGATTTGGCAATGTTAGTGACACAGGGCCGCCGGATACCCCTCCTGTGGACCGTCTCCCTCACCCCCCCCCCCCCCCCCCTCTCTCCAGCGGAACTCATTTTGTGTACACCACCTGCCTGTATCTAGCGCTATCCGATGTGAATGTACGACAGGATTTTCGAAATTTTTATGATTTTACGTGTAAGTTTTGTGCTAACATATATAGATATAAGAATTTTTAACATTTAAGAATTTTTAACATTGTGCAGCCCTGTCAGCAACTGTGATAATGGAACATGTAACATGTAACATGTCAGCCTCAGTTGCAAATAGAAACCAATCTTTACCCAGGTTTCAGCCAAAACAATTTGGCCTTCTTCAGAAGCCGGTGACACTAAACTATCGCATGCCAAAGTTTGGCCATGTCAAGTATAAAACTGTAGCATTGTAGTAACCAGCCATAAATCCTTTTCATTTAAAGCCGTTTTGGAGTACAGGTTTACTGGTTTTAGGGTCTCAGAGTGCTGGAGGAGCTGTCATCAGATATTGCTAGATAGTACTATAGGCGATAGGGCTTCTAGGGCACGGATCGTAAGTTTGGTGTAATACTGGCCCTAGTACTGGTCCTGTGACGTCACGCGGATGGGTTGCCTGCAGGGGCAGGACTGCAGCGATGAGAGCAACAGGATGGAAGTCGGCACATACGGCTCCCCCCCCCCCCCCTCCCTTCCTAGACACAAATGCGTTTTGCTCTCTCAATCCCAATTCAGTATTTCACTGCCGTAAAAAAATGAAAAAATAGCCAATCAGTATGTACCCCAGAGCAGCCATCTTGTTCTTGTAGTACAATCTTGATCCCATACTTTGATCTCTATTCCCAGCTCGGCTCCAAAATCGCGATGTCCGATCTCTGATGAGCAAACGAAAATTTGCAGCAAAAGTAAAATAGCACTTTAAACAAATCAAACCTGTACGTATTATTTTTCAAAACACAAAACACACGTGGCTCACTTATTAGCACTACTGGAGTAAGTTACAGGTTAAAGTACCAAAAAGTACCAAAAGTACAGGTTGATGTACCAAACAAAACCCTTCTGATGTTCGATATTTGTACCTACTTGGCACAAGGTGGAATCTTATTTGCACGTCTCAGTCACAAAAACACCTTCACTCACAATCCCAAAGACAGGTTACAGCGAAAGAATTGCAGTGAGCAGGTTAAAGACTTGCTGTACTTCTAACAGCAACTGGAATGGCAATATCTTTGAACAAAGTTCCAAGGTTCCTCTGTACTATGCATGAAATTTGGCTCTCTTAACTCCGTATGAAAATTCGATCTTTGCGCCATAAATCAAAATAGCACTTTAAAAAAAAACAAAAAGTGTCTGTATTATTTGTCAATATACATAAATATCTGCTCTATAACAGCCATGAACCATGGACCTTGCCGTTGCTGGGGAGGCTTGCGTGCCTCAGCGATACAGATAGCCGTACCGTAGGTACAACCACAGCGGAGGGGTATCTGTTGAGAGGCCAGACAAACGTGTGGTTCCTGAAGAGGGGCAGCAGCCTTTTCAGTAGTTTTAGGGGCAACAGTCTGGATGATTGACTGACCTGTTAACATCGAGTATAGATTTAAGTGTCAGGAAGTCGTTTCTGAAAGTATTTGTATGGAGTGTAGCCATGTATGGAAGTGAAACATGGACGATAAACAGTTTAGACAAGAAGAGAATAGAAGCTTTCGAAATGTGGTGCTACAGAAGAAAGCTGAAGATTAGATGCGTAGATCACATAACTAATGAGGAGGTATTGAATAGAATTGGGGAGAAGAGGAGTTTGTGGCACAACTTGACCAGAAGAAGGGATCGGTTGGTAGGACATGTTCTGAGGCATCAAGGGATCACCAATTTAGTACTGGAGGGCAGCGTGGAGGGTAAAGTTCGTAGAGGGAGACCAAGAGATGAATACACTAAGAAGATTCAGAAGGATGTAGGCTGCAGTAGGTACTGGGAGATGAAGAAGCTTGCACAGGGTAGAGTAGCATGGAGAGCTGCATCAAACCAGTCTCAGGACTGAAGATCACAACAACAACAACAACATAACGGCGCAAAAGAGAACAATACGGGTTTAGGTACACTTGGCGTCAAAACCTGGGTTTTGATCTTTGTACCCACTTGGTGCAAAGTATAATGGACCCTCAAATTAAGTACCACAATATTTTTTTCTTATTCTCAGACACAAACACAGCGTCACACTCAATCACCATGAGTGGAACGATCTTTAGCATGGTGTACCAATTTGTAACAAAAATGCTAAGGACCGTGACGAGCACTTATTTAGCCGTGCAAGGCCAGAAATAATGGATGAGTTGAGAAATAAACAATGAATATTATATCAGGTGACAGATTAAGAACCTTTCGATGAGGAACAAACTACGGCTGTATCCATAATTTGCGTACTAACTTTATTTCGAAGCATCTACAAATTCAGCCACGAGTTAAAACATAAATGTAATTGTAGAGAAGAAAGAAACTTTATAACAATTTTTCCCCACATATAGCGGAGCGGAAAGGAATTAAGAAATTTGTTCAATATAATGGCAACTGTTAAAAAGATTAAAATTTGAACGGAGCGCACCTCGTCCACGAGATGCGCAAGAATACAGGGAAGCCCGCCGCTCTGACGGCTGTAGCGGTGATGGCGCAGGGAGCCTCTGGCCCAAGAAAGAAGTGGCCAGTTCCATGGCCAAACATGCGGGGTTAGACATTGGTGCGCCCAACAAGTTGCTTTCTTCACTAGTTTTTGAAGGTGTATTTACACTAGAGTGAAGCATCGGATCGCTAACAAACCCCTAGCCACTGCTGCACCGGCCCATTCTGAAAACATTTTCTTGGAAGAACCACCAGCTGCTATCGTGCACGCGACCACATGTTGGTGCCGCCAAGCTGCAATAAAGTTCGACTGTTCATTACTTTGAACAGAATGTGGTATTGACGGTTGGGTTCGGCCGCCGTTTCGGTCATTTGATAATCACGAGCATTTCGTGATACAACGGCAGAGCAGCAGGACCAGCCAGGCGCTGAGGCCCATGAGTCTGCCACCGGTCTTTTGTTGCCTAAACCTAGATCTCATCGTTAAACATTATCTCTCCGATGTATTCTCAGTTAAGCTTGTGTGGTTCTAGTTCAGTGGATGTATTTATGTCAATGGAGGCTGCCCTCAGTTAAGAGTATCTTGTTCTGTTCTGATTTCAAAATGCAGCTCTGTTGTATTTTACAATTTTTTTATTTATTAGTAATGCGATTCCTGTCACAACTCCCAATTATCCACACAAATGAGTGGTCCCCTGCAAGTAGGGAGATTGTCAATGCCTCCCTACGGTCTGATACTGGCTGGGATAATCTGATATCTCGATGATCTATTAATATTTATCTCGTCCGCTAGCAAGCGGTAAGCTCTTTTCATTTACGCCCCTTTCGATACAAGCACTGTGTCAATCAGTTTAGGTGTTGTGGCGCAACCTAAACTACATATTCTCGCAATACGTTTAAGTAGAAAAGGCTCTTAGCACTATGGGACTTAACATCTGAGGTCATCAGTCCCCTAGAATTTTAACTACTTAAACCTAACTAACCTAAAGACATCACACATATCCATGACCGAGGCAGGATTCGAACCTGCGACCGTAGCAGTCGCGCAGTTCCAGACTGAAACGCCTAGAACCGCTCGGTCACGGCGGCCGGCGCAGTACGTAAGTACAGTTACGAAAACAGTAGTACTTCATTTCATCAAGCAGCATTCTAAGGAGGAAAAGATAATGCATCGTGCTCTACATTAAAAAGATGTAAGTGATGCTACTGACTGGTTAATACAGCTTTTGTATTTTAGATCTTTTGCCAACTTGACGTTATGCTACTGGTGGTACAGAAATACAACTTTCATCACCTAACCTTTTTAAAAGTTTTTCAGTAATGCTGTTTCTCACTAAGCACCATTTTAGGGGAGTAAAAATTCGAGGGCTTTTCTTCAACCTCTGTTTAGATGCGATATAAAAACAACAACGAAAATCCGTTGAAGCTTTGTGGTATTACGCAGTTTCTCTAGTGTGTGTGTCTATTGTCTCGCGTAGGATTTTTGAGTTCTGAGCACATAAGGAGCACGTAAATGCCTAGAAAATAGTGTCTCTCGCAAAGTGTGCGTCTCGCCTGAATTCAAGGAATCCACATAACATAGCTGTTATAAGTTTCTTTCGTCATGACAGTTGTCAGCCGCATACTGCAAGGACAACAGGCGGAGCATAACAAAAAACTGCTAAGTTATTTAGAAACATCAATATTAAAGTATCATTCTGCACGAACAACGAACTTGGATATCACTTACCTTACACGGTAAACATAAACACCCCAATAGCAAAACCTAGTGGAATTCATAAACTACTATGCATTTTACATAGGCAAAACAGGAAGAATTTTCCACGCGCGTTACAAAGAACACACTTTAGACTGGAACACTTTGACAAAGGCCGGCCGTGGTGGTCTAGCGGTTCTAGATACGCAGTCCGGAACCGCGCGACTGCTACGGTCGCAGGTTCGAATCCTGCCTCGGGCATGGATGTGTGTGATGTCCTTAGGTTAGTTAGGTTTAAGTAGTTCTAAGTTCTAGCGGACTGATGACCTCAGATGTTAAGTCCCATAGTGCTCAGAGCCATTTGAACCATTTTTTTTTTTTTTTTTGAACTCTGACAAATCAAGAGTAGTCAACGAGATGTATGTTAGTAGTCACAGATTAAGTGGCATCCACAACAGCCCAATTGTACTCTACACAGAAAACGTGATCTGTGAGAACAAGTAGAAATAATATTGTACAAAGAAAAATCTTCTGAAAAAATGTTGAGTGAACAAACAGAGTTTAGCAATCACAGCTCTTTGAAGAATTTTTAAAAGTTTATTTTCCCTAAAGAAACAAATAGTTAATAGTGGAACCATTTGATAACATACATCCAAATGTTCACAAAGTTTTTGTTTTGTAAATGATATCCTATATAAATAATAATGTAATAGCTTTGTATCTTCTTTAAAGTAATAACAGCTGTGTATTTGTAGAAATGCAGTAATTTTACATCTGAAATTCTTTGGATTGTTTTGATTAGTGTACACAAATGTGCTGCAGAGTGAGAAGTGCATATGTATACATAAACATGTTTACACATTTTGTGCTTCAAAACCACTATCCACTACTGGAAACAGTAAGTTACTTTCCGATTTGTTTTTGTTTTGAAAACTTTCATTCATAATCTTCCACTTTGTAAAATACCATTGTAATTTTACCAGGACCATAATTAAACCAAATCCGATAAAAATCAATGTAGGCTGTGAAACCAACTGAAGATGAGCCCTCAGGGCTGGAAATGCATCGTGCATTGAAATAAAAACGCGAGTATGACTGAAGGCGGTTGTTCTTTACTGTAAAATTATATTTAATAGGAGGTGGACCACCAATCTGACGCTTCGCATTCACATTGTAATGCTCATAAAAATATTGATATTGAGAGATAAAGTTATCAGTCTGAAAGAACAATGGCAACATGTAAAAGCTACGTAAGATGTCGCACAAGTCCTGTAGTAATTGCTTTGGAATCAGGTAGTTGCATTCAAATTATCACATTCTCCTCTAAATTTCTAATAAACTGTAAAAAGTAATTAACCTATAATTTTTGATTTAATCCATTTAAACAAGAAATATGAACCAGTAGAATCTGTAGCAACTTGTTCCATTTCATTAGCACCGTTGAATACATAGTCTTCCAGTTGCACCATTTTGACATCCTCAGGGATAATTTGTTTCTGAATGCTGAAGACTGCTTGGCAAACCATGTCGATACAACACGTCCATTGGATGCTGCGAGGTCAGATGCTAGATACCGTGCAGTTCTAAGGCGGTACCGTCGTGCCCTTACGGCCAAATAACAGTCATCTCTTTTTGTATCACGCATGGTCGGCCCTGTCATGGTCCTCGGGATACTGTTTCCGTTTCTACAAATTGTCGCCACATCCGAGAAACAACAGAACGATTCACATTAAGCTTCGGGCCACATCAATTTGCGACTGTCCTGCTTCTTCTTATGGCTCTCCACCGCAGAGTGTCTGGAAGGGGTCTTCTTTGTGCCATATTGCACCGTCTGTGATTGTGTTCCCAGTGATTGTGGATGTGGGACTACCCGGAAAAGACTACCTAGCTTGATAGGTGCTCTGACGTCATCGTTGACGTTGTTGTCCATTGATCGGAATGCCATCTTCCGTGCAGAACACAATTGTACGGATGTCTGTTGACATTTTGTATGATTATACCTTGAATTGGGGGGAAATAGCGGTTTGTTACTTTAATTTTGGACACCAGTGTAGTTAGTTGAAAGCATAGCAACCATGATTTCTGGAAAGCAGCAGAAAGTGGGTAGTTGAAAGCATTACTTGACCAAAAATGGCTCTGAGCGCTATGGGACTTAACATCTGTGGTCATCAGTCCCCGAGAACTTAGAACTACTTAAACCTAACTAACCTAAGGACATCACACACATCCATGCCCGAGGCAGGATTCGAACCTGCGACCGTAGCAGTCGCGCGGTTCCGGACTGAGCGCCTGGAACCGCGAGACCACTGCGGCCGGCTGCATTACTTGACCCATTAAGCACCTAAATCAAAGATAGTCGACAGTAGGTAGTTGAACGCATCGCATGCCTCACTTCTAACCTCTTTGAGATGTGTGGCACTTAATCTGAGGATCCATTGTACTTTGCCACTTGCACCAAGTGGGTACAAGTGTCGAACAGCAATCGCGTTTTGGCACCAAGTGTAACTTAACCTGTAAGTTACACCATGTGGGGCGGCGGATAATTTTGTAGAATTAATTATTGTTGCTGTTTAAACACTTGCTGGATAAATGCTTGCATGTAGAATCAGTTTCTGGCTTTTAGAATGTTGTTAATGCTGTCTTTCGCCGTTCTCAACACTGGCTCTCTATTTACTTTTTAGCACCCAGAAAGTGATTTAACAAAACATGGAACCAGTAATTAGAGATCCTAGTGCCCACTTTATCTGAGAATGTCATTATAGCTGCAGCTTATAGCTCTGAGGAATTAGGAGATTGTCCGGGATTTCTAATCAAGAACGGTTTTCCAACATAGTTGAGTATATTCTGAAATTCACTGATAAAAAACACAAGTATCCCTACAACCTAACTAACATAGCAGTTCAGAGTCTAATGCGCTGATGCAACTACAAATGTCCGAATTAAATGTTAAAAAGAATGCTCGCCATAATTTGATGAAAATATTTCATCAAACGCCACGCTAAATAATTGGTAGAATGTCTGTCCCGCGACGGCACGTGAAAATACGACAATACGCAAACTGAAGCTAGATAATGAAAATCATCCCAGAATTAACACTTCACTTGAAATGTTTTCATGGTTCCGCGTATCTCTAGTAACTTAATACGGCACCCGAGGCTGTTTGTAGCAGTGACACTGATGCGACGCGACTCCCGACACAGATGGCGTGTCATTCAGCGTCTGGAGAGAACTGGGGCCTTCCTTCCTCGCGCAGCGTTCTTATATATAAAGCCGCGGTGCGGACGCTAAGGGAACACCTGATCAAATCGGCTCTTCCGACTAGCCGCTGGGCTAGTAACGCACCACTTCAAGTTACATAATAATTTATAGCTTCTTTTGCTGATGGCCGATGAAGCTCTTAATTTAAACGTGCATTCATCACGCAGGTAAGTATTGATAATAAAATTTTGACGTGGCTAAGTTAAATATTTTGGGCGAGAGAATTAATTAAATTACACTGCACGCAGTAGATGAGCTCTGAACTGGCCCTTTTGAGATCCGCTATCGCTATAATTTTATAGGTATTCAAAAGGAACTTTTCACATCTTCATAGTCATAGCGGACCTCCAACCTATTTAAATCTAAACATCCTAGCCTTATTTATTAACCTACTTAACCTATCTTGCTTCCTTCAGTTTTGAGACAAAAACCAGAAAATCATGAATTTCCACTAAAATCTTAATTTGTGAAATCCAAAGTACTGTTTTTATTAAATCATTATGAAAGATGAATCTACATATAAATTTTGAAGTCTCTAGCTCTTTTCTGTTGCGCCAATGATTTTTTTTTAGAAAAACGTCTAAATTTCGAAAATGGCTGAAGTTATCGAACTGATATTTAACATACATTAATTTAGTATTATTCCTGACATGCTAGAAAAGTTTTAGGTCATTTGCTTGATTTTTAAGGTATTGCGCAACATTTATGACGTCAGAGCTAGTTACAGCAGACTGGCTGGCACACAATGGAAACTGATGTGAATTTACTACAGCGTGAGTAGGCTGCTTCCCTACAACCAGTAATGCCAATCACTGACCCACGTGTGTTTTGTACCTTTATAAGAACGCAGCTTTAGGTATTTTGACAAATAATAAAGACAATTTTTGGTTTCCTTAAAGTGCTATTTTGTTTCTGGTGCAAAGATGGAACTTTCGCCCATTGGTCGAAGATCAAACATACGCGATTTTGGCGCCCCATGGGATACAGAGATCGAACTATGAGAAAAAGATGGCAGCTCTGGGTTACTTATTATGGCTGATTAATTTTTTTATTTCAGTAAAATATGGGGCTGTGTTGGGAGAGAAAATGTGTGTGTGTGAGAGAGAGCGAGCGTGCATGCGTCAACCCTTCTCCTCGCCATCAACCGCCCGTATAAGTGGGCAATTTGAGCGTGTGATGTACTAAGGAAAGCTTGTAAATCGTGGGCGATAAACCCCATTGCCTATACTACTATCAGGGACTAACTTCGATGGAATGTAAGAGAGAGGTGTAGAGGGTAAAATTTGCAGGGGAAGAGATTAGAAAACATAAAAAAATTGAAGACTTTGGGTGCAAGAGATACTTTGGTATGAAGAGACTAGCAAATAGAGAAATTCGTGGTGGACCACATCGAATCAGTCGCAATGATGGCTAAAAAAAGGAAACCACTATTTCGTTGGTGCCACCCAAGTGTTGGCGCTTGTCTTAATGTGCTTCTCTCTCTCTCTCTCTCTCTCTCTCTCTCTCTCTCTTCCCTCCCTCTCCCTTTCTCTCTCTTGGTGCCGGTCTTAAAAGTGCACTTCTCTCTCTTTGATCTCTATACATGATAGTCGTTGATCTCAAAGTGTTTGGGTACTGTAAAAGTTAATATTTGTTTATTTGTACAAAGAAAGAGGGCAACGTTTACATAATGAAAATAAGTAAGGTAAGGATAATGTGTCCGAGTTATTATCATCAATATACATTCGTGTTTTGATGATTTCGGAATATTACTATACTAGATACTTTATTCCAAAGAGCTGGATACGTATGTATTTTTTTCAAGTGGAGGGGTTACTTGCGAACGAGAATTGCGAGTAAACTTTAGAACGTTTCATGCTAATATTGCTATCTCTCTCCAGTGATATTTTCCACTTACAAACAAAGCAGTCTGCGGTGTGTTAAAGAAAAACATTTCACTATCATTATTGCGACTAGTTATTCACAACTGATCTCAATGCAGAACAACTTTACAATTTTGATTAATTCACGCTTACCACTACAATGAGGTGCAACCAACAATAGTAGTTCACATTAACAACTGGTTAAAAGACTCGATAAGAAATTGATATTTTCTTAATTTAACGTATTCAGATGTCCAATTTTTCTGGCCCCGGACGCTAGGAAACGCAAGCAGCATGTGCGCGACGAAAAAGCAGTACTCATATAGGTGCACCGATTATACCTGTGTCTGTCCTTTCTCTTTTCCTTAGAACTTAATATCTCATAGCAGGGAAGTCAACTTCAAAAACAGATTTCAAGAAAGGATATCTCTTATCTTTTGAACTTCGTTTTATGGCATGTGGTGTACTTACTAAAATAGGATACGATATTGCAGTGCTTATGTTATTCCGAAATGCAATGCAAAGTTCTTGGACATACATGCATGGTAAGGCGACCGCTCGAGAAAAGCGTTAACGTATTCCAAAAGCCGCATTTCACGTTTTTTCTTAATTAAATTTCTCCTTTCTGCTGTCCATGTTAAGCAGAAGGTACTTTCTAGCGTTGAAGTTTTAGTGACGGCAGACAAAAATCGGCGAATGAACAAGACCTGAAAAATCATCTGTATATGGAGGGCAACATTTTTCGTGACGTTTACCAGAAGAATAGTGTTTGATGGAACTTTCTGTTCGCCTCGTTGTTGACGCTGGTGTAAAGTACGTGTAGATGAAACCCCAACGCTTAGCAGCGTGAGACGTATCAAACTAGTGCCTCTCAGAGTAGATAGAAGCGGGCCACTTGTCCGAAAGCTCAACTTGGGGAGCACAGCGCTATCTCGGACTACCACGGCGCCGCGGGAGAAGTTGCTCCGTCTGACAACAGACTGGCGCCTGTCCGTCCCACATATACCACTGCTGGTTCACAGCTAACACAGTGGGAGTTGGCTGGAATAACGTCCACGCGTTAAGAACAATAAGGTAAGCGATTACTTATGGTTAATCTAGTGCCAGTCATTCATGCGTTCAAATAAAGATTCATTACAATCGTCTTATTTCTACTGTGTGCATATTATTCTCTCCGTCATCAGTCTGACACGTACCACCAACAGATCTTATTACTAAAGATGAACGTACTAAGTTTGCCGAAGGCAGGATAGGAGAGGACATTTAGATTTTAACAGCCCCGTCAATGCATCGAGATCGTTATAGACGTAATGTAAGCTTACAGTTACCTTGGTTAGGACTTTCTGGTACAAGAACCATCCCAGAATGTGCTTCAAACCATTTTGGAAAAATGTGGAAGTTCAAAGATTTAAATAACGCTCCTCTCGCATGTTTATGTTATTGTATCACCAAGTGCAGTAGGTAAATCCCAAAGACAGTCGTGTGTACCAACTTTTGGACTTAGATTCATCCACGACACTCCCATAGACATAGAAATACAGAAAATAGAGCAAATGCACTGCATCTGTAGAATATATGGTTGTGAATGACTGGGTGCATTCGAGTACAGTGCTACACTACACCGTCCGACTGCTGTGCTGTTCTCATAAGAATAATAATCACCAAGGACTATCTCCCTCCATGCAACAAATATCTATCACACTAAAAGCGGAAGTCGGGATGATCATGTGCTGTCATAGTGGACCTTTAACAGTATAAAAGGAGGTGTGATAGGGGCAGCAGGATGCCTTGGTTTGTTGTTATTACTGGAGAACCTAGAGAATATTGTTAAGAAACATCGTTAATAAAACTTGCATCGAACATGTTATGCTCTTCAGTAGGATGAATTTAAATGTGCATGTGTCGAATACACAATCGTTTTGCGAAGAACTTTTCACTATTTGCACGGCTGTGCACTGTCGAAAATAACGTACAAATGGTTAAAATCGAGGCTGCGCGAATAGTAATATGCATGCATAGTCTCTATACGTACACTATGCGATCAAAAGTATCCGGACACCCACGAAAACATATATTTTCCGTATTAGGTGCATTGTGCTGCCACCTACTGCTAGGTACTCCATATCAGCGACCTCAGTAGTCATTAGAGATCGTTAGAGAGCATAATGCGGCGCACCGCGGAACTCACGGACTTCGAACGTGGTCAGGCGATTGGGTGTCACTTGTGTCACACGTCTGTACGCGAGATTTCCACACTCCTAAACATCCGTAGGCCCACTGTTTCTGATGTGATAGTGAAATGGAAACGTGAAAGGAGACGTACAGCACAAAACCGTACAGGTCGACCTCGTCTGTTGACTGACAGAGACCGCCGACAGTTGAAGAGGGGCTAATGTGTAATAGGCAGACATCTATCCAGACCATCACACAGGAATTCCAAACTGCATCAGGATCCACTGCAAGTACTACGACAGTTAGGCAGGAGGTGAGAAAACTTGGATTTCATGGTCGAGCGGCTGCTTATAAGCCACCCATCACGCCGATAAATCACAAACGACGCCTCGCTTGGTGTAAAGAGTGTAAACATTGGACTATTGAAAAGTGGAAAAACGTTGTGTGGAGTAAAGAATAATAGTACACAATGTGTCGATGCGATGGCAGGGTGTGGATATGGCCAATGCCCGGTGAACGTCCTCTGCCAGTGTGTGTAGTGCCAACAGTAAAATTCGGAGGCGGCGGTGTTATAGTGTGGTCATGTTTTTCTTGGAGGGTGCTTGCACCCCTTGTTGTTTTGCGTGGCACTATCACAGCACAGGCCTATATTGACGTTTTAAGCACCCGCTTCCTTCCCACTGTTGAAGAGCAATTCGGCGATGGCGATTGCATCTTTCTACATGATCCTGCACCTGTTCATAATGAACAGCTTGCGACGGAGTGGTTACACGACAATAACTTGCATGTAATGGGCTGGCCTACACAGAGTCCTGACCTGAATCCTACAGAATACTTTTGGGAGTTTTGGAACGCTGACTTCGTGCCAGGCCTCGCCGACCGACATCGATACCTCTCCTCAGTGCAGCACTCCGTGAAGAATGGGCTGCCATTCTCCAAGAAACCTTCCAGCACTTCATTGAACGGATGCCTGCGAGAGTGGAAGCTGTGATGAAGGCTAAGGGTGGGCCAACACCATATTGAATTCAAGCATTACCGATGGCGGGCGCCACGCACTTGTAAGTCGTTTCCAGCCAGGTGTCCGAGTATTTTTTCTCACATAGTATGTATGTCTAGAGCTGTCAACGGTGGACAATTGCGGTTCGAATGCATAACTAGCTAACTTAACTGCTCGTCTATAAATTACGCTGCCAGAAAGGCGCACTCTGTAGGTACGGAGAAGGGAAACTCCCAAGATCCAGGTTGGTAAGTGCAATCGACACACTGTGAACTAACGAATAACGTATTACTAGGATAAACAAATACCCGACATCCACAGTTTGTAGATGTCCTGGCAGGGTTGTAGGAACGTATCAGAGCAGGAAGGTATAGACAGAAGTAGCGCAGCTCATCTGGTGAGCAGTAAGGCCATATACTTATCGGGAAAATATCAGAGGAACAGCAGAAATAGACTCTGCACATACGTCAACTCCCTTCAAAAATGTTCAAATGCGTGTGAAATCTTACGGGACTTTTCTGCTAAGCTCATCAGTCCCTAAGCTTACACACTACTTAACCTAAATTATCCTAAGGACAAACACACACATCCATGCCCGAGGGAGGACTGGGACATCCGTCAACTCCCTGTTGCAGATCCCTACACAATAGAGTAGAAGTGAAACGAACGAGTAGAACTGCGCCAAGCTTTGATTTTCCATCAGGTGAATAGCTCCATGAGACTGCAGACAAGCTCTCCGATGTGTCGTACCAGTACACGTAATTGTTTCCAGACTTGAAGTTTCAATCTACACCTCCCGTTAAGCCTCATCTAGGTATGAGGCAAGTGTTTTATACTTTTCATGATCTTCCTATCCCAAATTCATGCAAGTAGATCATCGAGAAGAGGGGAATTCTTCGGATTTTTTAGTAGGCTGGTGTACAGGACACGCAAAAATCCTCGTATTAAATCAAACAACGCATGGATATGCCAACAAATGACTATAGACATACATACGGTTAACTATCTAAAATATGAAAATGACATAAAATCGATATAAATAGAGAAAAACCTGGTATAATTATGACAAATTGATGGGAAATACGTAAAATTGAGGGAAATATGACGAAATATGTAAAATCGCGAAAAATATACAAAATTAGGTAATTGGCTGATGATACATAAAGTTAAAGAAAAAGTACCATGAAATGCTGGGAACTGAGGTGGGTTGTGAGTACCCAGACACTCAAAAAAAGATCGAGAAAAGCTTAAAAATTATGCTCTGTCTGAATTCCCCCTGTAAACTACGTGAATTTTCGGAAGACATACTTCAACAAAGGCGATATAAGTGTCTCACAGAGGCGTTATATTAACGAAGCGAGACATATGTATCCCAATCTAGAACTGTGTTCTCACACATGCAGTTGATTATAGATATTACCAAATTACGTTTGGTTCTCACAAGCAGTGTTACTCCCTAGGTATTAAGGAGAAGAATCAATGCGGTTATCAGACTTAAACAATTCCGTAGAGTGTTCTGTGGGAGAGTGGACTGATACCACATACATCAGCCTTAATAGTGTGAGGAGGGTGTACTCTAGAGACGTGGTGTTAGGACGAAACTACCATCCGGGCGGGGCAGCCGCTCGGTCTAGGGCGCCTTGTCACGGTCCGTGCGCCTTCCCCCCCCCCCCCCCCCTTCGGAGGTTCGAGTCTTCCCTCGGACGTAAGCTAGTTTGTTAGATTAAGTAGTGTGTAAGCTTAGGGAGTGATGATCTGAGCAGTTTGGTCCCATAAGATCTTAGCACAAATTTCCAAAGCTACCTAACCTCAGACCAGGACTTCCGCGTGCAAGGGGAATGCTACCAGGGCCGTGGTGATGCTACTATGAACAGAAATAAGACTTATATCTCCTTTGACTACTGATAATCGTACAGACTCCCTCGTAAGAAGTTGCTTCTTTGTGCAGCAAGGCGTGGGTGGTGACTCAATGTAACTATCGAAAATATTCATGTCGTTTTTTCTCATTCTATTTCCTAGTGAGGCATAGCCGCATCCGTCAAAACCACTACTATTAATAATAAGCATGACTGACGTGGGAAGTGTGATTGAGGGTACGTACATTTCTGACTTAAAAAGATGTATAAAGTCCATCAATTTCCTGAGAGGCAGAACAGCAGTCTCCCGACTTCATTATTGTTAGTTTATAAACAGTTCAAGTGGCTGATATACACCGACGATGCCTTCGCAGTGAGGAACAGCTCGCTCACTTCCTAGGACATCCAAATAGTGTAGGAAGAAGTAGTTTTACCATTTTAAAGTTCGTCACGATTGTGTTTGGGGTAGGAAACTTGTAGGGTGGTTGTATGTCTGGTGTTTGACATATTCGTCCTGCATTAGAGTATTAAGAGCGTTACATTCCCGTCTTCATTCTAGTTGGTTTGTAAGCAGGTCGAGCGGCGGATGTACACCCACGGTACCTTCGTAGTGAGGAACAGGTCTGTCACTTCCAAGGACACCTGAATAGTGTAGAAGGATGTAGTTTTACCGTCTTGAAGTTTGTCACCGTAGTGTTTCGGGTTGAAAACTTGCAGCGTGGTTGTATGTCAGATGTTGGATGTATTATGTCCTGCAGTAGAATATTAAGAGTGTTGCATTCCGGACGACTAAAACTTTCGAAACCCTATGACTTTAACAATATAGAATTTGTAGGTGCAGAACCGTGCAGCCATAAGAATGTGTATCATTTGTCCCCTGCCAGAACCGCTTGGTACTGTTACAGACATTGTAATAGTACTCCAGAATTCATAGCACAGTTTATTTACGTAAAATATTTCAATCTCCATCTGGAGTTCCATCATGTATAAATCCTCTGTTATATCACACAACACTCCGTATCACTACCTATGATGGGGAGAGGGAGAGAGAAGGAGGGATGAGGTGAGGTATGAGTGGCTCTAAGTTGGTCAGTTCGTGAGCACACATCCATGAGGACACACGTGAGACTGCCACCCCTCTCTCCTGGTGCAATCTTTTGGGACGGTGATTTTCCCCAATCCCCAGTACATGTGTTGCATTGTGACCTGTTGATTACTAGTGCTGGTTTTTTTCCACGACAATTTCGATGTGTAATTAGAACAGAGAAGCATTTTCCATCAGTTATGGTAGCATGTATTGGCTTTCCAGAATTTCGATTACCAGGGCCGCAGGGTGATAGTCTAACAATGGAGCAGGAGATGTCAAACAGCGATAGACACAACCTTTTTCCCGCTAACTTGCCCGCATCTCGTGGTCGTGCGGTAGTGTACTCGCTTCCCACGCCCGGGTTCCCGGGTGCGATTCCCGGCGGGGTCAGGGATTTTCTCTGCCTCGTGATGGCTGGGTGATGTGTGCTGTCCTTAGGTTAGTTAGGTTTAAGAAGTTCTAAGTTCTAGGGGACTGATGACCATAGATGTTAAGTCCCATAGTGCTCAGAGCCATTTGAGCCATTTTTTGAGCCCGCTAACTTGTAGGTGAAGGGTAGTGTTTCAGTATGTCTGCCACAAGTTTTAAGTGGTACTGTGCAACTTTTTTGCAGCAGGATAACACCAGTTGTATGAAGTCGTCAATTTTTGACCTGTATTGCGATTTTAGCACCCCGTGTGTAGCGCTATGCGTATACTTGTGTGATTAGGACCGATTTTTACTTCAGTTTCCCAACCAAGATAAATAAAGTACACTAACCTAACACCCTTTTCTGCATCTGGACATTTTCCATGTGTTGGGGTGCTGCACTAGGCCTTTCCATCCAGAAGAACCGGGGGTCGATTCCAAGAAAGGGCACCACCACTTTTAATTTCCCGTAAATTCGTAGGTGGGAGTGGTCTGGCACGTCAGCACAGCCCTGGGACAAAGAAATTCCCTCCAAACTTCGAAATTCCTTCCAAAATTGAAAAATCCCTCCAAAATTCAAATTTCCCTCGAAAATTCAAAATTCCCTCCAAAATTCAAAATTCCCTCCAAAATTCAAAATTCGCACCAAAATTCAAAATTCCCACCAAAAGGGCGAGAGAGAGGGGAGGGGGAGGAAAGGGGGAGGGACGGGGAATATAGGATTTTGCGATTTTATGTAAATAATAGATGTTCTCTCTTTTTGGGTTTGTTTACCCTTTTTGTTTTATAATGTCAATGAAAATTTCACGGTTTTTTTTATGTTTAAAATCTGTTTGTTCCTTAATAAACAAACATATTTTAAACATGAAGTCCGCATCTCGTGGTCGTGCGGTAGCGTTCTCGCTTCCCACGCCCGTGTTCCCGGGTTCGATTCCCGGCGGGGTCAGGGATTTTCTCTGCCTCGTGATGGCTGGGTGTTGTGTGCTGTCCTTAGGTTAGTTAGGTTTAAGTAGTTCTAAGTTCTAGGGGACTGATGACCATAGATGTTAAGTCCCATAGTGCTCAGAGCCATTTGAACCATTTTTTTAAACATGAAGCTACCTCTACTTCGTTGCGCACTGGTGACCCACAATGATAGATACGTTACTCATTATCAGCCACGGGTGAAGCGAATGGGAACGGAGGGGATGCGTTTAATTAACACTTTACAATGAATTATCTTAAATGAGTTAAGTGGTTTGTCACTGCATGGTAAGCAAGAACCAGTCCGATTTAGTGACTTCTTCGAATTAGTTAAGTCCGAATTAGTGAGCGCTTATTGTTTTAACAAATGTCTAGTTGATAAGCTCTTTGAGAATATTCGCAGAGTGTGCTACTGCCTACAGCAACACCAGCAGACTGCAGCGAATTGGAGAAACGTACCCATAGACTGGCAGGTGCACTCGGGGGTAAATAAATGTACGTTGCGGGTAAATATGCGAAGAGATCCACTACTGTTGCATTATCCCATTGACGGGTAGTGACAGTACTTTTTACACGAAGAGACCCATTACTGTTGGGTCAACCTATTGACGGTAAATCACCGTATCAACTGCAAGAACCTACAATTAAACGTGGAGCGGAGTGACCACATAAAGCTTGTTGTAGGAAAAGGAAATGTAACCCTGAAATTCATTGGAAGGATCTTAAGAAATGGTAGCTCATTACGAGAGAAGTAGCTTACTAAATACTCGATCTATCGGTTCTTGAGTGGTGTTCTTCGGTCTTGAAGATACGCAGAGGATCCAACGAGGAACGGCGCGTTTCTTCACGGAATCGTTAAGCGTGAGAGCGTTACGAAGGTGCTCAACAAACATCAACAAACACCACTGACGGACGCTATAACCGAGGCGTTGTACATCTGAAAGCGTACGTTCCAAAAGAATACATCGTGTAAAACGAGCACGACCAGCAAATAAAAAAAATTACAGCTCATATGAAGATCTATTCACGAATGGAGCAGGACAAATGGGAAATGATAGTGTCGTCAGAAGTACCTTGCACCACGTATCACGAGGCGATCCGCGGAGTATTGGCGTAGAGGTGTAGCGCATTCAGTGGAATCCTGCACCTAGTGGTCATTTTGTACACGGACGGGCCAGCGGGCGTGTACATAGCCCCACATATGCGTCTCGAGAGCAGCCCCGGGTACTCCGTTTTTTCGCCGCCTCTGCGCTGAGAGATGTGACGTACTGCGCCTGGGCGTCTGTGTAAACCAGGCCGCCTGCCGCTGTCCTTCAACTTGTGTGCGCCGTGGAGCGTGCCGTGTGACCACTCTACACGAGCGACTGTCATCTCTAGCGACTACTGATGGCAAATGAGTCTACTGTATGGACCCTCTCGTTTCATTCCTGTACCGAGTCTCACACGTCACGAGTTGTCGTTTTCGTTTACACGTCGGCGCTGAAATTGCCTGTGTTGCGAGAGCTGCCTGCTGTGCTGTTTGCACCTGAACAGTGCGAAGCTAGGATAAACAATCATTTTTACAAAAGAAATCTAAACTCACAGGGTGACAATTATAGAACTATATGAAATAAACTCATCATATCTTCCGAATGGTTTGCGTTAGGACGTTCAAACTGCACGGTTGGCGCGGAGCATAATAGGAATTAGCACGCGCATGCATGGTTTGGTTTAGCGACGAAGCCCCCTTTCATTTGGATAGGTTCGTCTCTAAGCAAAATTGGAGCATTTGGGGGACTGAGGATCCGTGTTTCGAGATCGTGAAGTCTCTTCACCCTCAACGGGTGACTGTGTAGTGTGCAATAATCGGTGCGATATTTCTTGGTAGCACGGTGACTACCGAACGGGACGTGAAAGTTTTGGAAGATGATTTCATCCCCTTTACCCAGAGTGACCATGATTTCAACAAGATGTGGTTCTTGCACGACGGAGCTCGACCAATCGAATCAGGAGAGTGTTTGATGTCCTGGAGGAGCACTTTGGGGACCGCATTCTGGCTCTGGGGTACCTATGGGCCACTGGCATCGGCCTCGATTGGCCGCCATATCTTCCGGATCTGACCACATGCGACTCCTTTTTCTGGGGCTATTAAAGACAAGGTGTACAGCAATAACCCCAAAACCGTTGTGAGCTGAGAACAGCCATTGAGGAGGTCATCGACAGCATCGACGTTCCGACACTTTAGCGGGTCATGCAGAATTTCGCTATTTGTCTGCAACACATCCGCGCCAATGATGACAGGCATATCAAACATGTCATAACCTAAATCCGAATATCTGTAGTGACGTTTACATGTTGAATAAAGTGTGTGCACGCTGTAGTTTGTAACTAATTTACGTTATTTTCATATAGTTCAATAGTTGTCACCCGGTACTAACAGAATGTAGGAAAGAGCAACGATAATAGAGTTTAATAATGACCAATTCAAAATTCATGTTGGATGTTCTTGACAAAACTGCATAGAAAATTTCCCACAATTTTGACACCTGAGGAAATACCAAAAGTGTAGTCCAGATATTTTAAAAGGCTACATTTGTTTACTGACAAAATATATACATAAAAACATGTTAAACGATATTTAGAAACTGCGAATTTTCACTTAATCCTTTGGATCTGGATGTCTTTCTAAGTGCCAAATAATATTTTTTTTTCGAGATCTGGGATGTTCATTGTTGAAACTATTTTCATGAAAAACATTTATTTATTTAGGTTCTCACTACTGCATATACAGGCGTTTTCTTTCCTCGTGCAATTCATGATGGAAACAAAGCAAATAACGAAATAAAGATAACTATAAGAGGCAGTCAAATGATAACGAGACAGATCGAAAAAATGAAGTAAATTGTTTCTTGTTTCAAATTTAATCGTGTAACTGTTAATAAATTTATCCTACAATGATAAAAGACGTCAATGCCTTCATGGAAAAATCTTTGCGGTGGACGACGGAACCACGATCGTACCCAGGCGTGCACCTCTTCGTCCAAAGCAAACTGACGGCCACGAATGTCTTTCTTACGGGCTCCAAAAATATGGAAATCGCGTGGGGAGAGATCGGGATTGTATGGAAGATGTGTAAGGACTTCCAAATGACACTTCTGGAGCTTAGCCAAAACAACTTTGGCAACATGTGGGCGGGCATTAACCTGCAAAAGAATGATGCCGTCCTTTAACATTCTCGGGCGTTTGTTTGCGCGCTTCGCTTCTTTCACTGTCCATGTATCGTTGTGCGCTAATTGCGGCGCCGTGTTCCAGGAAGTCAATGCCCAGTTGGATCGAGGGCGGCATCACAGTGTTCGCAGGGTAATTACCACCCAGATGCTACCAAGTTTGTTTCCACTTTGCTGCATACGTTTCGCTGGGAAGCCCTTAAACTTCTTCCATACAGTTGCGTCTCTCCCCACGCGATTTCCATATTTTTGGAGCATTGAAGAATGACATTAGTGGCCGTCGATTTGATGCAGACGAGCAGGTGCACTCCTGGATAAAATCATGGCTCCTCAGGCAACCGCAAACGTTTTTCCATTAAGGTACTGACTGTGTTGTCTCAGAGCGAGATAAATGTATTAAGACTTATAGCGATTAATTTTGAAATAATAAACTGTTGACTTACTGAGACTTCCTGGCACACTAAAACTGTGTGCCGGACCGAGACTCGAACTGGGGAAGTTTGCCTTTTGGGGGCACATAGTTTTAATCTGCCAGGAAGTTTCATATCAGCGTACACTCCACTGCAGAGTGAAAATTTCATTCTGTTTACTTATTGTTTTGAAATAATAAACTGTTTACTTTCATTTGTCTGCACCTTATACGAGGGGCGTTCAGTAAGTAATACAACCATTTTTGTCTTGCCCAATTTCGGTTGAAAAAATGCGGAATTCGTTGTGCGACATCGTCGAATATTCCTGCTTCAGCCCTATAGTCTCATGACCTTCCGACTGGTGATGGCGCTCGCCATACGTAGCTTTCAAAATGGCATCTGTAACGGAGGTGTGTTCCAGGCAGGGAGCTGGCGTTGAATGTCTTTTGGCGAAAAAAATGGTTCAAATGGATCTAAGCACTATATGACTTAACATCTGAGGTCATCAGTCCCTTAGACTTAGAACTACTTAAACCTAACTAACCTAAGGACATCACACATATCCATGCCCGAGGCAGGATTCGAACCTGCGACCGTAGCGGTCGCGCGGTTCCAGACTGTAGATCCTAGAACCGCTCGGCCACCCCAGCCGGCCTCAGCGGCCGGCTTTTGGCGAAAAATCAGAGCAGCAAAGATATTCATAGACGGTTGTAGAATATCTGCGGAGACTTGGCACTGAACAAAACCGCGGTGAGTCGCTGTGCGAGGCGTCTGTCAACGTCGCAACAAGGTCGCACGATCCACTCCGGCCTCTCAGGTGCCGAGCGTCCACAAACAGCTCCAATGTTGGAACGTGCGGGGTGGCACTCTAATTCGAGGACATCGACAGATCACAATCAAACATCTCGCTGCTCAACTGGACGTCCGTGCTGGTAATGATACCACACTCGTCCAGCAGCTAAGGTACCGGGTGGGTTCCTCGTCGCATAACAGAAGACTATAAAGAGCTACGAAGGACCACCTGAGCAGAATTGCTCGCTCATTAGGAGGCTACCCTGAAAATTTTTTTGTCGAGCATGGTCGGAGGAGATGCATCATGGGTTCATCACTTCGAACAGGAAACAAAATGGCAACCCGTGAAGTGATGCCAAACCCCTTTTCCTCCGAAGAGTACTTCAAAGCGGCACTCTCAGCCGGTAAAGTAATGGCGACGGTCTGCTGGGAGTCTAATGTCCTCCATTATGATGCAACGATGAACGTATTGGGCTACGCTCAGGAAACTGAAGAACGACTTCAGTGTGTTCGTCGCCACAAAAATGCAAACAAACTTCTCCTTCTCCATGACAACGCAAGGCCTCACACAAGTCTGTGCACCCGAGAGGAGCTCACAAAATATTAGACTTCCATCTGTTTGGCTAAATGAAGGACGCACTCAATGGGAAGGAGTACGTGGATGATGGGAAAGTTAATGACGCAGCAAGACGTTAGCTCCGACGCCGACCAGTAGAGTGGTACCATGCGGGCACTGTAATACACTACTGCCCATTGAAATTGCTACATCTAGAAGAAATGCAGATGCTGAACGGGTATTCAGTGGACAAATATATTATACTAGAACTGACATGTGATTACATTTTCACGCAATTTGGGTGCATAGATCCTGAGAAATCAGTACCCAGAACAACCACCTCTGGCCGTAATAACGGCCTTGATACGCCTGGACATTGAGTCGAACAGAGCTTGGATGGCGTGTACAGGTACATCTGCCCATGCAGCTTCAACACGATACCACGGTTCATCAACAGTAGTGACTGGCGTATTGTGACGAGCCAGTTGCTCGGCCACCATTGACCAGACGTTTTCAGTTGGTGAGAGATCTGGAGAATGTGATGGTCAGGGCAGCAGTCGAACATTTTTTGTATCCAGAAAGGCCCGTACAGGACCTGCAACATGCGGTCGTGCATTATCCTGCTGAAATGTAGGATTTCGCAGGGATCGAATGAAGGGTAGAGCCACTGGTCGTAACACATCTGAAATGTAACGTCCACTGTTCAAAGTTCCGTCAGTGCGAACAAGAGGTGACCGAGACGTGTCACCAATGGCACCCCATACTATCGCGCCGCGTGATACGCCAGTACGGCGATGACGAATACACGCTTCCATTGTGCGTTCACCGCGATGTCGCCAAACACGGATGCGACCATCATGGTGCTGTGAACAGAACCTGGATTCATCCGAAAAAATGACGTTTTGCCATTCGTGCACCCAGGTTCGTCGTTGAGTACATGACCGCAGGCGCTCCTGTCTGTGATGCAGCGTCAAGGGTAACAGCAGCCGTGGTGTCCGAACTGATAGTCCATGCTGCTGCAAACGTCATCGAACTGTTCGTGCAGATGGTTGTCTTGCAGACGTCCTCATCTGTTGACTCTGGGATCGAGACGTCGCTGCGCGTTCCGTTACAGCCATGCGGATAAGATGCCTGTCATCTCGACTGCTAGTGATACGAGGCCGTTGTGATCCAGCACGGCGTTCCGTATTACCCTCCTGAACCCACCGACTCCATATTCTGCTAACAGTCATTGAATCTCGACCAACGCGAGCAGCAATGTCGCGATACGAGAAACCGCAATCGCGATAGGCTACAATCCGACCTTTATCAAAGTGGGAAATGTGATGGTACGCATTCTCCTCCTTACACGAGGCATCACGACAACGTTTCACCAGGCAACGCCGGTCAACTGCTGTTTGTGTATGAGAAATCGGTTGGAAACTTTCCTCATGTCAGCACGTTGTAGGTGTCGCCACCGGCGCCAACCTTGTGTGAATGCTCTGAAAAGCTAATCATTTGCATATGACAGCATCTTCTTCCTGTCGGTTAAATTTCGCGTCTGTAGCACGTCATCTTCATGGTGTAGGAATTTAAATGGCCAGTAGTGTATACTGATTATTCCTTGCTAGAGTAGTGTTATCTTGAAGCTGTGAGAAATGACAGGCGCTCCAAGGCGCGGAAGCAGAGACGATGCTGAGGGTAGACGAAACTGGGAGAGTTATTGTTACATGAAGTAAACCGTAAGGGGAGAGTCTTGCGAAAATGCAGACGCCCCCAGACGCAGTCCCAGGGCGCTGGTTACTCTCCAAGGAATTAACATGTAACTTCGTATGTCGTCTAGATGCTGTGGTAGGTTACCACCGTAAAGCTTTGTAACCAACAGGCAGGTTTTAGCGATAAAGCCAGCTTGATACCAGCCCTGAGAACAGCAACGTCAGTAGGTTCACAAGGGTTAGAAAGAGTGCGAAAACGCCAAAAAACTGTTGACCTAGCAGTCCCTACTCCGGGAAGCCCGAAGGGCGGGGCTAAATGACATAAAACAATGATGTTGCAAGCCTTATTTGACAGAGCAGTTACGTTTAGCTTTCAGTTGAACAATATTGATACCAAATACGGACTTAGTTAATGGTTCAAATGGCTCTGAGCACTATAGGACTTAACATCTCAGTCCCCTAGAACTTAGAACTACTTAAACCTAACTAACCTAAGGACATCACACACATCCATGCCCGAGGCAGGATTCGAACCTGCGACCATAGCGGTCGCGCGGTTCCAGACTGAAGCGCCTACAACCACTCAGCCACCAGTGGCCGGCGGACTTAGTGTGACTACATTAACATCCTCGCCTTAGAAGCAGTAGAGGGGACCTAACTAAACCGTGATTGCCAGGCGCCTGCAAGAGACGTGCGGACTTGGCTGGGTGGCTTTAAGTGGGAAAAACAGTGTCCCCACGGGACTCTTTAAAACCCCTAGATTCCACATTTCGGCGGAGTTCTCAGTCAGATGATCTGGGCGCCAAATACGCGTCCGTCGACTCCAGCCTCGGTCCAGCTCCACGTAAGTCTGCTCTCTCTCTCTCTCTTGGAGTGCCTCAGTGAACGGTGTCACATTCAGTATGTTTTGTTTTGCAACAAAGTTGTTGCCTTAGGATGCTGCTAGTGTTTGCTACTGTGGTTAGCATCCATTCCTGGGAGTTCTGCACTGCCTTCTGTTGTAACAGTGTTATTCATGCTTTTTCTAACCCTGGAACTAGCCTCCAGTGTACCAGTTCGTCCTGTCTGGAATAAACAACTATTTCAAAACCCTGGTTGTCCAAGAGTCTCCACGACGAGTTCCCTACCAAGTCTCACCACCTGCATTTCTAGTTAATGCATGTACCAGTGATGGCTCAGATAGAAGAAAACAATCAAATGCCTTCACTGTGAATTGTCCTTCTGCCTTCTGCTCTGTACCACTCGGGAGCGCAGACTGACCAGCACCCCTTTTCTGCGTCTCCCACCTACGTCAGGACACGACCGCATACAGGCCCTCCCAGAAAGGTGGCGTATGGCCGTCGCCTTGAGGAGGATCTCCTGGCAAGAGTTCCCGCTGCCTGCGATGCTGTTCAAACTATACCGAGGATACTGGAACGGCTAGGACAGAACATTTTGCAACGATGCCATTTTGAACAACCGTTGTAGACGTAGCGTTTTGTGAAATTTGTGCGAGTAATTGGAATTAATTATTATTGTCTCGTAGACTTAGGATTTTCTCTCTGATATCAAGTTACGTGCACCGTTACTAGTACATCAACAGGGGAAATTATCTGAGGGTATTAGGGTGTATTCAGCGGGAATTCTGTACGTCATGGTCCGGATTCGAAAGTTGGGACCCTTACTTCGAGCGTTGGACGAGGCTAAGGCTGAACTTCGATTCGGTTGCTTCCGAACTATGGTCCCCTATCTCAGACTGTTATATTTACCCTTCTCCATCATCCTTGAAAGCTTGTAATATAATCTCGGACTCACCCTGTATAGCACGACACAATTTGTGCAGTTACAATAGAATTCTACCCTCATACGATAATGTAAGTGTAGGTTTGTTAAATACCAAAACTATCTGATAAGCACTTAAATAACGTCTCCTGTTTCTTGATACAAAATTTGCGGAACGAAAGAGTGGTAACAGATCTCAGAGATAACGATGTGCATCAAAGTTCTAAACTACTTCTTCTGTTGTGGCTACGAAGTCTTTCGCGACGTCTTTCTTGAATAAAAATCTCTCGGTGTACATGCCGCGTCAATTCAGGTTAAAGCTCCAAGCTTTCGACCACTACCTCCATGGTCGTCGTCAGGGCTAAAACTGACTGTCGTGAACTATTTTTTTTTTCTTTATTATATTTCAATTCCCCATCGGGGCGGGCTGGCAGCAGCATATGCGCTGCTCTTCAGCCTGTCGTGAACTAGCGAGGTTCCCACTTTTGTATGCAAAGGACGGCTTCTGATTGGCTGGAATACGTCATAGCAACAGCGATATGGCGCGTAGTGAAGTGGTGCCCTCTACTTCCATAGATGTAGTTTCTATCCAGCGTTGCTTGCAGCGCCATCCCTTGAATCAGGAGGTAAAGTGCGGGAAGTTTTTCTCTGCGATTTTTCTTTATCCAATGCACTCTTCCAAGTGTTGCTAAGTGCATAGCCGTTGTCTCTCTTAACGTTATTATCGCTAAGTCTAATTTCGACTGCTTACCGGATCACAGAGTCCCAGTAATTCGATGCGTGGGCTATTACTCTGGTTTCTTCAAGTAAAATCTTATGCTTGTTAAGCAGGCTATGTTCAGCCACCGCTGATTTTTACAAATACCTGTATTTCAGGTGGCGCTGGTGCTCGATGCAGCGGTCGGCAACGGTTCTTACAGACTGTCCCACGTAATTCCGTAATTCTTGCCGCATTCGCAAGGAATAGTAGAAATTCCCGGCACTCTTAAGCCGAGACTATCTTTGACTGATCTCAACATTACCTTAATTTTCCTAGGTGGTCGGAAAACTGGTTTTATTCCTTGCCTCTTCAGGACTCTGGCTATCTTGCTCGTTGTAGCACCGCAAAAAGGAAGCCGCGGTATGTGTTGGTCCTCTTCTTGCATATGGCCGGCATCGTGTCTTACTTTCTTGGACAATACTGATTTAATTTCACCGGCAGAATAACTATTCCTCTTGAAAACAGTCGTCAAATGGTTAATCTCGGGACCGAGGTGGTCCTTGTCGGAAATAGTCCTGGCTCTGTGTACTAAAGTATTCAGCACAGCTCTCTTCTGAGACGGATTATGGAAGCTATGGCTATGCAGATATAAGTCTGTATGGGTTGGCTTCTTCTGTTAATTACTCTGAACAACGCCTAACATGAAAAATATTACCATGAGATATTACATCTGTCCACGGCCGGCCGCGGTGGTCTAGCAGTTCTAGGCGTTCAGTCAGGAACCGCGCGGCTGCTACGGTCGCAGGTTCGAATCCTGCCTCGGGCATGGATGTGTGTGATGTCCTTAGGTTAGTTAGGTTTAAGTAGTTCTAAGTTCTAGGGGACTGATGACCTCAGAAGTTAAGTCCCATAGTGCTCAGAGCCATTTGAACCATTTTTTGGAGGTAAATGAAAACTTCGATTCTCAACGTAATCGTAAAAAGTTCCACAAAGTTTAATGAGCATGCTTGTAAGAGTAAACCTTTCCGAGATCGGATGGTTCTCTTCAAAATAAGAACTTCGTTGTCTTGTGCGAAAATTAAAATTCAGCCAAAGTGTCTGTCTTCATTTGTGCCGAAGATACCGGCTTGTGAAATTGGATAAATATTTTTCAAATACACTGGATGTTTCAGCCTCTCCATACCTTCCCCTCTGTTCCCATCCGGGAGGAAACAATGGAGAATTTTTGAATAGACCCGTCCACATTATCCATTAACATCACTCTCACAACATTGAGCTGCGCAGCTCACGTACGGCTACGTACCTGCCTGTACCCGCTCCTTTAGCGTTCTGACAAGTCAAAGGGTTTACGAAGCGCTTGGCCGACTTAATCTTCGTTGGCTACGCTGGTGCCTGGGCGACAGTCACGGACCCGTTGCATTACGCTATAGATTGTTTTGTTAACTTTCAATAACGTTATCAATTCCACGCAGGATTATAGTCAGTGGTGTAAATTGAGATTTATAAAGACCAGCTGGTTAACGTTTCGATACAAAAATGTTTATTAAACCTTTACTTAATATCAAGAAAGCAGCAACTACATGTAGAGTCACTAGCTAGGTTACGTAAGTGCCTAAGTCCGGCACCACATGTTACTGTTCAAAATTAATGTTGACAGATGTGTGTGCAAGAATTCACGTGTCCAAATACGAAGCAAATTAGAGTACAAGATGCTAAATGCCGAAACTTTTCTGTCTAGAACGTTTGCACAAAATTTTATAAGTCCACGAAACGGCCACTTGAAAAAAATTCAGTCACTTTAAGAGAGCGACCGATACTCCGCTCACCAAACCATACAATTTTCCTCGGTTATTCTGAAAACGAACTTTCCCCAGCCAATGTGCCGCCGCCTTTAAATAGAGGCGAAATTCTCAAATTTATGTTGGACTTACTGCTCTTATTACACATGAGTTATGATTATAGTTTCACCATATTTCCCATTAGTGTTTTCCTGGTATCCTTGTTTTTCTGGTGTCCTTGGTTTTCTTTTAATTTACATTTTAGTTAGTGAGATACTCAAGTTGCCCTTATTTTGTGTTACTTATTATTCAGAACAATGATATTTACGTGTTTACAGTAGCGATGGTCGTTTATCGTCTTATAGTGCCCCTACATTTACTGATTCGTAATTTATTTAGCGTTAAAATACGTTTTTTAGTTTTCGGAATTAACATAAGTCATTAATAAAAGTTCTGGAACTATATAAATAATTTTTTGTACTTGAAAATGGCCTAAGGCCAGAATATGGATTGAATAACAATAAAATAAAAATTCAAATAACTTCCGGGAATTCAGCCAGGTAACACTTTCAGCGACCGCCGATATTTCGGCGGGAGAACACCCCGCCATTTTCAAGGCAAACTGCAACGGACTGGCCGCGTACATGCAAATTTAAAACCTCGGTTCTCGGACTGAAGCAGGAAAGATAACACACACACTGAACACTAGTGCCACCAGAGATGACCAAAGTCAGAGCTATCGATAGTGAGACTATGAATTCGCAGGTGAGGTAGCATTGACTCTGTCCCTCTGTTTTTTGACGAGGGAGAGAGCTGGCATTGTTCGGCAATTGGTCAAACTATCAGGACCGTGGAGGACCGATGTACTGAGCATAAACGGCACACACGATTACAGCAGTCAAATAGATCTGCTATTGCCGAACAATCCTTGGATACTGGTCACCCCATGTTATATAATAACACCGAGATATTGGCATGCACGTCCAGCTATTGGTACAGTGTTATTAGGGAGGCAGTTGCGATTAAATTAGCGAGCAACCTTGTTAACAGGGATAGAGGTTTCTGTTTAAACTCTGTTCGGAATCCAGCTCTCTCACTTGTCAAAAAACAGAGGGACAGAGTCAATGCTACCTCACCTGTGAATTCATAGTCTCACTATCGATAGCTCTGACTTTGGCCATCTTTGGTGGCACTAGTGTTCAGTGTGTGTGTTATCTTTCCTGCTTCAGTCCGAGAACCGAGGTTTTAAATTTGCATGTACGCGGCCTGTCCGTTGCAGTTTGCCTTGAAAATGGCGGGGTGTTCTCCCGCCGAAATATCGGCGGTCGCTGAAAGTGTTACCTGGCTGAATTCCCGGAATTTATTTGAAAGTTGTATACGCCAGGAGAAACTCAGGTCTCAAAATAAAAATTATTACAGTCAAATGTCGGCAGTATCATCCAAAAAATTTAACATCACTGTGGCTCCAGCCATAATGATAAGCACACTTGATTGTTTAAAAGAGCTTATGGTGTTTACAAGTTATTAGTTTTACCTCTCTTCGTGTCATTGCCGTGTGTGTATTAACCGATTTTTCGGCCTCCGTCTCGGCGACATGGCGGCACCTCACCCTACCAGCGACCAGCAAAGTCAGTAACTCGGCAGGCTACCTTCTACCCTTCTATTAGTCGTCTTACTTCATGGTTTTTCAATCCGCTGATTGCAGACACAGAAATGTCGTCTGTTGGGATGGCAGACAGCTTCGGCCGCCACCTCCTCGCCAGTTCTGCTCGCCTGTGCCACGGCGTGCTCCCACAGCGTCACCTGTCAAACCAGCGCGCGCCTTTAGGCGTGTCCGGCCCACCTGTAATGTCACAGTACGCGCACATTCATTTACGTTAAAGCACGATTTTGACGAGGGGCCGTCATCAACTAACTATATAGCATCCAGATAGATACTGCCTACAGTTATATAGTACACTTCTATGACACTCCTGCACGTTCTCTGATGTCGTGAACGCAGCTTCCACTCGGTAGTTGTTTAGGTGGTTCCCGTCTTGGAACTGAGGGAAGAGTTTTCTTGACGCATCTATCGCCCGTTCACTTGGCCACATATCGCCTCACGTCGATTTCATTTTCATTACAGTCAGAATTATGTGTCTTGCTTGATGTTTTTGTTTATTTTCTCATCTCTCCTACTAATTTCCAGCATACTTTTCTCTCTTTCTCACTGACCGATGCTCATTTTCTTTAACAGTTTTCACATTACATCTCGAAGCCTCAACACCGTAATTCATAACCGGTAATACAGTTTCTGTAAGTTTTCCTTACATGACAAATCGGAAACTTGTTTATCGAAAGCACTGTAAGTCATTTTTTCCTTCTGTTTATTTCTTTTGCTGTCCAGTCATTCATTGTCTTCAAACGGCCTAGGTTCAAATCTCATCTACTGATCTGAAGACTTCATTGTTACCTTGTACTATTTTATTTTCGATGTATACTTACGGGTTGTGTTAATCGTGAATCTGCAGACACAGTCAGCATGGTATTTGGTGACATATCAAGCAATAAAAATGTTTTCGATAGTCGCAACTGTGAAGGGTTTATCCAATGGAAACACTAAATAAATTATCCGCATCCACCTGCCCATACCATTCAATCAGTATATAGTCCTAACTAGACGGAAAATCATTGATATGCGACTATCTAAAAATGATCTATCTCATTACTTGTTTATAGCGAATACATGTTTCACTTCGTTAATCGCCGGCCGGTGTGGCCGTGCGGTTCTAGGCGCTTCAGTCTGGAACCTCGTGACCGCTACGGTCGCAGGTTCGAATCCTGCCTCGGGCATGGGTGTGTGTGTGATGTCCTTAGGTTAGTTAGGTTTAAGTAGTTCTAAGTTCTAGGGGACTGATGACCACAGATGTTAAGTCCCATAGTGCTCAGAGCCACTTCGTCAGTGACAGGTTTGCTGAGATGTGAAAATATCAGTAATAAAACGGATCTGTCTGAAAAAATAAAACATGCATTCAGTATGACAGGATTGTGCAAAGTTTTTCAACAGTAACACCTGTCACGTTTATATTGGACACATAACTCCAACTGTTTCTACTATCGCGTCAGCCTGCTTCTATTGCAGTGTTTGCAATTTTGCTGTAAAACATCGTTCCGTGGACTTCAGCTGCGCTGCAAAGTGAGAGCGGACAGTGACTCATCTCAGACCTCGAGGCAATGAGTAGCTGTCTTGCTTCGTACGAATTTTTCGAGGAAAGAACTTGGTCTACACTCACGAAGTTTCCTCAAGTTGCTCATAACAGTGCAGCAATTGTGCTGTATCCTCCCGACAACTGCCTACATGTGTGGGTGCAAGCTTTGACCACCAGAGCATATTTAAAAAAATTCAGGGGTTGTGAGCTTGTGATCATAGAGTACGAACGAACTTTTCGACCACTGTCACAAGTGGCCATCAACAGAGCTATAATACTCCGGTCTGCAAAACTTACGGGTGCATTACGTACCCTCATTTAGCGAAAGGTGGGAATATACAAAACCCCAGAAACATTGTCGAGCATGATTGTTTTGCTGGTCCATGTGTTATGGTGTGGGGAGACATAATGTAGCATGGGCTTACTGGCTTCCAAATCATTGAACATGGTGCACTTGAGTCAAAATTAGTGTGAAATCCTACTCCCGCCCCATGTGCGTCGTTTCAGGGGAGCATTCGACCCTGACTTCACTTTTATGGATGACGATGCGTGGCTGCACCGAACCACGCAAGTGCAGCATTTCTTGGAAGGAGAGCATATTCAGCGCATGGACTGGCCTGCTCATTCCCCACACTTAAATCCCACCAAGTACGAGCGGGAGCTTTGGAAAGACGTACTGCAGCGAGTCCACCTGCACCATCGACGATTCACAAGTTTTCAACCGTGCTGGATGAGGAATAGAATGCCCTGTCACAAGAACTTACCAACCGTGCGGCTAGCCTGGGAACACATCGCAGAGCATGCATTAATCTACCTCTACATCGATACGATTACTCCGCAAAGCACACTTAACTGCCTGGCAGACTGTTCGTCGAACCCCCTTCAAGCCATTTCTCTACCATCCCACCACTCTCGAACAACAGAGCGCGGGAAAAATGAACACTTAAATCTAGCCGGCCGGAGTGGCCGAGTGGTTCTAGGCGCTACAGTCTGGAACCGCGCGACCGCTACGGTCGCAGGTTCGAATCGTGCTTCGGGCATTAATGTGTGTGATGTCCTTAGGTTAGTTAGGTTTAAGTAGCTCTAACTTCTAGGGGACTGATGACCTCAGAATTAAGTCCCATAGTGCTCAGAGGCATGTGAACCATTTTGAACTTAAATCTATCCTTGCGTGCTCTGATTTATTTTATTATGATGACCACTCTGCCGTCCGCTTTGATCACACAGACTGTTAAGAACACTTCGCGTCTTTTGTTATGTCCAGAGGGCCATCATAAATCGCAACGACCACAGTGTAATTATTTTCCTTGAATAAAAGTGTAGTTTCTGTTCGAATCATTTTGTACTTCTTTCAGTTGCCCTCGGTACTATACTATAGCAGTTCGTTTTGTGTATGGTCCAAATTTCACCGAACTGTGTTACTTGGTCGTGACACCATGCGAAAGCTACTTCTGTGCTTAAGTTTTGTACACCAGTAAACGAAAGTGTTTGATTGGTCAGCATACTGTGATTGCGCTGCGAGATGTCGGTGAGGATTGGGTTAGGAGCACGGTAAGAGGAAAGCTCCTATTCCGCACGCGCAACACGAGTAGCCAACTCCTTGCGGCAAATATTAGCCACCTCGTTGTTAATGGTAGTAGTGTAGAAAGTGGGCCAAAGCTGCTAGTTTAATCTGAGGCGTCGGTGCCAGCTGGCATGCCTAGAAACTGCCGCAACTTCTCCAGGCGCGGGGACATTAAGAAAGTATAAGACAGATCTGGCGTTCTCTAGGATTAGAAGTGTAAATGAAAACAATGAAACGAGACATCACTCAGGTGCACGTCTAGTTTAAAGATGAAACTAAGAAATACGTGCTTGCATATTGGAATAAAGGCCATCAGTTGGTTTAGTTACAGTTCAAGGACGGCATTCACGCCAGGCATGGTGTAGTCCCATCAAGCCCCAAAACGACTTTGGCAGGTGGTAACGAACGCCGAGACAGCAGACGGCCTACACTGCTGACTGGCGAGGGGATTCGGCTGGCTGTACCGCGAGAACTGACTTGAGGACTGGATGCGTGTCTTTAGTCTCAGGACGCATGTTTCTTATCAAGGTCCGATGGTGCCTTCAATCTCCCTTCTGTCACAGCTGGGGCTCATCAGCCTGTGACCTTATTAGGTTGGACCAAAGGAAGAGAGAGAGAAAGACAGAGGAAACGAGAAGCTTCAACTAAAAGTGCCGCATTTCATTATGGGCCTTACAGAGATGATCATCAAACGCCAGTGCAGGCGCTGTGAGAGGCACGTTGTATATCAAAGAGTCTGTTGTGTTTTCTTATGAAAGATGGTTCTGTCTCGGTGCCAGTGGTGGCCGCTTATTGGTTAGGAGGAGGCCAGTTGAGAGCCTGCAAGCAACTTGTCTGCGTGCTAGATGCACTGGACCTACACCTGCCGTTATGGCGTGGAGTGTGATTTCGTATGGCAGCAGGAGCACTCGCGTGGTGATCCCACTCACACTGACCGCAAATTGGTACGTCAATCTGGTGATTCGACCTATTGTGGTGCCATTCATGAACAGCATTCCAGTAGGTGTTTTCTAACAGGATAACGCTGGCGCACATACCGCTGTTGTAACCCGACATGCTCTACAGAGTGTCGACATGTTGCTTTGACCTTCTCGATCACCAGATCTGTCTCCAATCGAGCACATACATACATACATACATGCATAAATCATTGTTTCATAGGTCATGAATACGACATTTCGTAATGATGTGGAAAGTTTCACTTTAACAAAGTTTTCTTTGCACAAAACTTAATTTTTTTCTTTTTTGAAAATATGGGACATCATCGGGTGACAACTCCAGTGTCATCCACAAGCAGCATTAACCGATCCTGTATTGACGAAATAAGTGAAACAGGCATGGAAATCCATCCCAAAAACTGACATCTGGCACCTGTATAACACAAAGCATGCACGTTTGCACGCTTTTATTCAACATTTTGGCAGTTACGCCAGTTATTAGTGTACCAGTATTTCATATTTGGAATACCTTGTCTCGCACTTAAATTAACTCGCACTTAAATTAACCTGTAATCTTGCAATGTTAATCACTTAAATATGTTACCTAGACAGATGTCGTCTCGAAACTGCATTACTCTGCATAAATTATTTTTTGTTTTTGCGATTTTTTCCCGTCAGTGTATAATTCCATTTCCAGATTTCTTTTAAGATACCTTAATCGTTTACTCAATGTACAAATTGTATAACATGGGAGATAGGCTGTCTCGTTCCAACTGTTGCCTCCATTTCATGTGCCAAGACTCTTGTAAGGACTGTATAGGATCTGTACAAGTTGTAAATAAGATTAGGCCTCCCCTATTTTATCTCCTCTGTCTTCAGAATCCCAAAGAGTGTATTCAAGTCAATATTGTCAAAAGCTTTCTCTGAATCTATAAATACTATATACGTAGATTTACCTTTACTCATTCTATCGTCTAAGATGAGTTTTATTGCCTCGCGTGTTTCTACATTTGTCCTGAATCCAGACTGATCATCTCCGATGTCAACTTATATCAGTAATTCCATTTCTCCATATGTATAATATAATTCGGTAACTGTGTGTAAAGTAAATCGTGATACGCGCTAATTAGTTCATTGCAAGTTCCTATTTCGTTATGATCACTGCCATTCATTCGCTTACTCTCTCCGACGCATGTACATTGTCCATTAATGCCACTCTTTCCTAGTGCATCTGCTGTCCAAGACTGGACGACACATTATATTTAAACAGCTTGACATCATTTCTTGTCCCTTCCGCTGCGGCGACACCTACTAACATTTTGCTTAAATTTCAGCATTTTGTTGGGCTATTGTTCTTGTTGGATCTAGCGCTGTACACTGTTACAAATTCAGAATGCCCTCTAAGTATGATACTCAAGTGGGGAGACATGGACATCTTAAGAAGCTTTCTGCAAACATGGGTCTTCAAGAAAGCTGTAAGTCTTACCGTGGTACGTAGCAGTGAAACCTGAGCGGTGAATCTTGTCCTAGTCGGGATGTCTCTTTGGTGTTGTAAATTTCACCGCAAATTACTAATGATAGAATGATTACAGACAATTATTTTTATCAGTGATCTGTAACAAGACGTTGAATTTTTTTTCTCAGTACATAACTCCGAGCTGAATACATCAGTCAGCCAGTGAGTATCACAAGTAAATTGACGATTAACATGTACCAACTGAGACGGTAGCCATTAGCATCGAGAGCAAGCTTTACGGACGCAGCTCTAATTACGTGTAAGTAATCAAACGACGGCGGTACCAATTCAATTACGCCGACAATGAGTCTCCATCGGAATGCTATAGCGAGACCAAACAAAATATTTTTTTCAGTCATTTGTAGGCTTTATAGGCAGTTAACAAGCAGAACAGGAAAGCTGCAGAAAATATTGTCCGTTTTTGAGCAGGTTTACTGTCTAGATTATAACTTAATTTACACGGCATATCTTCGTCGTCATGCTAAAACAGATTAAGCCTCGAGTTGGTGTCACATCAGGCCAGCAATGTGGGGCAGCCAGGCCGTTCTGCGTGCATCTGCTGCGTCATTCAGCTGCAGTAACGCCGATTACGTCGTTATTACGTAGCCGGAGCGCCGCCGCACAGCCATTAACCATATCGGCACACCGCTGCAAAAACCGTTCGCCACGCAGGCGAGCCCGTCCAGCTACGCGGCTGGAATACGTACTCCAGCTTCACGCTGCCTGTCACGAGGACTGCTGCTGGTACGAATGCGTAAACGCCCACGTTCACTTTGATCACTAAACAAACGTCAGCACAGTCTGACGGACCGGTCATTGCAACCTGTCACGTATATGTCTCGCTGCATAAACTACCAAGATTACGTTTTTGTAGCCTCGCAACCACAGTACTGCATGTTACGCTACGCACATTCGACGCGCGTATTTCTGGCGAGGCAGTTCATCTATACAGCACATGTAGCACATACTAACGGGCCGCGTGGTTGGTAGCGGTGTATTGCCCACACAGTATTTTTATTGAAATAATGCAAAAGCTGAGTCATGTACATACAAAATTAGCTTGAAATTTCTCGAGAAATTCCTGAGTTATGCTTCTGTGTCACCCAGTTTTCAGCTCAACACTCACGCGAGGTAGGTGGTTCTTACACAGTGCTTCGTTCCAGGTAGTAAAAATGTGTGTACGAAGTTTTGTTGAAATCGATCCAGTGATTCAGGAGGAGATGCGGTACATAGATACGTACGTATGTACGTACGTACATACATACATACATTCTCTTCAACTAACGCATTTGACACTCGGCGCGGTGGCTGATGGGAGCGACTATCAAGGGATTTCCCATTTACAGTCACTCCCTTTTACCGCTGCGCTCAGTGTAAACCTAGTTTGCGCGAACAGTACATAGGAGGGGAGTCTGAAAAGTCCGTGCAAAAATAAAAACTACTTACGAGTTTGGGGTAAACATTTTTTATTTTTCGACATGGTATCCTTTTAGACTTATACTCTTCGTCCAACGCTGTTCTAAATTGTTGATACCTTCTGAATACTAGGAATTGTCCAAGTCTGCAAAATAGCTATTAGTTGCTGCAATCACCTCCTCATTTGAATAAAATCTTTGTCCCACCAGCCATTTCTTCAAATTGGTGAACAAATAGTAGTCTGAGGGAGCCAAGTTTGGAGAATTGAGGGGATGTGAAACGAGTTGGAATCCTATTTCCATTAATTTTGCGACCATAACTGCTGAGGTGTGTGCTGTGCATTGTCGTGATGGAAAAGGACTTTTTTTGCGGTCCAATCGCCGGCGTTTTTCTTGCAACTTGGTTTTCAAACGGTCCAATAACGATGAATAATATGCACCTGTAATAGTTTTACCCTTTTCCAGATAGTCGATGAGTATTATCCCTTGCGAATCCCAAAAGACAGTCGCCATAACCTTTCCAGCGGAAGGAATGGTCTTCGCCTTTTTTGGTGCAGATTCTCCCTGATAACCCATTGTTTAGATTGTTATTTGGTCTCAGGAATATAGTAATGTATCCAGGTTTCAGCCACAGTGATGAAACGACGATTAAAGTCCTGCAGATTCTTCCTGAACAGGTGCAAACCAGCCTTGCAACACTTCACACGATTCCGTTTTTGGTCAAGCGTGAGCAATCGCGGAACCCATCTTGTGGATAGCTTTCTCATGTCCAAATGTTTATGCAAAATATTATGTACCCGTTCATTCGAGATGCGCACAGCGCTAGCAATCTCACGCACCTTACGTCTATGTCATTCATCACCATATCATGGATTTTATCAATGATTTCTGGAGTCGTAACCTCCGTAGGGCGTTCAGAACGTTCAGCATCACTTGTGACCATACAGCCACTCCGAAACTTTTGAAACCACTTATAAACTGTTCTAATCGAAGGTGCAGAGTCACCGCAATGTTTATCAACCTCCTCTTTAGTCTCCTGAGGCGTTTTGCCCTTCATAAAGTAATGTTTAATCACTACACGAAATTCTTTTACGTCCATTCCTTGGTTCACGCGAATGCCAAACACAAAGAAATAGACCAATATGGCTGAAACTTGGCGTGCGTTCTTTCTAAAGATGCTACTAACTAAACATGACCTCGATACGCGCCGGTGGTGCCATCTCCCGGACTTTGTACGGACTTGTCAAACGCCCCTCGTACATTTCATAATATATGCAAAAGATTGCAAGTATGAGATTTTTGTGAAGAGAATTAGTAGCAGCACATTAGACGTTGTAGTGTAATTGCCATATTTTCAGCCAACGCGCTAACGTTGCGTGTCTACCGTTGAGTGCAGGGGCCAATCTAGATACAAACATACGTTATAAAGCATTACCCACACAAGCCACCTTGGGAAATAAGCTGCAATAATTTATAATAGAGACATTCTACACAATTCAGCACTTGCAATGGCTGACAACTTTTAATGTTGCATGCTGGTAATTCGAGCTATGAAAAAAACCTGGAACAACGGTCTCCTTTCTCCTCGCTCTTACTAATCGCACTTCGTGAAAACAGCAGTAAGGACACCCTGATCGATTGGTTAGTCTCATTGTGTATTTGTCCTAAGTATTCAGCGGTCATTTCTTCAATCTTAGGACGGAAAACTTATTATTTCGCAAACAGTGGTTCTTCCTTTCTGAATGCAGCTAATAACAATTAATTTGTAGGCATGTACCGACACTAAACAAACTCTACGCAAAGCAAATGAAAAAACTGTACATAGAAAGCAGAAGACGAATCTGAGTTCTATTAATTTTTTAAGGCGATTAATCTTGACTTCGGAACCGAAGAACTGAGCATCAGGAACACTTCTGCAACACTGTCAGTAGCTATGGCAGGAGGGATAACTAGCAGGGTGAAAATGAGTCCAGCTGTACATCCCGTAAGCGGTCCGGCAGAAGTATTGATGACTATTCGCGTACGCTCAACGCAGGAATAAATATTGATGACTATTCGCATACCTTCACTGTAATGACTGATGCGGACCGAGTTTGTTATGTCAACGTACCTGTCGTGCCGCATCATGCTATGTTCCACCAACAGCATGGTCCGCAACTCGTGGTCTATAGGCTAGCGTTGCTGCCTCTGGATCACGGCGTCCCGGGTTCGATTCCCGACCGGGTTGGGGATTTTCTCTGCCCGGGGACTGAGTGTTTGGGTTGTCCTCATCATTTCATCATCATCATCATCATCATTTGTAATAGTGACTAGATTGGACTGCGTAAAAAATTGGAGAGTTAAAAAATTGGGACTCTCTACGGGCGCTGATGACGTCGCAGTTGAGCGGCCCACAAACCAAACATCATCATCATCACAAACACCATGCGTTCCTGTAATTGGCAAATATCTGCTGGGTAGGGGGGAGAAGCACACTTTGTACCCAATCACACGAAGCTCTGGTAAAACTGTTCGTCTACTGAGGCCAGAGAGACGTAAAGTAAATATGGCGTGCCATTCGCTAGCTAACTTTAAATTTTGCCGTATTCTTATCGCTTTGCCTGTTGGGTGCAGTTTTGCAGCACACAGATAAATTCCATTCTGATACGCCCAAGCCACAACAACTGCGTGACACTGAGTTGCTGTTCAAGACAAGAGGGCGCGCGCAACTGTCGCTACCACTCATTGTGTGAATGCACTCGTAGTTTCCACACCGCTATGACAAACCGACTGTTCAGCCAATGGCTAAATACTGCCATTTAGAGTAGAACTTTTCTTGCACTGAATATTTCGTACCAAAGTATAACGTCCACACGTCCTCGTCATGCCTCCCGGAACCGACTTGGCACGCGATTTGTCGCTATCCAAGACACGACGCACTTAGTAGGAAGCCAATAATATTTATTTAACTACTAGGTAAGAAGCCCACCACAGTCCAGTTATTAACTGTGTTTGTAGTTAAGTACCGGAGAAATTTTCATTTACATGTATTCATGAAATCTCCTTGAAATTATGAAACAGTTGTCCAAAGAAATATATATAATGCAGAAACGTTTAAGTACGGTATCTAAACTGAACTACATGATCCTCGCCAGTTTCTATTCTCTGAGTGCAGCTGCTTCGCGGGTCTGCAAGGCGATTTCGTAAACGTCTCTATGGTAACGCCTCTTCATTGCTCCACAGACGGCTATCATTCTCGCCTACAGCCCTTTGCGCTTTGCAGTTTAAAGCTGTCGAAAGTCAGGGGTTTTCCTTAAGCTGACTCGACTGTAAGAGTGTCGTAATAGCAAAGAATAAATGCATTAAAACTTCATGCGCGATGCAGCGTTTTTTCACATACCTCAGTGTTAATGACATCATATCTCCTGGACTATGTGTGGCACCACGATATACTTCTGTAGATGTATTTAGCGGCATATGTGGATACCACCAACGAAACTTGTTGCGAATACTGTTAGTAGCACAAAAGTAATACATTCAAGCGTCACGCATGAGGCGGCAGTTTTTCACATATCTCATTGTTTATGATGTCATATCTCCTGAAGTGTGATATGTAGGTGGTCATTACCCCTTCAGCCGTTGTTGCCTGACAGTACGGTACATGTGTACCAATTTTGGTTGAAATCGAACCAGTGATTTAGGAGGAAATGTGAAACATATGTACACAGATACACAGTTACATAATTTGTTTTTATAATATATGTGGATTCATCCAAATATTCTAGATAGAGAACATACATACGATATCTCGATATAATGTCCCCCAGCGTCATTGAAACCGTTTGGAAGAGATTAATTAACTTTTCATAACTGGGATTCACAGTCATGTGAATTTTTTTTTCTTTTTTTTTTTGAAAGACATCATGTTTACGCCAGTGATTGTTAAACTTTTTATTTCCACTATTGCAATTTCGGCCTTACGCCATTATCAGATGCAGACGTTTTGGCTGTGCTATTTACGATATATGGACGTGTGTGCTCGCACTACTTAGCAGCGTTAGGAATGAATGGTTCAAATGGCACTGAGCACTGTGGGACTTAACTGCTGAGGTCATCAGTCCCCTAGAACTTAGAACTACTTAAACCTAACTAACCTAAACACATCCATGCCCGAGGCAGGATTCGAACCTGCGACCGTAGCGGTCGCGCGGTTCCACACTGTAGCGCCTAGAACCGCTCGGCCACTCCGGCCGGCTTCCAGTGTGGTTTTTTGGGTTTGTCCAGGACATGCTACAGAGAGTCGCTGCTGTAACTTGAAGCTGTCAGCTCAAATGTGACTTTTTTGTTGTGCGGGGAGCTTAAGAGTCTTGTACTGTTCCATCGACTAGATCAGTACGACCGATTGGTTGCCAGAGGCTGGCCCGGGCGTTGGTGACGTAGGAGAGCGCAGCCCGCAGGCTGCGACACGACTTGGCCGGCCGCGGCCCGCGGAAGGAGCCGGTGCGTGGTGGTCGGTGGGCGGTCCCACGATGCGGTGTCGGCGCGTTGCGCAAGCCAGGCCAATCCGTCACCAGCAATTAAGCCGCGTTCCCGCGGGAGAGCGCCGCGTGTTTACGGCACGCCGCGCGCTGCTCTTGATCGCGCATGGCTGGCCTGAGCGAAGCGGTGTGCAGCGTTAAGATTTACACCGATCGAAACGGAATGTCTTACACTTTGACCCAGTGCTACCAGACTAATACTCCAGTATTTCCGTGCCTGTGTTATACGTCGGTTGAAATTTCATCCTTACACGAGCTTATGTTCAGTGTTTTGAGTGCATTAAAGCCATATGTACAGTAGAGATCAGAAACGGAACGAGACGATTCTAATGTTCGTGTTGCATACTTTACATATCAAGGCGCCGCTGTAGTTCCGCGACTATAACGAGCTTCAGACCAGCGGCGCTGCGTTCTCTTATAGAACTAACTTTCACACCGATGCCATGTATTTACTGTGAGAACTGTGTTATTCAACTTCCGTGAAAGTATTATTCGGCCACCGATAACGTTTATATGCCATTTCCCGCGTGTGCGATCCCGTATGGGAACTCGTGTAGAGAATTTTTTGTGAACTTGCAGTGGTGCTCGATAAGTGAAAATTAGACTCCGCGAACTTACATTCAAGTATTTCTGTTAGGCTGACTCTAAAGACTATTTTTCCTCAATTTTGAATAAACTAAGGCAGCGTCCTTTTATTTCGAGGCTTCCACTGTAGTGGCGTTGAGACTTTCCTACTTGCCGTTCCATTAGTCATAGTTGATTGCATGCATGGTAGAATCTGCGACTGGTGCAGAAGAAAACCAATGGTGACAACGAGACAGCTATACAAGGTACCAGGTAAGCAAATCTCCTCCTGTTTAGTTGCAAGAAGCTTGCTGGACCTCCTCTATATGGGTTAGGCAACGTAGCCCCTCCACATGCAACAATTCACGAAGAATAACTTGCACTGTTGGCATGTTCGACGTAGTAACGTGTCACGGGAGGAACATTCCACATCTCACCCTAGTTAGTTAACTAGGTAGGAAGCGGCAGCAACCGCTACAGAACTACCGACTCTGACTACAACAGGTGAAATCTGAGCAGAGGTTATAGGCAGAGCTACACCACGAACTGTCGGCAACAGATTACTGGAACTTCGATTGACACCTAGAATTGTCATGTGTTATTTACAGCCAACACCGTTCTACAGAAAACGTGATACAGAGCCAAAGTCAAGTGGGACACCAAGTGACATTCTCTAATGGTCAGCGACGTCTCGCTACTGTTTGAACCGTAAGATTGTCCCCGAAGTGTCCGTAGTCGATACGATGAAACGTCACAGGGAGCAGCGGTTCTCGACAACAGGACGAATTTGGCAGTTGTTGAATAGCGCTTGAACGCGTCATGTGGTAATAATGATATAAGCTGGTTCACATATTCTTCATGAACAGTGAACAAAGTGGCATATTTCAGCAGGGATAATTGGAGTCAATGTCTTGGTGTCATAATATTTCAATATTTTTGAACAGCCGATACCGATAATCAATTTTAATACAATATTATGTAACCAAGATACTGAATTTTAAAATCCAGCAGAATTCATTGGTCACCTCAGTAGGTACAGACGACCTCATTTCACGACAATTCAAGATACCACACTGCAATTCACGCCTCAAACACCTTGCGGAATACGTGGATACCTGACTCGTCTGCCGGCTCCCTCTGTTTATCACTCACAGAGCGTGTCTGAGATGCGATGGGAAGACGAAAACTTTGATGTCAACCTCCAACCAGCTTTTTCTTCTTCTTGCGGATTATCTACGGCTGGCACCGCTTCTCTGCTCCCAGTCGCCAGCTTCCTCTGCCTTGACCTCCCTCAATGTTCATATCCCTCCATATCATTTTGCCAGTTGCGTCGTGTGCGAACCCTTTTCTTCCGCGGAGGTGGTATTCATCGTAGTATCCTATTCGGTATCCTGCCTTCATTCATGCTATTCACATGGCCAAACCACATCAGCTGTTTTTGTTGGATGTCGTCACGAAGATCCGGATTCATTTTCATCCTTTGTCGGATTACGTCATTTCTTATCCTATCCATTCTGTTACAGTTTTAACTTCGTCTTAAGTAATTCATCTTAGTGGCAACAGTTTATTCTTACTTTTTTGATAACGTCCCAGGTTTCTGCTCCGTACAAAACTACACCCTGGACCATAGTCTTATACATCCTCTTCTTCGTTGTTCTTTATATTTTTTTTCCACACAAGAGAATTCATTGCCCTTGTTACACCTCGTCATTTATTAATCCTACCATTGATGTCATCAGTAGCCGTGCCCTGTGTATTAAATAACACACTAAGATGTTTTATCTTTTCCACACCTACAATTTCTACATCAACCCCAGATAATTTACGTTATCCGTTCCAACGGCCAGGTACTCACGGTGCTTCATATTTATCTTCAGGTCAGCCTTATTTATTCCTCTTTAAGCTTTCTTATCATACAGCTGAGATCATCTGCATCTTCTGCTAGTACAATCTGGTCATTTACAAAATACCGGCTGAATAACTTGCTTTCTTTTGCTGTCACTCCCGTAACTTGACATTTTCTATCCCAAGTCTCCTAGATATAGCTTACAGAGGGTCCGTGACAGCCCACATCCCAACTGCATCAGCAATCCTCTTTAACTACACAGCATATATTTTAGTGTCGCAAGACTTTCCTCAATACCGCATCGGAAGGCCATCTGCTTCCGTTCCATAAGGAATGCAGAAGTGTGTGCCGGTAGAGGTAACATCTCATACTGATGATGACGGACATCAGTTCCCACTGCGGTCAAAGTTAATACCTGTTATGTGATGAAGATCTGTACACAGTTGACAAATATCGGACTATTGCTTCATGGTATAACACCACCTATTCCTCTCAGTGTCATAAGTACACCAGCTGGCTTCAGGTAGTTTCTATAATTCGACGCACGGTACGTGAAGTAAAGAGAAATGATCGTTTATGAAGAGAACAAAATACGTGCAGACGTAGTCAGGTAACGTGCGGCTGCTTAGTGTTTTACTGACGTCTGTGGTGAAGACATGTTGTATTCCAGAGAACATTCCGATATAGCAAAATGAGATGCACAGTGGAAGTCCGTGTATCTTTAGGACAGGAGCACGGAAAGTGCCCACCACACGAGGACTGCATTGTGAATGTTTATCGGTTCTCTCGGTATTCAGCGATATACCTGACGGAAGTGCTCACAACCTCACATTTTACCTGTCACTGAAGACTTTAGTCACTGGTTGTTGCCACAAAGAACCGTACAGCTGATGTGATGTCAAAAGTCAACCACAAACTCTAACAACCTCTCTCTGCAATCCCTCTACGACAAATACTGCTCAAGCTGAACATTCGCATTAGAAACGTAGCTTTTAGATCAGCACTAAGAATGCGTTGATAGGCTAGGCACGGGGCCTACGCCCAACAATGTAAGTCTGTTTGGTTATATTTCATCTCGTTTCAACAACATCAGGGCAACTTTATAACGGTAGCCTTCATTCTCAACAGAGAGAGACGACACGAGGGCCCAGCGCTGAGCCAGATCACTGACCCTCGGCCAGCACTCGTCAGCCTGCGTTAATTCGCTCTTCCTCCATCACTGCCGCCCCTCCGCACATCTTAACTACCAGACGGGTCGCCAGACGTAGGAGAACACGAGTGCGAGTCCAGAGATCAGAGAGCACAGCCTGACTGCAACCAGATACAGCGACCGACTGTAGCTGGCGCTGTGTATCTTTCGTACATCCATTTGCTATTTCGGATGGAGTGTGGGACAACAGCTGGTCAGCAAACGAGAATTAACGGTAACACCTTCAGCTATGTGTTTAAATCTCTTTATTCGAAAGAGACCGGTTTCGGTGACGCACTGCACGGTCATGAGGCCCCTCTGTTGGCAAAAACTGGACCTATAAGCAGGTTCCCATGCTGCCATAACAGGGGATAAAAATCTACATTCGAAGACATGCTAATGCATGAGGTGTCCGCTACACACATTAAACAACTACTTTTTTGTTGGTGAAAAACGCTAGAATGAAGAAGAGTAGGGAAAAAATGAAGAAGCGGTGAAACAGGGGAAATGAATCTTAGCTAGTAGCTATTAACCACAAAACTTATTCGCCAGCATAAGGTAATTCAGTTCCGAACTCAGGCAAGACTACTGTACACGTGTGATCTCTGAATTATTTGCTTCCACCAACTGTGCAGTTAAGTGCACTCTGTCATTCTTTAAATACTGGAAACACTGTCAGTTCCAGTTAACAATAGAGATTTGGAAGAAAAAATTATCATAGGGACACAAACATCTTCAAAGTGTGGTAGCCTTATACTAAACCAGGGTGACCAGACAGGAAACATGAAAACCACACTTCTGAATACAATGTCTTAAACCATCATGCCTCGTTTACAGCGGAAAGTCAAGCACAATTTTCTAATTACACAGGGCTGACAAAATAAAACTGGCCCGGAAAATATTTGCAATAAGACTGACGCGGAACTCACCCTTTTTAATGAAAGCCACAGAAGGTGCTGGAAATGGCCACCGTTAACATTGATGCAGTGCTGTGCTCGATTTACGAAACTAAATTACTTGAGTATACCTGATCCTTCAAGTTTCACCTTAGGTACCACAGGGAGAGAGATGAGGCGATCGAGGTGACCATGTGATTGCACTGCCTCTGCTGATTGCCCTTTCCTCACCGAACACCGCATACACTAGTGTCAAAATTGAGAAGGCGCTGTGTGCTGTTACTCGGTCTTGCTGAAAATGTCCACGCAGTCGTTCATCTTCTGCGAGTTGATCAACATATGGATTAAACAGTTTCTGGACGTACCGATTACAATTAACAGGTCGGTGAAAGACATCAGACATTGCGCACCAAACACCAATCTTGAAATTACGGAGCGGCTCTTCAAAGTGCTGATGCGTATTATGTGACGCATAATGGTGCATATTTTGAAAGTTCACGTACCGTGACGGGCTGGACCAGGCCTCATATAAGAAAGTCAAAAACTGAGGACCCATAAATCTTGGTTCAACCTCACTTACAAACACCGTCAGAATTCAGTTTCTAAGGATGCAGATGCAGGTTCTTTTTGATAACTTTTTGACACGACGATCTCCTAATTCCCGGCGTTGAAATTTCTCCCTACTTCGTTACACTCTTTCTTTCGAGAGATTTTTTTTTTGTGCTCGAAATATTTTGGGATGCTTATAATCTTTATTCGCTACAGAGCCTGTTTGGAGCCACTTTGCCACTAAGTTTTGCATTGCAGATTTTGCTGCTGGTATTACCAAAACACTTTCAGTTTTAAACCCTTGCACGAACAGCTCCAGTTCCTCACACGTTTTCCACGAATTTGCTTCGCTCAACACTCCAGTGAACACACGCTGTTTTATCGCGAGCAACATTTTGTGCTGCATTCAACTGCTGACTTAATGTGAGTGCTCATCTCACTCAAACGTAACGGTACAGTGAAGTCCTCGGAACAGAGCACATCGATGATTGCCACCCCCCCCCCCCCCCGCCCCTCACACACATACACACACACACACACACACACAAAAATTCAAATTCCTCTACCGTGGCAACCTTTGCATCTCAGAGTAGCCACTGCAACCTACGTCCTCGATTATTTGCTGGGTGTATCCCAATCTCTGTCTTCCTCTACAGTTTGTACTCTCTACAGCTTCCTCTTATACCACGGAAGTTATTCCCTGGTGTCTTAACAGCTCTTCTGTCGTCCTGTCCCTTCTTTTTGCCAGTTTTTTCCGTACATTCCTCTCCTCGCCAATTCTGCGTAGAGCCACCTAATCCTTTTATTGTTAGCCCACACTTCGTCCAGTTCGTAATCCCAAATTCTGATGTTAAGTTTCTCGCTTTCGTTTTGCTTCGATTTAATCTCAGTCTATATTCTGTATTCATTAGCCTATTCATTTCATTCAAAAATTTCTGTAATTCGTCTTCGCTTTCACTGAGGATAGTAATGTCACAGTGAATCTTATCACTGATATCCTTTCACTTTGAATTTTAACCGCACTCTTCTTCGATGTATACATTTAAAAGTAGGGGCGAAAGACTACATCCCTGTCTTACACCCTTTTTTTCCGAGCACTTCGTTCACGGTCTTCCAGTTATTGTTCCGTCTTGGTTCTTGTACATATTGTGTATTACCTGTCTATCCTACAGCTGTAAGTAGGCCGTTTAGGTTTTTTTATTGGTAACGCCACCTCTGTATGAAAATCACTGGCTGTGCTGTGTGCAGTCTGTGGCTGCTTTGCATTGTTGTAATAGTCGCCATTGTAGTGTTAGGCAGCTGGCTGTGAACAGCGCGTAGCGTTGCGCAGTTGGAGGTGAGCCGCCAGCAGTGGTGGATGTGGGGAGAGAGATGGTGGAGTTTTGAAATTTGTCATGAACTGCTATATTTATATATGATGATATCAAGGTAAATACATTGTTTGTTCTCTATTAATATATTTCATTTGCGAACTATCCCTATCAGTAGTTAGTGCCTTCCATAGTTTGAATCTTTTATTTAGCTGGCAGTAGTGGCGTTTGCTGTATTGCAGTAGTGGGAGAAACGAAGATTATTGTGAGGTAAGTGATTTAGTGATTTGTGAAAGGTATAGTTTAATGTTAGTCAGGGCCATTCTTTTGTAGGGCTTTTTGAAAGTCAGATTGCGTTGCGCTAAAAATATTGTGTGTCAGTTTAAGCACAGTCGTGTATAATTGTGGAAAGGGGACGTTTCATATGTCGACCCTTGTCCTAGGATACCTCACTGGAATCTTCTGATTTTTCTTGTAGTTTGTGTAATTAGTGTAGATTTTGTTTATTGCTAGCGCGTAACTGTAGAGAGAATCTCCTTTGTAGTTGCAGTCTTTCATTGTTGTACAGTAAAACAGGTGTGGCATGCATGTAGATTTGGACCAAGTATTTCGCAGCTGCAATTAACTAGATATTATTTTCAGTGCTATGTTAATGTGTTCCCCTGTTTTTGCTCTTCAAATTGTGTTCTTCTGTGTTGTCGTGTGAAATACTGTGACAATAATGGCGTGTGAAAAACGTAATACTAGGCTCCAATGTAAACTGAGAAATGACAGTGAAAACGAAAGCAGTGAGTTAGCGCCACCGAGTAATGAATTAACTGATGTTCAAAGTAGTAATTTGGTAATTGTGCATAGGGAAATGGAGCGGGCGGCAAACAATGGCGTGGACAGTGAAACAATTAGTGAAGAGGGAAGCATTATCGATCGATCGGTCGGCAATAGCTCGCCTCAGGAAGCCGAAATGACACGACACGATCTCGCAAATACTGTAGATTCAGGTTTTGGGTTATCACCGTTTTCTCAAATAAGTCAAGACACATTTTCTGCTTGTCAAAATGTGAATGTTTCCGGTGTAAATTCACTGCCGAAAAGCACTGAGGAACATGTTTCAGACACCAATGCATTGTTATTACAATTAATACAACAAATGGGACAAACACAGCAAAAGCTTCAAAACAAAATCTTAAAAAGTTAGACGCAATGGAACAAAATCTTCAAAAGTTAGACTCATTGGAGCAAACTCTTGAACAAACACGTGAGGATTTAACTACTGAGTTACATCACATTGAATCGAAATATCAAAAAGTCTGTAATGACGTAAAAACACAAATTTGTGAGCATTTCCAACCGATTTTTTCGCGTCATGAAAATGCACTACAGAATCACGAAGGAGCCATAAAATAACTGCAAACTATTGTTCATGAAAATCATGAGACCTTGCAAGCAAAATTTGACTCAGTTGCATCTACCGATACGGTTATGCAACTTGCAAAACTCAGGAAAACTTAAAGGACACAGTAGATACGATTTCAACACAAATGGACACTCTGAAACTTGGTTCAGAAAAACATACAGAGGAAATGATTTCGCTATCGGATAAAGTAGCCGAACTTTCAGATCAGTTCACTAACTTATCTACAAAGGTAGATGATGATCTGAATGACACAACACCTGTAGCCTTCACGGACACTGAAGAGTATGAACAAATTAGAAAATTCAAACAAAATCAAAATCAAATCAATACACAGTACAAAAGAGAAATCCGGGAAGTGCAAGATCAGTTGGCACAAGTAGTACAAGAATTACGTATTTCAGAGGACACTCGCGCCCCAATATGGGAAGAGGGACATAGAAATACGGAACAGACACAAAATAACAACACAGGGCACTTCGGAAATTGTGAAAGAAGTTGGCAAGGTACGCCGAATTTTGAGATGGAACCGCCGAGACGACGTAACAATGACCGACATGCGACTTGCCGACATGATGATTTTGACTATAAGCTGTTCATTACTACACGTAAATTCAAAACATTTAAGAATTCTGGCAACGACATTCATCCACAAGCATGGCTCCATCAATTCTCTCATTGTTTTCCTCCCAACTGGTCGTTAGAACACAGATTAGAATTCATGTGTGGCTATTTAGAGAATGAACCAGCTGTAAGAATGCGATCGGTCATTCACGATTGCCACAGTGAAGGAGAATTTTACCATGCCTTCCTCTCAGCATATTGGTCTCAAGCCACACAAGACCGAGTAAAACATGGCATCATAATGATGAAACATTTCGAACAATCTGAATTCTCCAGTCTTGTGAAATATTTTGAAGACATGTTGCACAAGAATCAGTACCTGTCAAACCCATACAGCCCCTCAGAACTCATCCGCATTTGCTTAATCAAATTACCTGAACATTTACGACATATTATTTTAGCAGGACGTTGCAAAGAAGACATTGAGGCTTTTCAGGGACTGTTACAAGAACTGGAAATTGACACTGACAATCGGGGAACGCGGGAACAGGAGCACAACAATTACAGGTCACATCTGTCACAATTCCGCGATGACAGAAATAATACACGACAAGGCTATTCTTATAACGTAAATCGTGACCAAAACAGACACCACCCATATGACAACCGTTGGCAGAGTAGTAATAATTACAGGGAAAGATCACCTCTCCGTGGTAATGACTATTACAGAGACAATCAGAGAAACAGACAATATGGGAACCAAAATAACTATTATTACGGGAGACAGAATAACTTTAGACGCAACGGTCCAGCGCGCAGTTACGATTCAGGGAGAAATTCTCCACCACTTAACCGACAAGAAAGAAACTACAGGAACTACCAACATGACGACAGACGTGTGATCGTAACGACAGACCTGAATTGAATCAGAACTGGCGGGATTTAAACAGGGCAGGGCCTTCTCGTCAGAGTGAATTTGTAGAAGTTAGGTCCCCTAATCCCAATAACGGCCTGCGCCAACAAAGAGACAGACAATGACTCGCACAGGAGGCAGCCGCGTGCGCCCGCTGGCTCCGAGAAAAATAACATAAGACGCTAGCCTTGAGAAAAACTTTAGCATTCTTTACCGAAGTATAAAACATGACAATTGCTTTTCAGTTGAAAGTCTGAGTACTATGAAGAGTAAAGGTTTACACCACATTTCATATATAAAACCGTTTATTGAAAGATAATCTGCTTTTTAACTTTGTCTTTGCCATAAAACTTTTCACTTCACATTTCTAGTATGCTTTGTCAGATTTAGAATCTGTTAACATGTAACAATGTTTGAAGTTAAATATCCAGTCAAGAATCAAGAGAACTTATTTAAACAGAAATTACGAATGCATTGTTATAGTGAACAGACGACACAGTGTTGTTATTTGTACATTCTTGCTTGTTAGTTGCACGATTACGTAATGACTATCAGGCTTACATACTTAGGACACATACTGGTACTGCTAATGAGATTTTAATGCAACATTTTGGTTTACTTGAAAATACATTCTGGGTTTAAAGTACTTTCTGTGAGATACCAGAGGACACAGTGGTTAGTTTATGTGACAGCTACACGATGTTATTACGACGCTACTAATGAGTGACAATTTACAATGTTGCTTTTGCAGTGTATCTGTTTTATATCTGCACAGTTTTCTGAATTCTTCTAGGAAGAAAAACATGTTTTAGTAGTAACTTTTGTGGTATAGCAACAATGAGACAGCCTTTTTCGTGGCATAACAATACGTTACTGTACAGTACTTTCTTCATCACGCCAATAAGCATAATAACTACGATATCTATACGCAAAGCATTTCACTTTTGTTTATCATGTGGTAAGTACATTGACTTCTGCAGAACTTAGCTTTCGGAGGACGATAACTACGACACTTCCACAGAGATTATGTTGCGACAAGATGCACAGTTTAGCGCTACAGTACACGCATTTGAGTGATTAATCTTATACTTAAAACACTTATTTTTAAAGATTTTTTTAATTACAAAGAAAGTTTTCCTTGATACATTTCATTCCATTGCTGTAATTTGTAACACCTGGGAGTATAATTACATTGATCCTCAGGGGGGTACACACTTACTTTGTGTACCATGTGTTTGGCAAACACAAGGAGCCCTAGCTAATATGGTATTTGCTTATACAAATTTACACATCGGTACCATATTTCTCTAACACACAAATTACACAGCTATCTGATCATTTAACTGAGAGAGAACAAACTTTTTTTTACTACATCAGTGACAGATGTTTACGTAATTACACAGTTGGATAACTTCACACTTATGAAATTGTATTTTGTCTGTACTTTGTAAACTGTTCATATTTTTTTTGGAACCATTGTGATACTATGAGAGCTTTGAGTGATGTATTTGGTATGGATTCATGATTTTTAAAGTACGTTTGAGGCAGATGACACTTTTGACATGAGCAGAGAATTTTTTTAGGTTTTGAAATTATTGGAGGAAGCTACGACGATTTTGAGAGTTGACTGAGGTGTTATGATGTTATTATTACGATGACTATGTGTATTATGCTGTTGCGGTATGTTTATGATCAGTAAGCTGATGCTATATGAGTTATTTGAATATGCTATGTATCTGTTATGATGAAATATTGAAGAAGTGTCGACGAATAAGGTAAGGAGTAATGAATAGTGGGTAGGGACTCTTGACTTGTGAAACAGGATGTTGGAAACCAAGAATCGTACTTTAAGAGTTATGAAATGTGCGTAAATGTATCACAATGCCGGCGAAAATTTTTTTGGACACTGTTATATTCATAGGATTTTGTTTCTACACACTTGTGACGTAAATTTTCGACCTGTGAAATTTTCATATGAGACTGTCACTGTAGCGAAAACTGGTGTCGTAAATATTTCCGTAAGAAAGTTAAGTGACCACCTGCACGTAATGCGTCGTGGGCACACAGCTGTGTCAAACACCTGGAGAACAAGCCATTAGGGTGTGCCTTTCCGGAAGCACAGGTAGAAAAAAAAGAAAAAAGGCAGGCCTTTATCCTCGCCATTGACATTCCTTTAGAGAAAATATTGCAAATGCGACACCCTCATTACTTCCATTAACCTTGCTATCGACATTCCTTTGTAGAAAGAATCGCAAATATTACACGCTCATTACCTGAAAACATATGATTACTCGTACTTTGTGCTAATTACTGAAATGCTTATGAATTGATGGGAAATATTCGTACATCTGCACACTTGATTATGACAAGTGTCTTTCTACGAGAGTTGAGAGCTACTGACTTACGAAATGCCACATGACTATTGAATGATATTTTTATGCTTTGGTTTGCGTAATTGCTTATTTCATTTGATATCTGGTTTCTAGCTGTGTTGCAGCATTGCTTTTATAAAATAAAATGCATTTGCTAATGTGAACACTTTCTGTCAACAGATGTATTAAATAATTATTTTATGATCCACATTCTTTAAAAAAGGAGCACTTGGAAAGGAAAGAACAATAAGAAGGAACTAGTAACAGTAACACATAATTTTCTTTTGATGTACATGGTAATATTTTTTTTTACAATAAGTTGTTGTGGTGCACCACTTTAATTACATAGACATTAAGATGTGAATATACATTTTCCTTTTCTGCATTGTTGTTTTTACTGTAATATTTTTTCTGCTTGAGCTATGTCATGTTTAGGTATAAGCTGCTGCTGTTTGCCAGGCATAGTGTTATTGAATTTGACTTTGTATTATTCTGTTAAGCCATTTTTACTAATGATTTATTTTTATTGTTTGCTGCACATTGCCTTAGATTAGTTGTCATATTACAATTGCTTTGCTAATTTCTTAATGCTGCTTGCTTCGCAAATCTGCGTTTTTTTTCATTGCTGTTTATATTAATTGTTTTATGTGATGCTGCATTGCCTCGACCCTTGGTATATATATCTGAGCTCAGTAGATTTAAGTTAGCTTAAGAGGGGGTAGCCTCTAAAAGAATGAGTTGCGATGAATTGGAAGAAATGCATTGAGAAGTTATACGAAAAAGGTACAGAAAACAGGTTTAGGTAGGATTTTCTTGGAAATAAATGTTGAAGTAAGAAATGTGTGAACATATAAATACAGAAAGCATGCTTAGATAGAATTTTTTTTGGTGGAAACAAAGGATGAAATAAGAGGAAAGATATATGAAGTTTTGGGTTGGACTGCAGTACCACATGTTACACTGAAAACGAACCCTGTCCTTTCCTATTGGTGTTATCCCACTATGTGTTTGTGTACCCTTGTGTAGTTGTTTTCTTCCTGTCTCTGCGTAGTTTCATAGAATTTTTTCTTCTTTTAATATTAAGCTACATTCACTATGATGAGGAATACTGTTATCCTCAAATATAATTGGCATTAATAATATGTTATTTACTTTGTAAAGATGTTAGATATTATTTATTCTGTTTAAATGCTCATGTGTGAAGTTGATGTTTCGCAAGTTATTCTGATCTTCTATGTATGTACTCATGTCATAATTCCTGTAACACTGATGTATATGTTATTTCGATTCTTTTGTAAAGCCCATATTGCTACAAATGTTATCTGTACTATTATGTTCTTTAATGATGTATTTTGTACCTTTGTAATTGTATTTTCATGTTGTAAATTTATAATTGTATAGACACCAGTTCTTCAAATTAAGTTACATTTCACTGCACACGTTTCTGTTGGTCATAGTACATGGACAATATGTGAGAAGTAGGGACTGATAGTGTTTGCACGTGTGTTAATGATTCAGCAAGGGACTGGATAACAGCATTGCTGGTTCTAAGGGCAATTCCAAAAACTTTGTGAGTGCACAAGTGGTGGTTTATGGACTTGCTATATTCTCCGCAAGACTCTTCGATGGTGAATGTGCACCTGCACAATCGCAACAGATGGCTGCTGGACATTCTACAAGGACTACAGTGGGTCTGCACCTCTGGTGGCCCACCAATACCATTATTTCTACAAGGACTACAGTGGGTCTGCACCTCTGGTGGCCCACCAGTACCATTATCTCTACAAGGACTACAGTGGGTCTACATCTTTGATGATCCATCAATACCATTATTTCTACAAGGACTGCAGTGGGTCTGCACCTCTGGTGGCCCACCAATACCGTAATCTCTACCAGGACTGCAGTGGGTCTACTCTGTGATGACCTACCTACCAATGTTCTTCAAAACGACGAATGACTCTGCTGTGGGTTTGCTATGTTGTGGCCCATTACCTGTCAGCATGTCAAGAGTCAGCACTGTCTTTCTGATGGAAGGACACTACTTCTTCAAGACTACATGGAAATCCACTACTTCTGTGTGCATTCTCTTTTACTGTTCAGACTTTGAAAAAAAAAAGAAAAACACTGTAATTTTACTGTGATGAATCAGGACTGTCTTTATAGACTGTGAGAAAATTTTAGCTTTTGACCAACATTGTATCAATAAGTGTGTGCATTTGATATCTTTGTTATTGTAATTATGAAAAATTTTTTCAAATCTGTATTGGCCACTGCCCAAACCAATTTGTAAAATTTTTTGTGGGGAGCATGGGGGCTATGTAAGTAGGCTGTTTAGGTTTTTTTATTGGTAACGCCACCTCTGTATGAAAATCACTGGCTGTGCTGTGTGCAGTCTGTGGCTGCTTTGCATTGTTGTAATAGTCGCCATTGTAGTGTTAGGCAGCTGGCTGTGAACAGCGCGTAGCATTGCGCAGTTGGAGGTGAGCCGCCAGCAGTGGTGGATGTGGGGAGAGAGATGGCGGAGTTTTGAAATTTGTCATGAACTGCTATATTTATATATGATGATATCAAGGTAAATACATTGTTTGTTCTCTATTAATATCTTTCATTTGCTAACTATCCCTATCAGTAGTTAGTGCCTTCCATAGTTTGAATCTTTTATTTAGCTGGCAGTAGTGGCGTTTGCTGTATTGCAGTAGTGGGAGAAACGAAGATTATTGTGAGGTAAGTGATTTAGTGATTTGTGAAAGGTATAGTTTAATGTTAGTCAGGGCCATTCTTTTGTAGGGCTTTTTGAAAGTCAGATTGCGTTGCGCTAAAAATATTGTGTGTCAGTTTAAGCACAGTCGTGTATAATTGTGAAAAGGGGACGTTTCACAGCTTACCCCTATTTTCCAAGAATCTTGCACCATTTTACATTGTCGAACGCTTTTTGCTGGACGACAGTTCTATGAATGTGTCTTTATTTTTCTTTATTTTTGCTTCCATTGTCAACCGCAACGTCAGGACTGCCTCTCTGGCGAATTTACCTCTCCTAAAGCCAAACATATCGTCATTTAACAGAACCTCAATTTTATTTTCCATTCTTCCGTATATTATTGTTTATTGTTTCAGCAACTTAAATGCATGAGCTGGTAAACTGATTGTGCGATAATTCTCGCTCTTGTCGGCTCTTGATATCTTAGAATTGTCTGGATGATGTTTTTCCGAAGATCTTGTGGTATATTGCCTGTCTCACACATTCTAAACACCAATGAGAGTACTTGTTTTGCTGCCATTTTCAACAATGATTTCTGAAATCCTGATGGAATGTTATCCATCCAAAGCTCTTTTAAATTCTGATTCTAATACTGGATACCCTATACCTTCTATAATGACTCCTGTTTCTTCTTCTATCACGACATCGGTCAAGCCTCCCCTCTCACAGAGGACTTCGGTGTACTCTTTCCACCAATCCGCTCTCTCCTCTGCATTCCAAAGCGAAATTCCCATTGCCCTCTTAATATTATCATCTTTGCCTGAATTTAATCGAAGATTGTTTTGACTATTCTGTATGCAGTCCTTTCGAGAATCATTTCTTTTTCGATTTCTGCAGATTTTTCATTCAGCTGTTTCACCTTAGGTTCCTTGCACTTCCTATTTATTTAATTCCTAAGAGACTTGTATTTCTGTATTCCTGCATTTCCCTGAACATCTTTGTACTTCCTTCTTTCGTTGATGAACTGAAGTATTTCTTCTGTTATCCACGGTTTCTTACCTTACCAGTTACCTTTTTCGTATCTATGTTTTCTTTTGAACTTCTATGATTGGCTATTTTAGAGATGTCCATTCCGCTTCAACTGAATTGCCTTCTGAGTTATTCATAATCGCAGTAGCTGTAGCCTCAGAGAACTTCAAGTGTACTTCCGTATCCCACTTCTTTGCCCCCTAGTTCTTCCTGACTAGACTCTTAAACTTCAGCCTACTCTTCATCATTACTAAATTGTGATCTGAGTCCATATCTGTTCCAGGGTACACCCTACAATCCAATATCTGATTTCGTAATCTCTACCTGACCATGATGTAATCAACTGGAATCTTCCGTAACACCAGGTCTTTTAGAAGTATACCTCCTCCTATCGTGTTTCTTGAACAGAGTATTCGCTATCACTAGCTTAACTTATTGCAGAACTCAATTAGTATTTCTGTTCTCTCATTCCTAGTAGCATTCTCCTCTAACCATTTCTTCTACTGCTTCTCCCACAAGCGCGTTCCAACCCCTTTGGCTATCAGATTTTCATCTCCGTTTACGTACTGAATTACCCGTTCAGTATCCTTATACACTTGCTCTGTCTCTTAATCTTCTGCTTGCGGCGTTGGCATGTATACCTGTGCTACCTTTGTCAGTATTGGTTTTCTATTGATTATGATGAGAACAATTGTATTATTGAACTGCTCACAGTAGCCGTCTCTCTGCCCTACCTTGTTGTTCACAACGTATCCTAATCCCGTTATACCATTTTTTGCTGTTGTTGTATTGCTCTATACTCATATGACCAAAAGTCCTTTTCTTCCATTTCGTTTGCAATGACCCCCTTCACCCAACTAGCACTTCCTTTTCAGATTTTCTAGATTTGCTACTACGCTCAGGTTTCTGACATGACACGCCTCAATTCGTAGAAGATTACTCTTTCACTGATTATTCAATATTTTTCTCACGTTCACCTCCCCCTAGGCAATCCCTAGCGGAGAACCGAATGTGGGACTAGTCCAGAATCTTTTGCCGATGGAAAGATCATCATGACACTTTTTGAATTATAGGCCACACGTCTTGTAGATAAACATTTAATGCAGTGGTTTCCATTGCGATCTGCATCCTGATGCCGTTGGTCATTAACATGGGTCAGTTTTATAGATTGTTTTACGGGCCAGTTCTATTTTATACATCCTATATAAGGACAGCTCAGTATCTTTGTGGTATCAACGTTCGATACCACACTTGTTAGGGGTTGCAGATATCGACGGCGGTCCGTAATAGATATCGCTGGACCCGCGAGTCGCGACTAGCGCCGAGGGCGCCGCTCCGCGGCTTGTGACAAGTATCTAGCGAGCTCTCGTCCACTCTCGCTCGGGACGTCACTAGGAATGTAGCAAAGCCTTCAGCTGATAGGAAGCAACCTCTAACAAGCCGCTTAGTCAAGGATGGCATAAGTAATGCATCTCTAGATATCTGTTTGTAATTATATTCGTTGCAGATACAGACTATGCAGCCAGCTCCTTACCGACTTCACTGCCAAACCTGCAATACAGGGTGTTACAAAAAGGTACGGCCAAACTTTCAGGAAACATTCCTCACACAGAAATAAAGAAAAGATGTTACGTGCACATGTGTCCGGAAACGCTTAATTTCCATGTTAGAGCTCATTTTAGTTTCGTCCGTATGTACTGTACTTCCTCGATTCACCGCCAGTTGGCCCAATTGAAGGAAGGTAATGTTGACTTCGGTGCTTGTGTTGACATGCGACTCATTGCTCTACAGTACTAGCATCAAGCACACCAGTATGTAGCATCAACAGGTTAGTGTTCATCACGAACGTGGTTTTGCAGTCAGTGCAAGGTTTACAAATGCGGAGTTGGCAGATGCCCATTTGATGTATGGATTAGCACGGGGCAATAGCCGTGGCGCGGGACGTTTGTATCGAGACAGATTTCCAGAACGAAGGTGTCCCGACAGGAAGACGTTCGAAGCAATTGATCGGCGTCTTAGGGAGCACAGAACATTCCAGCCTATGACTCGCGACTGGGGAAGACCTAGAACAACGAGAACACCTGCAATGGACGAGGCAATTCTTCGTGCAGTTGACGACAACCCTAATGTCAGCGTCAGAGAAGTTGCTGCTGTACAAGGTAACGTTGATCACGAAGTAATAAAATGAGCTCTAACATGGAAAGTAAGCGTTTCCGGACACATGTCCACATAACATATTTTCTTTCTTTGTGTGTGAGGAATGTTTCCTGAAAGTTTGGCCGTACCTTTTTGTAACACCCTGTATATGTTTCTATTTAGCATTGGCCACCTGCCCGCAGCTCGTGGTCGTGCGGTAGCGTTCTCGCTTCCCATGCCCGGGTTCCCGGGTTCGATTCCCGGCGGGGTCAGGGATTTTCTCTGCGTCGTGATGGCTGGGTGTTGTGTGATGTCCTTAGGTTAGTTAGGTTTAAGTAGTTCTAAGTTCTAGGGGACTGATTACCATAGATGTTAAGTTCCATAGTGCTCAGAGCCATTTGAACCATTGACCACCTCTCATCATAACAACTGACGACGAGAATCATAGCAATCTTACACTAAGATATTTCTTCTAGTATGATTCGATCTATTTAGCGCTTGTTCGGCGTTCTTGTATTAACGAAGCAGGCAGACTTCCTCTGTGAGCCCATCAGCTCAGCCGCAGCGGTCGTTCTGGCCGCCGGCGTTCGCTGCTCGGCCTCGCCGCCGTCACGGAATTCAAAGCTGCGCGGCCGGCAGCCGCGGAACGCGGCAGTGTCCGTCGCGCCACATCCTCTCATCCCCACAACGTCTTCATCAGCAGGAGCGTCTTAGTTATGGAACTCAAAAAGACAATGTTAGACCGCCACTCCTCGGGTAACTACAATTCGAACAAATTGCTCAAAGTCCTTTCCTTTAGCATAGCTCTGTATCCAATTCAGGATTAAACTGATAGCTAGCATGAGTAGAGACGGTGAATACCTACTGTACTTTCCTTGAAAAATAGAAATTTTAATATACAAACATAATACTCATAAGAAGACAACGACATGCCCACAACTGCCCACGTTTGGTGGGCACCCTCGTTTTACACAGGTTATCTAGTAATACTCTCTATTTTATATTGGCTTAACTTAATACAATTTGGAAGATATCAGGAAAACTGGTAGTGAGGATCTACCACGCCTTGCTTCAAAAAATACAAATTTTATTATACGTGCATGATATACATAAGGAGACAACGATTTGTCGATAATTACACAAGTTCATTCGGCACCATTATTTTACACAGGTTATCAAACAATTCCCTTTTTTTTATATAGGCTTAGCTTAATATACATCACTTATCATTAGTGTAGGATTTAATTTACGATAAGTGTCCCCTAGAAATTCTTTTACTCTGTGGTTTTTCATGAGCGGGGTGACTGAAGTCACAAACCAGAGGACTTGTACTGATCCTGTGAACCTTGGCGCCAATTTTCCATTATTTTATCTTTCGCTTTACTGACAACCTGGAAGCTCTGCACCCAGACCCTGCCACTGGCTTTGAGATTAGTAGGACTACTCCGCTTGTCATACATCTTCTCTGTCGTGATTACGCTTCAAACAAGTCCTCGCCCTCTTACGACTGTCTTAAATCTGAATCGCATCAATTTTCTCAGTTAACAGTTGGTTGACGACCAGCTTACCATTTTTGGACGTCTTGGTTACTAGGAGAGTGGATGTGTCACTAGGGCATCCTGTCTGACGTGAGCCTATACATACATACGGACCTTTATCTGCGAGCATCGAGCTGCCATCGCCCTTCACAAACTATTGGCGTCCTTAGAACGTTGGTACACCGGGCTCATGTTGTTTCTGATGGAGGCAGCTTTACAAAGGAGCTGAAATACTTACTGTTGGTGTTAAAAGATAATGGTTGTTCTCCACATCTGATTAGTACAGTGCTAAGGAGGAAGAAACGTGACGATCCAAAACATCAAGAAGAAAAGCAGCCTTTCAAGTCCAGGGTATTCCTTCCACACGTCGGCAAGCTTTCGCCTAAAACAGGCAGAATACTAAGTAAACATCAAGTTCCAGCATACACTAGTGCCCTTCTCGGTTCGGTAAAGGACGACCTGGCCTGTGAAAGACTGGTATTTACAAAATTCCTTGCCAGTGTGCCAAAGCGTGCATAGGTCAGACGATACGCACATTACACGAAAGGTGCGTTCAACATGCGTGCCACACATGCCTTTCGAAGCCCAGTAAGTCGGCCGTTGCTGAACATTGTATTACCACAGGACATTCTATGGATTTTTCTGCCATAAAAACCTTGGCCTCGATGGCATCTTTTTGGGACTCAGTAATTAATGAATCTGTGGAAATATATCTAGCACAAAAACTTATAAATCGTGAAGGCGGCTTTAAACTGGACAAGACGTGAGACACGGTGATTTCTTTAATTTTTGTAAGAGAAACATTGCATTCATAATGACACGTCTAGCGATATCTGACGTTCGTTTTTAGTGACGCGATCGCGCATTCCAACAAAGGGCGGACATGTAGTTTCACCTTTACGCATGCACCTGTGTGCCACAGATGGAACAGTATTTGCAGAGGGCGTGATTTCGATAGAGGACGCTCCTGTGACGGCTGCCAATGCGCATGCGTTTCCGCGCCAGTTTTTGGTATAAAGCCGACACCGTGAACCAGCAGTCTCCTCCAGTTTGCTAGTGATACCTCCTTCCTGGCCCTTTATCCTACCCTTCAACGGTCACAATGTACCGTTCAAACCCACCTTGACCAGCTCACCACCTAGTGCAACCAGTGGCTCCTTCGCATCAACCCTTCCAAGACCCAGGCAATCATCATAGGTCGTACAACCCACTCCTTCCAGCTCCATGATTTTTACCTCACCATTTATGGTCGTCCTATCTACTTCACTCCTACCCCAAAATACCTTGGCCTCAATCTCGACCATCACCTCACCTGCACTCCCCGCCTCCTTACAGTCCAACACAAAGCCAACAATAGACTCTGCCTCCTGAAACCCTTGTCCGGCCGGACTTGGGGATTGCATCCTTCCACCATCTTCCACACCTACAAGTCCTTGATCCGCCCTATCCATTGTTATGCCAGCTTCACTTGGATTTCTGCCTCTCCCAGATTCTATAAAGTCCTCCAAATCTTAGAATGCCATGCACTTCACCTCACATTCCGTATCCACCTTCTGTCCCCCACGCAAATCCTCTATGACCTCATCCCCTTCCCCCATCTTCTTCTTTCCCTCAAATACAACTGCACCCTGTAGAGCGTCTGCCGATTCTATCCACCCCACCCCTGGTATCTTCACTCCTCTCCAATCCCAGCCCATTCCCGCGCCTTTACCATTGTGTCCCACACTCTCTCCATTTCCACATCCTCCACCTTCTTTCCCAATGCAACTTCCAGCACTTGCCCCTCCCGGACGATGAGCTTTGCCCTGATCTCTATCCCTCTTACCAACTCTAACCTCACCTTCCCCTTTCTACTCCTCAGGGCTCCCTCTCCCCTCCTCTGAGCGGTTTTCCTCCCTCCCACACCCCCCCCACCCTTTCTCATGGCCCCCTTCTATGTCTCTTCGCTCCCTACTGACTTGCCTTCCATCTCCCGCCCCGCCTGTCCCCTGCCTCTTGTTGCACCCCTGACCCCCCTTTCTTCTTTTCCTTCCACCCCACTTCAACCTCCCCTTCCCCACTGCACCTTCCTCTCCTCTCTTTTTTCCTCCTCTCAGGTCTCCCACCCTCAGCATATCCCTCCTGGCAGTTTTTATACTTTGTGTGTGCTCCATGGCTTACAGTGCGTTTGTAAGAGTCTCTCGTTCTGTGTGTTTTTAATACTTTGGCCGACTTTAACTTTAGGTGCCCATCAAATCGCCAACAGGTTCTTTTAACTTTATGTCGACTTTTTTAATTGTCCTACAATGGACATCCCTGTATCAGTGTATATTTTAACTTCCACTGTCTCCATTTTCTATGTTTTTTACATCCCCCTTTCTTCCATCCTTTTTTATGTATGGTTTCCTATTCTTATTTTTTTCGTGTCACTCGGCTGAAGAGCAGTGGTTTGTGCCGCTGCCAGCCCTCCTCTGTCTATATGGGCCAGGGGCACGAAATCACAATGAAAACAGCAGTCTCCAGTAGCGGACACTCAGCTCAAGATGGCTGGATGTGGCCAGCTGACATATTGTGGCTAGATGTCTACACGATCCGGCTGCAATCCCGAAACATCGTAGAATATTCAGTAAGCTGGGAAAACTTAGGAATCACATAAATTAATTACTCTTGCTATAAATCATGAAAAATAAATTCTCTAATAGCTGACTGCGATTTTCTTTAAATACTCTCTAATGTCTCCTAACAATTATACTGCAATGCTACTGCACGTAACAGATAACTTACCTCATCTTGCTGCTGCAACTGCGTAAATGTATTGTATCCAGGAATGTGCTAAAATAATTCAAAAGACATACTACAATTCATGCAGAGTGCAATGCATGCTCACAACTACTAATGCAGCTATTCCTTTGTTTTAGTTTTAAAGAAATTAAATGATCAGGAGAGGTTTAGTCAACAAGTCTTAAGAAGTGTAAGAAGTGAAAGGAACCAATAAAAACTTTCAATTTACTTTATTCTGAAAATTGAAGATTCGTACACTGACGAACTTTACTCAGACCTTCCTTTTCCTTGAACAGTTTGATTAGTAAAAACTTTAATTATTCCATAATGTCTATAATCAATAATCATGTATCTGATCACAATGAAGTTATCAATATTACTTTCAATGTATGCATACACAAATACGACAAAATCTCTCCAGTGCGCAAGCAAGCAACAACTACGTGCAGCAAAAAAGGCAAATTACCAAAAATCCTCGATACATACCAAAATCTCCCCTGGCGCTACTAGCATGCTCAGAGCAGGAGAGCAGGCTACGGCCTCGCGGCTTCTCTCCACCGCACGCTGCATCCGAATGCCGCCAACAACTGTTCGCTCGCTACCACGCGCGATAATAATATCTCAGATTCAGAGTTTGTGTATACGTGCAACAGCAGAATCAGTAGCCAACTTTCCAAAAAAAGGATATGAACGTCTAGCTTTCAAGTGACCACCCTCTCCCCCCCCCCCCCCTCTCCCTCGCTCCTTAGGATCAGAGAAGAATTGCTTCCCAAAATCGAAGATACGTCTGCCAGAATGTTCTCAGAGTATGCTCGACCCCGGGGATTGGATATAGAAATTTGTATGATATTAGTAAACTGCAAGAGCATCCATGAAAAGGTCGGGAATTAGTATCGCTTATTGAAGGTTACAATGCCTAGTTAGTATTAAGAACAAAGTTGGCTGAAATCTAAAGTGGACAGCAAAGAAATCCTAAGTTTAGACTGGAATATTTCTCTTAAGGATAGGTTAGTCACCAGTTGTGGCGGCGTATTTATTGCAGTAAAGAATTCGATGATATCTAGCGAGGTTGTCACAGTTTCTTAATGTGAATCAATCTGGGTGAAGCTCTAATTTCTCGAATTTTTTCTTCGTGGTCATTTCGCGAGATGTATGTTGGGGGGAAGTAATATACTGTCCGACTCTTCCCCGAAAGTACTCTCTCGATATTTAAATTGTCAACCTCTACGTGATGCACAACGTCTCTCTTGTAGTGTATGCACTGCAGTTTGTTGAGCATCTCTATAGCTCTTTTGCGCCGCCTAACTGATCCTATGACGAAACGCGCTCCTCTTTGGTGGAACTTCTCTATCGTTTCTACCAGTCATACCTGATAAGGCTCCAGACCGACGAACAATACTCAAGAATCTGTAGAACAAGCACCTTGTAAGCCACTTCTTTCGTGGATATCTTTTCTTTTCCTTTTTTCCTTAAGATTCTTCCTATGGATCTAAGTCTGACATCTGCCTTTTCTACTATTTGTTTTATTTGGTCATTCCACTTAAGGTCGCTGTTTTCAGGAAGCTGTCATCAGTAGCCTAGTTGTACAGTAGTGGATTTATTTTCCTATTTATGCGTAATAAGTTACATTTATTTATGTCCAGGGTCAACTGCGAGAGCCTGCACCGTTCACTAATCCTCTGCGGGTGTTTCTGCAAATCAATACTATCTTCTGGTGTTGCTCCTTTCTTGCAGACAATCGCATCATCAGAGAACAGTCTTAAAGAGCTTCCGGCGCTCTCCAGTCCAGATAAGACTGATGGAGTACATCGAGAAAGTTCAAAGAAGGGCAGCACGTTTCGTATTATCACGAAATAGGGGAGAGAGTGTCACTAAAATTATACAGGATTTTGCGTGGAAATAATTAAAGCAAAGGCGTTTTTCGTTTCGTTCTCACGAAATTTCTATCACCAACTCTCTCCTCCGAATACAAAAATATTTTGTTGACGCCGACCTACATAGGAAGAAACGATCATCATAATAAAATAAGGGAAATCAGAGCTCGCATGGAAAGATACACGTGTTCGTTTTTCCCGCGCGCTGTACGAGACTGAAATAATAGAGAATTATTGTGAAGTTGGTGCAACGTCCCCTTTGAACAATTATACATGACTGTCCTTAAACTGACACACAATGTTTTTAGCGCAATGCAATCTGACTTTCAATAATCCATAAAAAAGAATGGCCCTGACTAACACTAACCTATATCTTTCACAAATCACTTACCTCACAAAAATCTTCGTTACTCGAACTACTGCGATATAGCGAGCGCCACTACTGCCAGCTAAATAAAAGATTCTAACTACTGAAGGCACTAACTACTGATAGGCATAGTTAGCAAATGAAAGATTTTGATAGAGAACAAATGATGTATGTACCTTAATAGTCATAATATATATAGCAGTTCATGACATCCAGTCTTACAAATTTCAAAACTCCGCCATCTCTCTCCCCACATCCACCACTGCTGGCGGCTCACCTCCAACTGCGCAATGCTACGCGCTGTTAACAGCCAGCTGCCGCTGCCCAACACTACAATGGCAGACAACAATGCAAACTAGCCACAGACTGCACACAGCACAGCCAGTGATTTTCATACAGAGCGCTACGTAACGTTGCCAATAAGAAAACATAAACAGCCTACTTACAGTGGTTCGATGAACCCTCTGCAAGGCTCCTTAAATGTGATTTGAAGAGTATCTGTGTAGATGTAGATGTACTAGATCATTTGCACACTTTGTAAACAGTAGATGTCCTATCACACTTCATTGGGGTACTCCTGAAATAACCTTTACTTCTGCCGATTCTGTTCCATGAAGAGCGACGTCTTGAGTTCTGTCTGTAAGGAAGTCTTGAATCCAGTAGCAAATCTGGTTCAACACTCGGTACGCTCGTATTTTTTCACTCGATGGTGGTGCGGGACGGTGTCAAATACATTCCTGAAGTCAACCTGGGTGACGCTGTCTACAGTGCTAGGGATCTCATGGAGGAACAGAGCGAGCAGAGTTTCGCAAGAGCTCCGTTTGCGGAATCCATGTTGATTTTTATAAAGGAGATTTTCATTCTTCAAAAACGTCATAATTCTTATGCAATAAACATGTTCGATAGTTCTACGACACGTTGACGTAAACGATATAGGCCTACAGCTATGTGCATCTATCCTGCAACCCTTCTTGAAAACGGAAATTACCTACGCCTTTTGCCAGGCGAACTACGATAAACTGTTGCTAGAAGGCGAGCAAATACTTTCACATAATCTTTGAAGAATCTTACGGGTATCTCATCCGGTCCTGATGCCTTTCCACTACTAAGAAATTGTAGTTGCCTTTCTGTTCCGCCATTTTGACGTTCGTACGACGATTAAAAGGAGGGATCGAAACAATTACGGAAGACCGAATGCACTATTCCTGCCTTCTCTCTGTTACCTTCCGTTTCGGTGCCTGTATGGTCAGAATGATTTCTACCACCGCTTACGATTACTAATACACTCCTCTAAATTAACTGATTCGAGTTCAGATCTGTTTGTAGCTAGGAGGTCTAAGACGGTACCCTCTCGAATGCCTTATGAATCCCCTCCTCTAGCACCAGTTTTCATAGCGTGACTCTCCCAATCTACGCCTGGCATGTTGAAGTCACATCCTGTTACAACGGCATTATCAGGAAAGTTATCAACAATATTCTGTAAGTGCTCTGTGAAGCGATAATCAGAGACTTATCAATGGTCATACTTCTCACGCACCATTCACGAGTGGAACAGGGAAAGGGGGGGGGGGAAATCAGTCAGTGGTGCCAGACGTACCCTGACGCACACAGCGTCAGGTGTCTTGCTGAGTATTGAGGTAGATGTAAATGTAGATGTAGATGCAGTGCAGATGTAGGTGGTTCGATATCCTCTTTGTCAAACACACGACTACGGCTGTCAGCAACAACGTTACCCCCTCCGCGCATGACACACTCTATACTGGATAATAGATATCCGAAATACCCATCTAGTGACACACCCTGTCTTCAGTGGTCTTCCCAGTAGCCAGGTTATCGGTTTCTAGGATGAATGGACAGTGCTCCAGATGTATACAGAATTTCTGAAGGGCAAACCGAGCGGCCAAGGCCTCTAGTTCACAAACTGCGTATTTAGTCTCTAATTTTAACAAACCCCAAGAGGCAGAGGTTGTCGGTCGTCTCCCTGAAGGGCATTCTCGTAAAGGAACAGCCGCCAGACGTGGCATGGAGGCAATCGTTTGAACTACAAATTGTTTGGAAAAGTCAGGGGTTGGTAACGCGGGGGCTATTGTTAATGTCGTCTTAAGACCCTTTGAAGTCAGCCTATTGGGAAGCACCCCATTCGAATTTCTTTCTTTCTTTTTTTCTTAATGCATTCAACATAGATGCCATTTGGACAAAGCACGATAATATACAACAGGTCGAAATCCCATATCTCCTTCTGGAACCACGAAAGTGGGTAAAGAGTACAGAGGGTTGAAAGTTCTAATGATTCTGTGCTTAAACATTTCCTCACTAACCAACTTGAGCTGTTTCATCTTGGAGGAGAAAGGCTGTACGATGGATGTCTTTCAGCAATATTGTCAGGAAGTTAAATCTTGTATTCATGAAATTTTGAAACCCCCAAAACATTGGTAAACACATCTGTATATGCCTGACATACGCACCATAATTGTGCGGCCTGCTCGGATGGCAGATGTCTAAAGTTATTCCTTTCTTGTTCCTCTGCCTCTTTGACTATGACAACCTGCTCCAGTATTTCACGAAAATGGTTACAAAATTTATAAGTTCGCTCCCTAGTCAAAAGGAATGAACATTCTCAAATCCTCCAATTAATAATAAAGCCAGTGTGCTGTATAAAGTCAGAACCAAGAATCACGGAAGGACTAACTGACGCACTAATCTTCGCCTTAAACGTCCAAGTGAAACCCTGGATCCTCATCTTAATGGCGAGTTCCCCCAGCACATACAGTTTACCAGAGATAGCCACCGTGCAGTTACCAACTTTCGTGCTCAGTGGAGGAAACTGACATGGTAGGCACTTGCGATACAACTCTTCACTAATTAACATTAATTAGCTTACCATGTCAAGTAGGGCCAAACTGGTTCTTCGCACATACTAAGACAAATAAATCGAACAGGAGCAATAGGGGATGCTGCATCCTGTTACACAGACTAGCGGTTCAGTTGCTCTAACCTTGTCCGCATTAATGGGCTCTGGTCAATAGGAATCACCACCCCCATTTCTTGCTGGATGGCTGGACAGTCGTTTATGATGATTTGGAAACCCACATCTAAAACACATGTAGGTCAACGTCATTCTATTATCTGTAAGAGAGCCCTTTCCGCCTCTCTTAGGTGCCTTCGAATCCTGTATCCCAATCTCTGCCTTTGGCTCACATCCACATAACGGACAACAACCGCTTGCCATAATAGACCTTCTAAATCCTCAAGTGATTGTGTTCTTGACGCAAACAGCAACATACACCTATCCGCCAGACTTATCCCTTTGAGAATATTGTTGATAACCTCCGCTTCGCTATGCGGCAAACATAGCACCCAGCAGTAGTGCCTTTGTACTAATTCCTTCAGTGCCTGCAGGGTATCAGTTGCTTACGGAAACATTTTTGAAATTCGCTAAGGCTATACTGCGCCACTCTAGCTGCATTAACAGGATCCATTAACTGCCCTGTACACTTTGGATATTGCACTTACAGAAGTGAAGTCTCTTCAAGCCACAATTCTCGCCTTGTTCTTGTAACTCAGCTTGGAACCACAGTATTGACTGACGCTTTGCCGTTCTCTTTAAACAAGCCAGATAAAGGATTTTTGCGAACACTTCGCTTCTGATTTCTCTCCTAAATTTGGAGCATATGTTTCCCCAATACATTTCAAGAGAGGCTTGTTCCTGTATCTCGTCTCTCTGTTTATCCCTCAGCTTGCTGCCTTTGATGCAATGCAATGATATTCAAATAACGCGTTATTCGGGCATTCAAATCCCTTACTTGTGCACAGAAGGGTTCCTTTACCGCAAAGAAATACACAACCAATGCTATTTCGGTTAGAGCTGACTGAGTGATGGCTATGGTCTCACTCGCCTCATTTGAACAGGCACTGTAATAGGAAGCAGTTTTATTTCAGTGATTAGCTCCAGTGGCTACTCTAAGAAAGCAACGTAGGAGTTTCCTCTGATTACCTAAATTTTCACTAAAACTTTTACAACTTAGTTGCAAAAGCCCGAAATTTAAAACTCACACTAATACTGCCATTGGCAGCAATACAAAACAGAGAAACGTTTTAACACACAAATTTGATCAGTCGTTTCACATAAACATACATTCAGAGACTGCCTTCAGGACATTATCTAACACCTGATTTTTCTACTTATAACAAGGTATTCTGGCTTTTCTTCATGAACACGTAATCCTGTTTCCTCAGCGATTTTGTCATGCTCTTGCACTATTAAGGTGAATTCTGTTTTGGATCTACCTACAAATGCTACATGTGATCGAAATTATTTTAAGTCCCCACTCTATGTAACTGTTCAAAATCAAACTCCAGCACATATCTTAAAGGCACATAAATGAAACTTACACCACGCACACGATAGAATTATTTTAAGCCTCTACGCGTGCTACTCTCCAGGTACAGAGTTCAAAACTCACCGTAAAAATTTCAAACTACAATACTTTCTCAACAAAATGCTGCCTGGCAAAAAATATCTTACGTGGGGTCTTCAGAAAATAAGTTGCAAATTTTGTTCCGCGAGTAAGATCATAACGCGACAGGAATGGCGCATTGTGAAGCGAGTAAATGTTCCGGACGTCCTACAGATACAGGTCTGCTGCGGGACGGACAACATGTGCATCACTGTGTGCGACTGAAATGGCCCTGCAAATGGGGACGTGTTCTAAGTGCGCTGGGCAGTATGACTTCCACAGGCACGCTGATTCGCCGCGAAATTTTGGCGGTATATGCACCAAATGCATTGTCGCGTCCAGCCGAAGCGAAATAGTGCCAACAATTTGACCAAGAACTCACAGGCGTGGGCAAGGTTGATTCCATATACAGTCCAGATGTTTCACGACACCATTTCCATCTCTTCGGCAAGCTGCAACAGTGTATGGGGGAGATCTTACAACGATGAGGACATTTACGCAGAGGTTCTCGAATGGCTCCGTGACCAAGGAGCGGAGTTCCGTCGTCGTGGAACTGAACGATTGTTGGAACTTCTAGCTGAGTTCCGATAAGATGTCTTGTTTGTTGTTTGTAATTCTCTCGACGTTTAGGCTTCAATCGTCAGGATTGGCTATGAGAAGTGCCTGTTTGTTACCTTCTTCCAAGTTTTCCGGTGGTGGAAGGATTGGCCGTTATCGTTACTGATAACGTTTCCAGGGGACGCCGGAACGCTACAGTCTGATGTTGCTATAGAATGCTCTCGCGGAGGCTCCTTCCTTGTCCCCCACTTGTCTCTGACATACAGGTACCAATGCGAAGAGACGCGACAAAGGGTAACTGTCAGAAATAATATTCTGCGGAAACTAGCTAACAGAAATGGGGTGCTAAACCTTCTATATTAAGAACCACCGTACAAGCTGCTTCTCTACAGCCGAATATGCCTGCCCAGTGTGGTCCAGATCAACCCATGCAAAGAAGGTCGATATAAGTCTTAATGAAACATGTCGATTAACAACGCGATGAATGTAACCCACTTCCCTACCAAAACTATATAGTGCTGCCAGTTTTGCGAATCCCAACTCTAGGAGAACATCACATGATTTCACAGAGAGGCTCAGACAAACTATTGACGATCGGTATCCCCGTTTTGACAGTGAGTGTGAACCTGGCCTATTGAAATTCCGTAAAAGGTTCTCAGCCACGATAAGAGAAGAACCACCAGCTGATTACCCACCTGCACAGGAAGTTCTCAGCGGATTCAGCACAAACTGGAAGACGTGGAGGACACCGAACTGAATAAGGGCAGGTGTGGTCCCAGTGTCGACAAATATGATTAGGTAGGGTCTTCGAACCACGGATGATAGGTGTGATACTGGCGCTGTGCAGGATACGGAGCATTTGCTCGTCTTCCCAAAGTGGCCTTTAGGTGCAACCACGACGGTTTATGGCTGGACAAGAAAGAAGCCTTGAATGTGGCCCTATACTGGGCTGGAAGATTGTGACCTGCTTTCCGGCCACGAAAAAGTAAGTAATGTGTTGGAACGTTCCGACAGTTGTTTACAGAGACTTACTGGATATGTTAAAAATACCGTCATGTATCTGTGTCAGTTTGAAGCGTAGTAGCATTCAATAAAGGTTACATGAGTTACCATGATAATGTGGAATTCATTTTTGAAGTCCTCACTTGAGCCCGTAGCTTTGTAACTACAGCAGGTCAAAGAATCGAACGACGTGATCTAAGCGTAGCTTCACTATCGACTAACTCCTGTGCTGAAATTCCTGCGCCTTATAAATATGAGGGGAGCGAACTGACTGCAAAACACTTATGTATTTTTACACTTGCACAGACTTCTTAAAGTCAAAGGGTTGCCTAATGAAGCATTCAACCGCTTCCCGCTACCCATGTTGGACAGGTACCAGTTCCATGTAATTTTTTTCTTAGAAGGGCATTACTTGGTTTCTTCTTACGTTAATGTAAAGCTTATCTTCGTATCTATAAATGTATGGCCGAAGGAATTTTTCTAACTGACAGAATTCTATTTAACGACTTACGTGAGATCCTTGAAACATTCCTAAGGCCGACGTTATCGATACGAAGGACATCAAACTTGGCACAGCTTCCTTATTTGGACTGCCTTACACAATGAAATAAATAATTTTGACCCAGACCAAAATTGGTATCGGATAATGTACGACGACACAATTAAAAACCTAAAGAAATACGATAACTCAAAAGCTGCTGCTCCGATCACGTAATAGCAGTTAACCCCATCTCTACCAAGATGTTCATTCGAAATTTTGTATTCGTAGTTTTAATCCGGTGCCGCCGTCGGTTTCAATCTAAGTTGGATAAAACAATAATAACTACTGAAGTATTGCTGGTACCAGGATGAATCTTCTGTTTCTGTCATCTTTGGACACATTGGAAAAAACGCCGTAATCAAAATGATAGGTGATACAGGAACGCAATGTGGGCATTCGGAAAATACGGTTGTTGAACTACAGTGTACTCGCGTGTAACGGCTCGATGCTGGGCTGCAGTGGCCGGACAGTCCGCACCATGTTGAAATAGACCACATATCCTCACAGAATCTTGTCAGAAGGAAAGGGCTAAGTCTGTGGAAGAAGCAGCAGAGGAGAAAATACTAGGGGCAGAAAAATATTAGAGTTTGCAAAACGGATTATATAGGATGTTTTAATGCTTATGTAAGGATGAGAAGTTGAGCACAAGACAGGGAAAGATGGAATACAGAATAAAAACAGAGGAATGGCTCTCTCGTTAGATTACAGCTGTCTTTGATGACTTCGCAAATTTATTTTATTTAACTTCGTGAAATCTATTCAGTCCGCAGCTCGTGGTCTTGCGGTAGCGTTCTCGCTTCCCGAGCACAGGGTCCTCGAGATGACTGGGTGTTGTTGTGTCGTTTCTTCGTCATCATAATCATTCATCCCCATTACGGTCGGAGGAAGGCAATGGCAAACACCCTTCACTAGGACCTTGCCTAGTACGGCGGTGCGGGTCTCCCGCATTGTTCCCCTTCGCTCTGTCAAGGAGTATGAACATCATCATCATCAATCTAGTCAGTTAACTTAAGGAAAGGAAGTCATGTTCCCCACCTGTCTGTACATCGTGTAAACTTTTTTCTGCATGCTGTTGTATTTCAAGTGTTTGTGTATCGTATTTTCAGAGGTAGTTACTGTGTACCACGCAAGCATTCGTTTATACGAGAGTGGAAAACCACCTAAAAACCATGCGATGAGAGTAGGTAAAACAGGCTGGCAGTGGGAGGTGTCCGGCCGGTGCCGGAATCCCATAGTGGGGCGGCGGGCGCTATTCGCTGCCAACAGCAGTGCGGCCTGCAGCGGATAGGAGGGCGGCGGACACACTGCCGCCGGGCCGGCCACGCACTCGCAATTAGAGGCGGCGAGGCCAATTGCTGGCTAGGGTCGACGCTCTCGCCCGCGGGCTGCCATCGCTGCTTTCACGGCCCCCGCCCCCACAAGTGCTCGCCCGACATGGCGCTAACTGCTGAGGTCAGCTCCCCGAGTTTGATGTACCGCTTCTTGTCGCTATTAAGCGCCTGTATACAGGGTTTTACAAAAAGGTACGACCAAACTTTCAGGAAACATTCCTCACACACAAAGAAAGAAAATATGTTACGTGGACATGTGTCCGAAAACGCTTACTTTCCACGTTAGAGCTCATTTTATTACTTCTCTTCAAATCAAATTAATCATGAAATGGAAACACACACCAACAGAACGTACCAGCGTGACTTCAAACACTTTGTTACAGGAAATGTTCAAAATGTCCTCCGTTAGCGAGGATACATGCATCCACCCTCCGTCGCATGGAATCCCTGATGCGCTGATGCAGCCCTGGAGAATGGCGTATTGTATCACAGCCGTCCACAATACGAGCACGAAGAGTCTCTACATTTGGTACCAGGGTTGCGTAGACAGGAGCTTTCAAATGCCCCCATAAATGAAAGTCAAGAGGGTTGAGGTCAGGAGAGCGTGGAGGCCATGGAATTGGTCCGCCTCTACCAATCCATCGGTCACCGCATCTGTTGTTGAGAAGCGTACGAACACTTCAACTGAAATGTGCAGGAGCTCCATCGTGCATGAACCACATGTTGTGTCGCACTTGTAAAGGCACATGTTCTAGCAGCACAGGTAGAGTATCCCGTATGAAATCATGATAACGTGCTCCATTGAGCGTAGGTGGAAGAACATGGGGCCCAATCAAGACATCACCTGCCCAAACATTCACAGAAAATCTGTGTTGATGACGTGATTGCACAATTGCGTGCGGATTCTCGTCAGCCCACACATGTTGATTGTGAAAATTTACAATTTGATCACGTTGGAATGAAGCCTCATCCGTAAAGAGAACATTTGCACTGAAATGAGGATTGACACATTGTTGGACGAACCATTCGCAGAAATGTATCCGTGGAGGCCAATCAGCTGCTGATAGTGCCTGCACACACTGTACATGGTACGGAAACAACTGGTTCTCCCGTAGCACTCTCCATACAGTGACGTGGCCAACGTTACCTTGTGCAGCAGCAACTTCTCTGGCGCTGACATTAGGGTTATCGTCAACTGCATGAAGAATTGCCTCGTACATTGCAAAATGGTTCTGAGCACTATGGGACTTAACATCTGTGGTCATCAGTCCCCTAGAACTTAGAACTACTTAAACCTAACTAACCTAAGGACATCACACACATCCATGCCCGAGGCAGGATTCGAACCTGCGACCGTAGCAGTCGCGCGGTTCCGGACTGCGCGCCTAGAACCACTAGACCACCGCAGCCGGCTCGTACATTGCAGGTGTCCTCGTCGTTCTAGGTCTTCCCCAGTCGCGAGTCGTAGGCTGGAATGTTCCGTGCTCCCTAAGACGCAGATCAATTGCTTCGAACGTCTTCCTGTCGGGACACATTCGTTCTGGAAATCTGTCTCGATACAAACGTCCCGCGCCACGGCTATTGCCCCGTGCTAATCCACACATCAAATGGGCATCTGCCAGCTCCACATTTGTAAACATTGCACTGGCTGCAAAACCACGTTCGTGATGAACACTAATCTGTTGATGATATGTACTGATGTGCTTGATGCTAGTACTGTAGAGCAATGAGTCGCATGTCAACACAAGCACCGAAGTTAACATTACCTTCCTTCAATTGGGCCAACTGGTGGTGACTCGAGGAGTACATACTGACGAAACTAAAATGAGCTCTAACATGAAAATTAAGCGTTTCCGGACACATGTCCACATAACATATTTTCTTTATTTGTGTGTGAGGAATGTTTCCTGAAAGTTTGGCCGTACCTTTTTGTAACACCCTGTATAAAAATCAGTGCAGGAAACGATGTTAGCGACGAACACAACATCAAAAATGGGAACCAAGCGATAAACGAAATGAATTAATTCTGCTGCCTCGGAAGCTAAATAACGTGCGACGTACGAAGCAAGGAGGATATAAAAACCAAATTAGTCGAAGGACGAAGAAGAATGTACGGCCACGCAGGAAGAACTACGAATATGACGTCACCGGCCGCAGGGCGCGCGAGCGTCAGTCCTCTTGGGACCGGCACCTCCGGCACATCAGGGCCAGGTACGCGAAGCCCCCGTCTTTCCTGTGTCGCTGTCGCTGGACTCGTGATTATGACATGGCTCCGCTCCTCTTGACTTAGCCGAATTCGTCGTCTCACCCTGCTGTACTGCCGCGCGATTTTGACACCGGCAGCAGCCTCGACTATACGCGATATATTTCTTGATGCAATAATTTACCAACAGCCGTACGTATTGGAGAAATTTATTTTATGAACTTCTTATGTGCTACCTGTTTCGGCGTTACATTGACGCCATCTTCAGGCCCAACACCTCATAGTCGTAAAATCGCTATACACGTGTGGGGCCTGAAGATGGTATCGATGTAGTGCCGAAACTGGTAGCACATAAGAAGTTCATAAAATAAATTTCTACAATACATACGTCTGTTGGTAAACTATTACATCAAGAAACACATGCCAGCCGTTGTCCCACGGTCCATAATGGGTCAACGAAGATACGCGATGCACTCTGAAATATTTCAAATGGTTCAAGTGGCTCTGAGCACTATGGGACTTAACATCTGAGGTCATCAGTCCCCTAGAACTTTCAACTACTTACCTAACTAACCTAAGGACAACACACACATCCATGCCCGAGGCAGGATTCGAACCTGCGACCATAGCAGTCGCGCGGTTCCGGACTAAAGCGCCTAGAACCTCTCGACCACCGCGGCCGGCCTGAAACATATCATCTGGTTGCCTGTGTAGTCACGGGCTACGTCGCGTGGATTGCTTTGAACTTATGTTATTATTAAGTAACAGATGCTGAAGTCGTCGAACTTACTGCTTCAATTCATTCCACTTCGTTTATTTTCTTTGTGTTTGATGACCAGTAAATACAGTAACAATGTAAATGTTTGCTAATTTCTGTAGCTCAAAACAAGTATCCCAGACAATGAGGGCATTCCCCGCTAAAGCAAATGTGGAAATGACATGAAAAGACGAACATATCCACTGAATGCAGTTTTTCATAATCAACACAAAACTTATTTCAAGCATATACATGAATAAAAGTAACATATTGCTACGCAAACGTCTTTACTTTTGGGCCAAAAGGCAGTTTATAATGAATACGAGGGTTGGAACTTAAATAGTGGCAACTATTTATTCACAACCGATACAGAAGAGTTATATGTTTACAACTGTTACTGCCCTTTAATGTAGCCACCAGCGTTGTGTTCCAGCGATGTGGAAGGCGTAGTATACCGTTAGCAGAGCCTGTTCTGTTGATGGTGCGAATGGAGCGGTCTAAAGTTATGGTGATTCTCGTGTACGACTGTGAGTTATCCTAACGCATTACGTTCCTCCAAGGCAGACCGTCAATGCACAGTATTACTGTTCGTTTTTGGAGCATCACCTGCGACCAGCTTTGCGAAAGAAGCGGCGGCTCTTTCAGCGAAACATACCCATCATTTTGCACGACAATGTGCGGGCGCATACAGCGCAAGCTGTGGCTGCTCTGTTCGGTCGATGGGACTGGGAAGTACTGTACCATCCACCATACTCCCTGGACTTGAGTCCATGTGACTTTGATTTTATTCCGAAGATGAAGGGACCACTTCGTGGTATTCGCTTCAGAACTGTTCCAGAGATTCGACAGGTAGTAGACCGCTCCATTCGCACCATCAACAGAACAGGCTCTGCTAACGGTATACTACGCCTTCCACATCACTGGCAACGGGTTCTACACAACGCTAGTGACTACTTTGAAGGACGGTAACAGGGGCAAACACGTAACTCTTTTGTATCGGTTGCGAATAAATAGTTGCCACTATTTAAGTTCCAACCCTCGTATATTCCTATAAAACGCCAAATATGTTCAGCTTTGAATTATTTTCAAACGCAAATAGCTTTTCTCCGAAATAAGTTAAATCTTATAGTATCATGTTTGCTATACTATATCATATTACTATTTGGAACAATTTAGTAAGTGATACCAAGGAAAAAGTTATAAATTGTCAACTATATCACTGACGTTCCTTTTTCCGTGTTTTACCGACAGGCTTGATTTTATTGTTCCTTTACAATTATTTAAAATATTTCAAATTTCCATAACGGAATGCAGTGACGTAGCAATGGAATTAACTGTTATTAGCTAGATTCTTTGAGGTAACTTTTCCACTTAAACATATAAACCAGAATCATCTTCTAAATAATTAGAAGCAATTTCCTCTCTCTCTATGTTGAACAATATGGGTGTCTCGTCAATGATGAATATATATACCAACGTTAAGTCCTCTTGGTTTCGCAAGTATTCTCCGAAAATAATTTACGGTAAATCATCAACATCTTTCTTCCTGTGGTATGAGTTTGGATGGATGAGATGGCTCGTGGCTAAGGAAAGAGTTCCGTAACGGTCCATCCGCGTTTCTAAAGAGACTTCTGGTCTTTTACGTCTTGCTGGGACCTCTGGAATGCAGTTGCATCCACACCAATACGATCTTCCCCACAGATTCAGACTTGTATATGAAAATTCGTTTTATTTAGCTTATGTGATCTTGATTTCACATCTATCACTCCCCAGTCTTCACCAAGGCCTCTTACTTCACACACTGATTGCTAGTCATTATTATATTCCTCTTTTGTTACAATTGTTGGCCTTTTTCGTAGAAGCTCCTCTGCTCTAGCGAAAATGTGCACAGTAGGTAAGTAACGGTGTCCTCGTAGTAATAATTATTAATATTAGTACTAGGCAATATTATTACGAAAAAGCACACAAGCACAAACTAATGCTAACATCTGCTGTGCATGTAAACGTCTGGCCTAGACTGGAATGAGAATCACGTGACTGGATCAGCGTCTCCTATTGACCATAGTGCTCTAGTTCTCCTTGGCATGAAATGTGTATGTTGACAGGTTCGAATTTGCTCTGAATCTTTTATTTTCAAGGGCATGTATCTCAGCACATGTTCGATTTCTGCCTATCCTAAATGTACCGTTCTATTCCGTATCTATTGTGGACATGTTCGCCTTTGGCTGTTACCTCCTCAAATGTACTAGCATCACACATAGGTCTTAATTCAGCGAAGAAATTTCTGAGAATCAAGGGGACGAGAAAACAGGAAAAGAGCATAATCTGCGCTTTTGGGATGTGGTGAAATGTAAGGATGCTGAAAATTTAGTGGACTGATAAGATAAGAAACGAAGTTCTCCGCAGAACCGACGTGGAAAGAATATGTAGAGAACACTGACTAGAAAGAGGATCAGCATGTACTTCAGGATATAGCGTATAGTGTGTAGTGGGAGAGGGAGGTAGGTCAGACCCAGATCGGATCCACACGGCAGCTTAAGGACCGCGGACTGGGCAACAGACAATCCAAGAGTGTGCTTTTTAGTCGTTTATTCACGCTTGTTTAGGCAAACGCTTGGTTCGTTCCCAACTTCCGTATCAGAGAATACGATACGCAAACAGTCAACACACTACAACAAACAGAATAAAAGTTCCTGCGATTCGCAGACAGGTGTCGCACACGACTTCCCTCCCTTGGCTTACCTTGACGACTGTGACTTCAGGAAGGGCATCCAGACACAAAGTTAAATGAAAAAAAAAAAAAACTGACATTCTGAGAAAGAGAACTCAGTACTAGACGGATAAACGCTAGCAAGAAGAAGAAGAATAAGGAGAAATAGGGTAACATGACATGTACAAAGACATCACAGAAGCTTCCACTGTACTAGAGGGAGCCGTAGGTGGCAGCAACTGACGTTAGTATATCGTACAAATAACTGACGAAGATCGTTGCAAGTGCTGGTCTGAGATAAAGAGGTCGGCGCCGCATCCACTCAGAAAACTGATGCCCCCAGCCGGCCGGGCTGGCCGAGCGGCTCTAGGCGCTACAGTCTGGAACCGCGCGACCGTAGCGGTCGCAGGTTCGAATCCTGCCTCGGGCATGGATGTGTGTGATGTCCTTAGGTTAGTTAGGTTTAATTAGTTCTAAGTTCTAGGGGACTGATGACCTTAGAAGTTAAGTCCCATAGTGCTCAGAGGCATTTGAACCATTTTTGATGCCCCCTGTCCAAAACAAAATCTTTCCTATCCACAATCAGTTCTTTCCGACAGAATCCTTCAAATAGCAGTCACTAATCTATTTTTAACGGATCAACGGTGGTTCTCCTAATGTCTTCCAGCGTGTGACGAGATTTCTCGCGGCGAAACGCTGCAAGTTTCAATTGGTCCCGAGTAAGCACTATCGGATTCTTGTTAGATGCCGAAGGAAATTCTGTTCCATTGATTCCTGCATCAGGAGGAAGCGGTACACGAGCGGTGGGCTCGTGCACTGTCGTCTTGAACCCATCATCTAAAGATCCTGCTTCTGCACAACTCTTGAAGTTATACCCAGTCACTATCCATAAATTATACCGGACCAAAATATCGTTCATCTACTTTCCTGCTTACTGTGTCATACAATGGCATTTCTAAAGTTTGTCAAAGTTTTGAAGCACAATCAACAAAAAAAAGTATGTTGCTGAAGAGAACCTCAAGCTACTAACCCAGATTCCCTAGCCAACATAACTGCAAGACGCTGAAGGTTTTGTACCATTGCTAGTAGTGGACGCGTGCAGGCCAAGTAGATCGTAATTAGACGATCGTATTTTGTCTGGGTTGACACAGTACTCCCAGCTGGTTTTACAAAGACAGTACTCGGTTCACAAATGGAGACACAGCACGCTCGACTGACCTGCAGATTTATTTTTTCCTTCAATACGCGGGAGGCTGTAGGCAGCAGGCAAATTAAGAAAGATGTTTACGATGTATAAAATAAAAACTAAAACACTTCAAAACTCATTCTGAGCAGTTTACTCAACTCAAGGCATTGATACCCAGGCTGGTTATAAGAAAACCTACACCATTTCATGTAGAATGTTGACAGCAGACAGCAGCAACTATCCATAATTTGTTTTTTATTTGACAAAATAGCACACGCTACATCTAATCCAATCAGCGGCGAAATACTGGTGATGGAATTTTCTTCTACTGCAGGATTCCCTAGGTACCTCCGAGTTGAACCCCACCTTCGAAACATGTGTCAATGGATTCAGGTAGAAAGGTGGTGTCTAAGTGGTACCCAACAGGTGAACTGTGGGCGAAACCCTTCCTAGCGACCAGAGGTACGAGCGTAGGAAATAACAAGGGGGACCTTCGCTACCAAAAGGAATTGTTCAGGCTGATAAAGTAATATTATTGTATGCCCTGCTGCTCTGGTCATTCGGTTAATGAACTTACATATACAATTTGCCACGTAACAAGTATTCGCTCACACAATGGATATAAAGTATGGCCAGCTAACTGAGACTGACTTTTAATCTCTGTCGATTATCATTACAAGTGACTGTAGGTACGAAACGCGGCGGTTGCACAGGAAAGTTTAGCTTTAAGACGGATGACTCCACAAGTTCATATAATTGGTAAACATGTTAAATACCGCATACAGCTGTCAGAATTTTTATTTATTTCGACTGAAATTTTGATTAAAATGTGTCTTTTAGTTCATTAAGGAAATGACCAGTTCAGCAGAGAATAAAATACGGTAGTTTATTAGACTGAACAAAATTTCTGGATGCAAATGTCGCCATCGATATTCTGCACGTTTGAAGGCAGTGCCGCTGTTGGCCTGGCCATTGGTTACAATCTTTCCCACTGTTCATCATTTGGGTAGGATACCTCCTTATGGCGGTGCTGCTATATCCTACAGGTTCTTATGTTCTTCGGGTAGAGATGTTCGATGAACCGACTGTCCTGAGAAAACCTTGGTGCGTCGATATGTAGTCACCAACTCAAGAAGAAGCCAGACAAAACTGGGCTTTAATAGAAATTCCCGTAATTAATACGATTCAACTAATACACTCCTGGAAATTGAAATAAGAACACCGTGAATTCATTGTCCCAGGAAGGGGAAACTTTATTGACACATTCCTGGGGTCAGATACATCACATGATCACACTGACAGAACCACAGGCACATAGACACAGGCAACAGAGCATGCACAATGTCGGCACTAGTACAGTGTATATCCACCTTTCGCAGCAATGCAGGCTGCTATTCTCCCATGGAGACGATCGTAGAGATGCTGGATGTAGTCCTGTGGAACGGTTTGCCATGCCATTTCCACCTGGCGCCTCAGTTGGACCAGCGTTCGTGCTGGACGTGCAGACCGCGTGAGACGACGCTTCATCCAGTCCCAAACATGCTCAATGGGGGACAGATCCGGAGATCTTGCTGGCCAGGGTAGTTGACTTACACCTTCTAGAGCACGTTGGGTGGCACGGGATACATGCGGACGTGCATTGTCCTGTTGGAACAGCAAGTTCCCTTGCCGGTCTAGGAATGGTAGAACGATGGGTTCGATGACGGTTTGGATGTACCGTGCACTATTCAGTATCCCCTCGACGATCACCAGTGGTCTACGGCCAGTGTAGGAGATCGCTCCCCACACCATGATGCCGGGTGTTGGCCCTGTGTGCCTCGGTCGTATGCAGTCCTGATTGTGGCGCTCACCTGCACGGCGCCAAACACGCATACGACCATCATTGGCACCAAGGCAGAAGCGACTCTCATCGCTGAAGACGACACGTCTCCATTCGTCCCTCCATTCACGCCTGTCGCGACACCACTGGAGGCGGGCTGCACGATGTTGGGGCGTGAGCGGAAGACGGCCTAACGGTGTGCGGGACCGTAGCCCAGCTTCATGGAGACGGTTGCGAATGGTCCTCGCCGATACCCCAGGAGCAACAGTGTCCCTAATTTGCTGGGAAGTGGCGGTGCGGTCCCCTACGGCACTGCGTAGGATCCTACGGTCTTGGCGTGCATCCGTGCGTCGCTGCGGTCCGGTCCCAGGTCGACGGGCACGTGCACTTTCCGCCGACCACTGGCAACAACATCGATGTACTGTGGAGACCTCACGCCCCACGTGTTGAGCAATTCGGCGGTACGTCCACCCGGCCTCCCGCATGCCCACTATACGCCCTCGCTCAAAGTCCGTCAGCTGCACATACGGTTCACGTCCACGCTGTCGCGGCATGCTACCAGTGTTAAAGACTGCGATGGAGCTCCGTATGCCACGGCAAACTGGCTGACACTGACGGCGGCGGTGCACAAATGCTGCGCAGCTAGCGCCATTCGACGGCCAACACCGCGGTTCCTGGTGTGTCCGCTGTGCCGTGCGTGTGATCATTGCTTGTACAGCCCTCTCGCAGTGTCCGGAGCAAGTATGGTGGGTCTGACACACCGGTGTCAATGTGTTCTTTTTTCCATTTCCAGGAGTGTAGTTAGTAAGCCCTGATTTGTCTCATTGAAATGTGACGGATCAGAAGAAGTCGAGGGAAAAATTCATAACTACGACAATACGCGAAAAATTCACCAAAGTCGAAGAGTGATCTCATTGCCATCGAGTAAATAAACTCTCGCTTGCGTAAACTGCTCTCAATCTTATTTCAAGAATGTTTCTAACTAAGCTCAAGTCCAATTCACCGCAGCATACTTCGTAAACCTTCAACAGAAGTAGTACTCCACGTCCAAACTATTAAACATTTCCATCGAAATTCAAATCCGACACTGTTATATTTACTTGGAACGAACACATTAATGCGCCACTTAAAATCTCGAACTAGTTCTCAGTGCAATACAATAGTTAAGAATATATCCACAATCCTAACTGTCGCCGTATAGATTAGTACGTGACCAAGACTAATATATCACAGCACTGCTCTTTTTATTTCCTTTAATATGTTATATTTGGCCAGTCTTCGGCCGTTGCGATTATGTGTTCTTTGAAGCCTGCTACGTTCTCGCCCTGTCGTCGGCTAACCGCTGTTGTCGGCCAAATGACAGCTGCAACATTGACAGCGGTGCCCTGTGCTTTTTGCAATATACTTTTCATGGTGAATTTACCCAATTCTGGACCATGGTTCCTCCCTCAGATGTGTTTACCAAACATCATCTTCAAGCGAGATTGGCTTACGAAGTAAATTACCACGGTCGCGGTAATCAATCCGCTGAAACATCTGTAACCAACGTTATTAGTGATGGAGCACAATTTCGAACAGGGCAAAGGTGGGAAATGAGGTGAATTTTCGCGGTGAAAAGGTATCAGTGATATGATTCGCTGTTGTCATTGCTACCCTCAGTGCAAGTGAGGATGAGCTACGGCAATTGTCGAATGGAATGAACAGCCTAATTATCACACACCGTGGATTGACTGTGAACTCAACAAGAAAGACGAAAGTAATGAGAAACAGCAGAAATGGAACATGCGATAATATCAACATTGTAGACCACACAGTAGGCGAACTGAAGCAACACACGACCGACGAAGCGACGAGGACATAATAAGCAGTTTAGCACGGGCAAAATGGGCATTCTCACCCAAACGACGTGTACTAATTTTGACGAAGAAATTTGCCAGAGCACAGCATTGCGTGGAAGTGAGTAATCAACTGTGGGAAGACCGAAGAGGAAGAGAATCGAAGATTCTGAGAGACGATCCTATAAAAGAACATTCAAGATTAGGAGGACTAAAGGAAGGAGGAGGTCCGCCACAGAGTCTGGGAGGAGATGAATGTATGGAAAACAACGTCAAGAAGAAGGGGCAGGGTTAAAGAATATGTGTTAAGACATCAAGGTGTGTGCCGCATCTCACCAGTCAAAAGACTAATGAAAAAAAGTGTGTGTGTGTGTGTGTGTGTGTGTGTGTGGTGGGGCGGGGGAATGCGAAGGACATCAGCTTTAAGGATTTATCGTGACATTCACGGATGCCGTAAATTTGAAAGGCCAGATGGTATTCCCCGATTCCCTCTAATGCGGGGTCTATTGTGCTACCCCCATGCTCTCTCGCTCTTGCTGTGGCTGGTGACGACAGAGGCTGTTGTTCGGCATCGCGCAGAGGGAGACAGAGACAGCCTTGAGGTCACTTAAGGAGCGAGCTTGCCCTCAATGTACATAAGCGACAACCTGTCTCGCTCATCTCTGCGCTAACCTGTGCGACTGCGTTAAGAGCCCCGCCTTTTCCTCCTGAAGCTGCTGACGTTCAACGTGCGAGCTTCGCGTATAAATTCCCGTGTACGACGGCAGCCGGGAACAGTAGAGGGCGAGAATTGTGGAGGAATATTTTCAACAGACAAGTGAAGACGTTGGGTGCAAGTGGGACTCCGGGAAGGAGAGATTAGTATAGGAGAGGAATTTGTTGTGGGCGTTGTCAAATAGGTCAGGAGACCGACGAAATAAAAAGACCGAATTTTTTCAGTTCATTTTGATTTTGTGAGATCAGTTTTCGTGAACTTCGTTAATCTCCTAAAATGCTTAAAATACTGTCCAGCACTCATGTCCTCAGGATGGCTTTGCCAACTTTGTGCTCGATGTCAGTATTCTTGACCATAGGATAAGAATGCTTGTATGCACAAAACTAAGGCGAATAGATGAAAATGAAAGTTGAAAATGTAACGATTTCACATAAATAAGCTCAAAAGCTTGTTATTGCTTAATTACACGATTCCCGTCCAATCTCTGGAAATATTCAAATTCATTTAAGTCTGGGAGTACGCGTGCGGAGCTATTTAAAGTGGAACGACCACATAAATCTCGTCGTACAAAAGGCAGATGCTGTATTGAGATTCAAGTAAATAATCCTCAAGAAGTGTGGTCCACCCACGAACAAAGTAGCTGGTAGGTTGTAAAACCCTCGTCCAACTGATATTTCAGTACTGCTCCTCAATTTCGCAATGTACTGATATAGGAAATAGAGATCCAAAAATTATGAGCACGTTTCATCGCTGATTCGTTTAATAATCGCCGAAGCCTCACAAAAAATGTTCATCCAGCTCCAATGGCAGACTCTACAATAGAGGCTTTGCTAATCGCAGATGTGGTTTGCTGTTACAGTTACGTGAACGTTTCTTTCTAGACGAGTCAACCAGTATATTCATACCTCCCACGTATATCTTGCGAAAAGATCATGAAGGTAAAATTAGAGAGAGTCGAACCCACACGAAGGTTTACCAGCAGTCATTCTTCCTACTAACCGTTGGCGACTGGAACAGGAAGTTGGAAAGTATCACCGGTACACAAAGTAGCTCCGCCACACACCGTAAGGTGGCCTTCGGATTGTAGATGCGGGCATAGATACGTAACTGTCGACGGTACTTTTAATAGTGGTGTCCAGTAGGTTAATGAAGTGTGCAAAAAACTTTCATGGCGAATTTGTTTCGAGCGTTAATCTTTTCATATTACTACTTATGTTCTAATAAAATAGTATATTTCTTGCTTATATTACATAAGAAACTGCGAGTGAAAAATGACGAAATATTAAGGTTCAATGTCACATTGACGGCGGAACTATCAGAGATAGAGCATCAGGTATTCTTCTAAATGGGTCCATTTCTTTAACGACTGCATCACCTAGCAGAGTTGCAGAAAGAGGTTGCTGGAAATCATGATGGCTAACGATCCAGTTATAAATGAGTTACGCGGTTTTTCTTTAATGCGGTTCCTTCAACAGTTAGTGTCCACAAAACTTTCGAAGAGAGAGTAAAATTTTACTGAAAGGCCTAAAACTCTCTTTCCGTATGATACTTCACAAGTGAAAATCAAAAAGTACTGTGCCCATTTTACTGCTGTACCACCCTGCAAAAGTTCGCTTTGTAGCTGTGTGGAATTATAAAATAAGAAGCTGCGCTTGACCTACACCTTGCGACTTTTTATTTTTGAGTCATCATTCTTCTGAGTGGTTTGATGCTGCGTGCTACGAATTCCTCTCCTGCGCCAGCCCTTTTCTCAGAGGGCACTTGGACCCTACGATCTCAAATATTTGCTGTATGTGTTCCAATCTCTGTCTGCCTCTACAGTTATTAACTTCTACAGTTTATACTAGTATCATGGAAGTTATTCCCTGATGTCTTAAGAGGTGTCCAGACCCCCCTTCCTTTCTTCTTGTCAGTGTTTTCCATAGATCCTTTCCTCACCGATGCTGAGGTGAACCTTGTCAGTCCACCTAATTTCCAACTTTCTTCTGTAGCACCACATCTCAAATGCTTCGATTCTCTTCTGTTCTTGTTCCCCGACAGCCCATGTTTCATTACCATGCAGTATTGTGCTACAAACACACGTTCTCAGAAATTTCTTCCTCAGATGGAGGCCCATGTTTGACACTACAGACATGTGTGTCGGGACCGGTGATATGCGCCGATCTACTGCTGGAGCCTCGCTGTACTGTTCGTCACCTTCAGTTCCAACGGCTGCCCGAATAACAGTACCCTAAAACAGTATATACCGTCTGTCCAAAATGTTCCTAGGTTGATTTTATTTCTGGCCTATAACTGACAACAGTGCAGTAACTACAGTGGCAGCTTGAACTTGTGGTGTCACCGCCAGACACCACACTTGCTAGGTGGTAGCCTTTAAATCGGCCGCGGTCCGTTACTATACGTCGGACCCGCGTGTCGCCACTGCCAGTGATTGCAGACCGAGCGCCGCCACACGGCAGGTCTAGTCTAGAGGCTCCCTAGTACTCGCCCCAGTTGTACAGCCTACAGCCGACTTTGCTAGCCATGGTTCACTGCCTACATACGCTCTCATTTGCAGAGACGACAGTTTAGCATAGCCTTCAGCTACGTCTTTTGCTACGACCTAGCAAGGCGCCATATTCCGTTACTATGAATGTTTTCTGAACAGATAATACAGGGTGATTCAAAAAGAATACCACAACTTTACGAATTTAAAACTCTGCAACGACAAAAGGCAGAGCTAAGCACTATCTGTCGGCGAATTAAGGGAGCTATAAAGTTTCATTTAGTTGTACATTTGTTCGCTTGAGGCGCTGTTGACTAGGCGTCAGCGTCAGTTGATGCTAAGATGGCGACCGCTCAACAGAAAGCTTTTTGTGTTATTGAGTACGGCAGAAGTGAATCGACGACAGTTGTTCAGCGTGCATTTCGAACGAAGTATGGTGTTAAACCTCCTGATAGGTGGTGTATTAAACGTTGGTATAAACAGTTTACGGAGAATGGGTGTTTGTGCAAACAGAAAAGTTCTGGACGGCCTCCAAGAAGCCCTGATCTTACCCCCTGCGATTTTTTCTTATGGGTGTATGTTAAGGATATGGTGTTTCGGCCACCTCTCCCAGCCACCATTGATGATTTGAAACGAGAAATAACAGCAGCTATCCAAACTGTTACGCCTGATATGCTACAGAGAGTATGGAACGAGGTGGAGTATCGGGTTGATATTGCTCGAGTGTCTGGAGGGGGCCATATTGAACATCTCTGAACTTCTTTTTGAGTGAAAAAAAAACCTTTTCAAATACTCTTTGTAATGACGTATAATAGAAGGTTATATTATGTTTCTTTCATTAAATACACATTTTTAAAGTTGAGGTATTCTTTTTGAATCACCCTGTATTGTGAATCATGTACCGTCAAGAGCGACGTTCATCATTAATGGATTAAAGTTAAGTATCAAACTAATTAGGTCCGATTTATGAATTCTAAGTCCTTGTCATGTTCCAGACCTCACGTCAGTATGGTTCTTCCCTCCCCACGCCAGCCTGCGTGAGCTAAGACGCGTGCATTTCGGCCTCCCCTAGTAACACGGTGTAGGCTATTCTGCCAACACAACAGAACTAACAATTGAAAACAACGTATGTGCATTCCACCTAGCAGTTGTGAGCAGACAGTGTTTCAAAGTGGACGTGCGGCTGTAGCGTGTTTTGTCCTAGATCACACTGGAACGTCATCTCCAAATTAAGTGTCCAAGACATTCTCCAGTATGGTTAGGAGAAGAGCAAAGTGTGTGCAAAGTTTGTTCCGCACATCTTGACATACGAACAAAACGACTTGAGTGAAATGTAAAACACGGGCAATGCGTTTCTGGAAAAAATCATTACAGATGTCGAGAATTGGTGTTATCAATAAGATCCTACCAAAAGACAGCAAAGTGCAGAAACTCACCTGATGGTTGATCACATAAAAGGTCAACGCTTTGACGACATGACCGACATTCAAGCGAATGTGACGCGCGAGTTGAACAACATCCCAAAGAAGGACTTCTCCAACAGTTTCATACGGTTGCATGAACGTTCAGAGCGTTGTACTAATGTGAAAGGAGACCTGAAGTGTTAAAACCAACGGCCGGCCGAAGTGGCCGTGCAGTTCTAGGCGCTGCAGTCTGGAACCGCAAGACCGCTACGGTCGCAGGTTCGAATCCTGCCTCGGGCATGGATGTATGTGATGTCCTTAGGTTAGTTAGGTTTAACTAGTTCTAAGTTCTAGGGGACTAATGACCTCAGAAGTTGAGTCCCATAGTACTCAGAGCCATTTGAACCATTTTTTTTGTTAAAACCACCATCTTATCTGTTCTCTATTTCTTATTAATCCAGTCTCGAAACCTTTTAGACTGACGGGGTAAATATTGTTCTAACGTTATTTTCTTACAAGTGCCATACCAACAGCTGAAATCTACAAAAATGAGAGGTTCACAAGCCTCTCAGTAATCGCTGTCATGTCCTGCAAAAAAAACTGCTGTCGAGTCACCTTCGCCCTCCGTGATAGTGTACTGGAAATGCTCCAACAGAAATGTGATATCAGCTGTTGGAAGAGATCATATCCATGTCAAAAATATCACACAGAAATGGCACCTACACACTACTGTCCTATGAACACTGACTTCCTACTGTAGCACAATTCTAGAACATAATTACAGTATCTATCCGGAACAATACGGAATTATAAACTGGAATGAACACTGGCCCGAGAACACCTATCAAGTCAGCCCTTTCTCTCCTAATCTGGAAACTATTGTGTGGAAACAGCCGGATGGATTAGGTGTTCTTGACTATCCGAAAGCTCCGTATCACTGCCAACTGAATAAAATTGGTTCATCTGGGTTGTCTGTCCACGTATACTACTGGAGTGATCACTTGTCAACAGCTAGGAAGCATTATCTTATACTCGCCGGGTCATGTACAAATATGTAACATTTATATGTAAACATATAATTATTGCTGTTAAGAAAAACTGTAGGTATTGCTAATATTTTTACAACAATTTTGTAACATACCCTTAACCTGAAATGAGGTTTGTTCAACATGCTCTGCCGGATAACGGTCTTCACCGAAACCGATCGCACTTCATAGTTTAAACAGCAGTTTACAGTGTTATGTACTGTCACTTTCAATCTGTGGAACACAGTAAAAAAATATTTTGGAATCTAAACACTTGATCAAAGGTTGAGCTGAAATACGTTTGGTTGTGCATGTGAGTACAGTCGTTGCATTGGTGCTCCGTTAAGAGGGTGGATACAATATTTTGATGTCTGTATCACACAATAGACTGAGCATTTGGTAGACTGCATCAGCTGTATGGTTCTAACTGTACTGTTTTGCAGTTTCAGTGATGGCAGTACAGTAATTTACTCTAATCTCTGCCAATGCCTTGTGGTGTCTTACCCACGTAGACTGTTTACCCTTATTGTACTTTCTTCTACTCGCGAATTGCTCAGTAAATTTTCTTTTATCTATCCCACCACATCGTAGCAATGGAAGCCTGCTATTCCACAGGTAATATGGCGCATACGATTCTGTGCTCTGGTGTAGCAAATGGAAGTACCCGCCGAGCCCGTGAACTCTTCGTTGAAAAATATCGACCGTGAAGAGTACCATGTCACAAGCTATTCGTCCGTTTTGTAGCCTCTTACTGGCACTGGTAGACAGCGTAAGGCCTCGCTCAGGCCGCACGCCTCAGATGGAGGAGCGTGTGCTACCTGTAGTGGATGAAAGTCTTGTAACCGGTGTGTGACGATTAGCAGCAGTGGGAGGCGTGGGCCATCTCTTTCCTGGGTGACACTTCGTGAGCAGTTACTGTATTCGGAAAGTCGTCAGGGCGTGCAGGCCGTAAAGCTATAAGGCCATAATTGCGTATTGCAGTATTGTCAACCATTCGCGTAAATGTATGATGCAGATCCGTTGTTTACACCTAAAATTAAAATTACATACGACACAGTACTCATAACAGTTCGTGTTCAGAACTTTCATAATCAGTTTCTGTGGGCCAACGAGTATCCCCGTGCAAATGAAGAGAGTGGACTTCAGTATCGCCACTCAGTCAGCATACAGCATTCTTGGCTATAGATTAATAGTGCCATATGGGCTACAAAACAAATTAAATGAGGTTCAATACCAGTGCTTACTCGTCAACTTATTCTCTACCCTGCAAGAAGATACGCCATCCTGATATAGAATACGCTATATCAGGAAATACTACGGACGTGGTTCCTGTAAGATGACGCACCACCACAGTTTCACAGCGTGCATGAACATCTAACGCTGACTTTTGAAGACTACTGGACTGGTACCCCACACCTTGGCCCCCTTGTTCCACAGAGCTCAATCCCCAATATTCTTGGTTATCGGCACACTTGAAACAGTTGGTTCGCACTCCAGACAACGAAGTGCAGAGACTACAGGATTGAATCTGCAGTGGTTGCCGACGAGTATAAAACCAACCAGATCAATTTCAAAGATGTGTCACTTCTTACCTCGAAAAACAAAGGGATGCCCTGCTATGAACGACGTCGCGTTGTGCCTTCCTGGAAAGAAATGATCAGATTTCAGAATGTAGACTTTCTGGAACTTTGTTTATTGGTCATATTTATCTTCTTTCGATCGGATGGTTCAAATGGCTCTGAGCACTATGGGACTTATTATCTGAGGTCATCAGTCCTCTAGACTTAGAACTACTTAAACCTAACCACCCTAAGGACATCACACACATCCATGCCCGAGGCAGGATTCGAGCCTGCCACGGTATCAGCAGCGCGGTTCCAGAGTGAAGCGCCTAGAACTGCTCGGCTACAGCTGCCGGCTTCTGTCGATCAGTACTACGACTTCTCAAAATATTAATCCAATTTTTAACTCCCTTTACCTGAAAAGTATGATCAAAATTATATCCAAAATCTTTATACTTTTCAAAGCCTTTCTTTATTTGCTTCTAGTTGTTACATATTAACAATTTCTCACTGACTAATCTGAGCAACAACTGCCACAAAACTGAAAACATTTTAACAGAAACTCGTACGTCAAATATTCTGCACGGTAAGCACAAATGTTCTTCTCCTTCTCCTGCGCCTTGGTAGTTGTAAGGAAGGTTTCTTGGCGATGGCTTGCAGTGACTAGCACCTGGACGGGGCACCCACTGTACACGAGTCTCGGCCGCAGGAAACAAGCTGCCGTACCGTCGTCCATAAACCTGGAAACGTAAGAATCTCCAGTACGAGTATCCTTGTAAAAGTTCTCAAAACCTTTCCACGTACATGATTCATTCGATTATATTTTCTCTGTCGTTACTCATCTTACACAAATACACTGCCTGATAAAAAGTATCCGGACTCCTATTAGTGGACGTTAATGAGGGGTGTGTCCACCCTTCGCCTCTATGACGGCTTGGCCTATTCTGGGAGACTTGCAATGAAGTGTCTGACTGTCTGTGGAGGAATGGCACCCCATTCTTCCTCAAGAGCCAAAACCAGACGAGGTAGCGATGTTGGACGCTGGGGTCAGAAGCGAAGTCGAGTTCTAACTCAACCCAGTGGTGTTCCATTGCGTCCATTTCAGGAAGGTTATTGCGTCCACAAACTATTGTCTCAAAGATGCTGCTGTACGACAGGGTGCATTGTCAAGTTTAAACAAACAGTCATCTCCCCCGTACTGTTACTCTACTGTACGCACCATACAGTGCTATAAAACGTGTCCATATGCTTCCGCATTTAGTGTTTACTTCAGCGCAATATGGAAACCGCAGCCTAACCACGAAGAACATCACCACACTGCAACATTACCTCCTCTGTTCTTCACTCTTGGTACTATACATCATGGCAGGTAACGCTTTCCAGGAATTCGCCAATCCCAAACTCATCCACCTGAGATTCATCGCTGCAAATCATTCGTTTCCAATCATACACCGCCCAATAATATCGCTCTTTACACCACCTGAAGCTTCGCTTGCCATTGACTACAGAAATGTGTGTGTTATGAGGAACTGCTCGATCACTGTATGTCTTTGTTTTTAACTCCGTACGCACAGTCATTTGCTACCTGGATTACTAATAGCACTCACGAGTGACTCGTAGCTGCTGATTTCAAGCAATTTTTTTAACCACCTGCGCATTGCTTGATTACGTCTGTCCGTCAGTAACTGAGGTCTGTATGATCTTGGTTTAGCTGTCCCTTCGCCTTCCCACTTCAGTCATATCACCAACAGTCGACTTGGGCAGCTTTAAAAGGGTTACAACGTACAACATTCCTGATGGATGTGTTATTCAGGTGATATCCAACGACTAGGCATAGTTGGAAGTCACTGAGCTCTCTTGACTGACCCAACCTGCTGTTACTGCTACTCTACATACACTATGTGATCAGAAGTATCAGGATACAACGAAAAACATACGTTTTTAATATTAGGTGCATTGTGCTACCAGGGACTCCATTTCAGCGACCTCAGTAGTCACTGGACATCGTGAGAGAGCACAATGGGGCGCTCTGCAGAACTCAGGGACTTGAAACGTGGTCAGGTGATTGGGTGTTACTTCCGTCGTAAGTTTGTACGCGAGATTTCCACACATCTAAACATCCCTAGGTCCACTGTTTCCGATGTAATAGTGAAGTAAAAACGGGGAGGGACACGTACAGCACAAAAGCGTACAGGCTGCCCTCGTCTCTCGAGTGACAGAGACTGCTAACAGTTGAAGAGGGTCGTAATGTGTAATAGGCAGAGCGTCACAAAGGAATTCCAGGCTGCATCAGGACCCACTGCAAAGCAGGAGGTGAGAAAACTTGGATTTCATGGTCGAACGGCTGCTTGTAAGCCACAAATCTCGTCGGTAAATGCCAAACGACGCCTCGACTGGTGTAAAGAGCGTAAACATTGGACGACTGAACAGTGGAAAAAAGTTGTGTGGCGTGAGGAATCACGGTACACAATGTGGCGATCCGATGGCAGGGTGTGGGTGTGACGAATGCCTGGTGAACGTCTTCTGCCAGCACGTGTAGTGCCAACAGTAAAATTCGGAGGCGGTGGTGTTATGGTGTGCTCGTGTTTTTCAGGAAGGGGCTTGCATTCATTGTTGTTTTGCGTGGCACTATCACAGCACAGGCCTACAGTGATGTTTTAAGCACCTTCTTGCTTCCCACTGTTGAAGAGCAATTCGGGCATGGCGATTCCATCTTTCAACACGATCGAGCACCTGTTCATAATGCACGATGCACGGCCTGTGGAGGAGTGGTTACTCGACAATAACATCACTGTAATGGACTGGCCTGCACAGAGTCCTGACCTGAATCCTATAGAACACGTTTGGGATGATTTGGAACGCCGACTTCGTGCCAGGCCTCACCGACCGACATCCATACCTCTCCTCAGAGCAGCACTCCGTGAAGAATGGGCTGCCATTCCCCAAGAATCCTTCCAGCACATGAGTGAACGCATGCCTGCGAAGTGGAAGCTGTCATCAAGGCTAAGGGTGGGCCAACACCTTATTAAATTGCAGCATTACCGGTGGAGGGCGCCATGAACTTCTAAGTCACTTTCAGCCAGGTGCCCCGATAGTGTATGTTCCATGCCTCCCTTTCTACTGGCGCGTCTGCCTCTCGTGACCTGTAGTGGTCCATTCCTCATTACACGGCAGTGTCCGCACACTACTGATCAGTTGGTGTACCTGCAGCTACTCCGCAAGTCACCCTACAGTGTGCGACAGACAGACTTTTAGTATCACAACTTCTCCCCCCCCCCCTTTTCTGTTCTGTTCGCGAATGGCGCGGCGTGGGAAGATTTATTCTACAGAAAGAGCTCCGTAAGAGCTCATTTTCTCCAACTGTCTTGCCGTGGTCATTTTACGAGCTGAACGAGGTGTGGCTAGAAAAAAACCGGACTAGTACTGGTGAAACAATAAAACGAATGCAATAAGGCTGAAAGTCGCGTGGCCTGTCACGTGACTCTCGCTCCGCCTACTGCTCGAGTTTCATCTGCCTCCTGCAATCAGTCTGCCCGTGGCGTCTGTTTTAAGTAGTTGACGTTTTGTCTGTGCGTCGGAAAATGTTGAGTGTACAGAGAGAACAGCGTGTTAACATCAAATTTTGTTTCAAACTAGGAAAATCTGCAAGTGAAACGTTTGTAATGTTACAACAAGTGTACGGCGATGATTGTTTATCGCGAACACAAGTGTTTGAGTGGTTTAAACGATTTAAAGATGGCCACGAAGACACCAGTGATGACACTCGCACTGGCAGACCATTGTCAGCAAAAACTGATGCAAACATTGAAAAAATCGGTAAACTTGTTCGACAAGATCGCCGTTTAACAATCAGAGCAGTGTCTGAGTTAACAGGAGTTGACAAGGAAAGTGTTAGGCAGATTCTTCATGAAAGTTTCAACATGAACAAAGTGTGTTCAAAAATGGTTCCAAAGTGTCTCACAATTGAACAGAAGGAACGCCGAAGAATGATTTGTTCTGACATCCTGGAAAACATTGAAAGTGATCCCACCTTCTTACAAAATGTTATTACTTGCGATGAATCGTAGTTTTTTACTTACGATCCCGAAACTAAACGCCAATCGATGCATTGGAAAACTCCTGGTTCTCCAAGACAAAAAAAAGCACGAATGTCAAAATTGAAATTCAAGGCAATGATGATTGTTTTTTTTTTACATCAAAGGGATTGTGCACATTGATTGGGTACCAGAGGGACAAACAGTGAATCAGCATTACTACATTAGCGTCCTGGCTACCCTACGTGAGCGAGTACGGAGAAAACGGAACGATTTGTGGAGAAAAAAGTCATGGATCCTTCACCAAGACAATGCCCCAGCTCACAGTGCGTTGTCAGTGAAGACGTTTTTGGCAAAACACAACATTCCCATCTTAGATCATCCACCCTACTCACCTGATTTGGCCCCCTGTGACTTTTTTCTTTTCCCTAAAGTCAAGTCAGCTTTGAAAGGAACTAGATTTGAGACTGTTGAAGCAGTAAAAGAAAAAGCGACGGAAGTAATGTATGGACTTACCGAAAATGATCTGCAGCATTGCTATGAACAGTGGAAAATTCGTATGGAGCGGTGTAGAGACCGAGGAGGAGAGTACATTGAAGGAGATAACATGAAATTGTAAATAATTGTAAATAAATGTTTTTTCCAGCATCAGTCCGGTTTTTTTCTAGCCGCACCTTGTATGTAGGTAGAAGTAATACAGAGTGGTCCATTGATAGTGACCGGGCCAAATATCTCACGAAATAAGCATCAAACGAAAAAAATACAAAGAACGAAACTCGTCTAGCTTGGAGGGGGAAACCAGATGGCGCTATGGTTGGCCCACTAGATGGCGCTGCCATGGGTCAAACGGATATCAACTGCGTTTTTTAAAATAGGAACCCCCATTTTTTATTACACATTCGTGTAGTACGTAAAGAAATATGAATGTTTTAGTTGAACCACTTTTTTCGCTTTGTGATAGACGGCGCTGTAATAGTCACAAACGTATAAGTACGTGGTATCACGTAACATTCCGCCAGTGCGGACGGTATTTGCTTCGTGATACATTACCCGTGTGAAAATGGACCGTTTAGCAATTGCGGGAAAGGTCGATATCGTGTTGATGTATGGCTATTGTGATCAAAATGCCCAATGGGCGTGTGCTATGTATGCTGCTCGGTATCCTGGACGACATCATCCAAGTGTCCGGACTGTTCACCAGATAGGTACGTTATTTAAGGGAACAGTAAGTGTTCAGCCACGTGTGAAACATCAACCACGACCTGCAAGAAATGATGATACCCAAGTAGGTGTTTTAACTGCTGTCGCGGCTAATCCGCACATCAGTAGCAGACAAATTGCGAGAGAATCGGGAATCTCATAAACGTCGGTGTTGAGAATGCTACATCAACATCGATTGCACCCGTACCATATTTCTATGCACCGGGAATTGCATGGCGACGACTTTGAACGTCGAGTACAGTCCTGCCACTGGGCACAAGGGAATTTACGGGACGGTGACAGATTTTTTGCACGCGTTCTATTTAGCAACGAAGCGTCATTCACCAACAGCGGTAACGTAAACCGGCATAATATGCACTATTGGACAACGGAAAATCCACGATGACTGCGACAAGTGGAACATTAGCGACCTTGGCGGGTTAATTATGGTGCGGCATTATGGGAGGAATGATAATTGGTCCCCATTTTATCAATGGTGCAACGTATGCTGGTTTCCTACATAATGTTCTACCGATGTTACTACAAGATGTTTCACTGCATAACAGAATAGCGATGTACTTCCAACATGATGGATGTCCGGCAAATAGCTCACGTGCGGTTGAAGCGGTATTGAATAGCATATTTCATGACAGGTGGATTGGTCGTCGAAGCACCGTACCATGGCCCGCACGTTCACCGGATCTGACGTCCCGGATTTCTTTCTGTGGGGTAAGTTGAAGGATATATGCTACCGTGATCAACCGACAAGGCTCGACAACATGCGTCAGCGCATTGTCAATGCATGTGCGAACATTACGGAAGGCGAACTACTCGCTGTTGAGAGGAATGTCGTTACACGTATTGCCAAATGCAAAGAGGTTGACGGACATCATTTTGGGCATTTACTGCATTAATGTGGTATTTACAGGTAATCACGCTGTAATAGCATGCATTCTCAGAAATGATAAGTTCACAAAGGTACATGTATGAAATTGGAACTACCGAAATAAAATGTTCAAACGTACCTACGTTCTGTATTTTAACTTAAAAAACTTACCTGTTACCAACTGCTCGTCTAAAATTGTGAGCCATATGTTTGTGACTATTACAGCGCCATCTATCACAAAGCGAAAAAAGTGGTCCAACTAAAACATTCATATTTCTGTACGTACTACACGAATATATAAAAAATGGGGGTTCCTATTTAAAAAAACGCAGTTGATATCCGTTTGACCTATGGCAGCGCCATCTATCGTGCCAACCATAGCGCCATCTGGTTTTCCCCCTTCAAGCTAGACAAGTTTCGTTGTTTATAGTTCTTTCGTTTGACGCTTATTTCATAAGATATTTGCCCCGGTCACTATCAATGGACCCCCCCCCCCCTATATTGTCCGACTGTAAACCTCTCCGTTGTGCAAAACGCCTTCGTAGTAGCGTCTGCCACTGGAGTTTGTTGAACATCCTATTAAAACTCTCGTGCGGAGCAAACGATCCCTTGGCGGTATGTGCCGCTCTCCATTGCTCTTCTCTATTTCTTCTGTTAATCCTACTCGGTAAGGGAACCAGGCTGAGGAACATACTCAAAAATCGGTCGAATAAGTGTTTCATAAGCCAGTTCTTTCGTGGATGAAATACGTTTTCTTAAGATTCTTCCAATGGATCTCAGTGACACTATTTTCATACTATTAGTTTTATGTGGTCGTACCACTTTCGATTGCTCCGGATGGTTACTTCTTGGAATTTTAAGGCAGTTACCTTTTCCAGAGACTTGACGCCAATAGTTTAATCGAACAGCAGTGGATCTTTTCACTTATTTATGTATATGTATTTACTTTCAGGGTCAACTGCCATTTCCTGCAACAATCTCTATCCCCTGCAGGTGTTCCTGTATTTTGCTATAGTCTTCTGGTGTCCAACCTTCCTGTACGCAATAGGATCGTCCGCAAAGAGCTTCGCTTAACTTACAAAGCTATCCTCTACGTATAAGCTGCAAACAATCACGGTTCTGCGACATTCCTTTGGGGTACTTCCGAAACTACATCTGTCGCTCTTGTTCCATTAAGAAGGACGTGTTACGTCCTAAATGCAAAGAAGAAAAATTAAAAAATCTTGCACGATGCTCGATAAGTTCGCATTTTATTTATTAGACGACAGTGCGGCACCGAATCGAAAGCAAGTCAAGAAACAACGTATTAACCTGGAAGCCTTTATCTACGGCGCTGTCGATACCATAGACGCATACAGTTTCGGAAGCTTGTGGTGTTACTGACTGTCGTTCCGTTAAGTAATGGAATGAGATGCGTCATTATGACACACGTTTCGGCGAGGACCTCCTGACACGGAGTGGAGCACATCACGATGTATCACATATCTACGAGAATTGTGATAATGATATGTCAACATTTGACGTGTCTATCTCAGCTTCTGTCAGGTTCTTGACCATTGCAATTTGCACGCACGTGTATGTGCGATGGAGAAAATTAGCAGTTCTTGAGCCAAGGTAAATTCTGTCATTCTTTAGGTATCGCTCTGTAAGAATCTTCCATCGTTTTCGCTTGTGCAGGTCGGACTACATCGCTGTGTGCGTGCTCTTATTTGAGCTATAAAGAGAAATTTGATCCACCGTCAAAGCTCTCTGTAGTAGTGTCCTTGTATCTTTAATGCTGGTCTGCAGTTACAGTTCTAACCTTGAGTGGCTCGACCAAGCATAGTACGCATGGAAACCCGCGGGGTGGGGATTTAAACCACATCCGCATCCCTCCCCTCCCCCCATCCTGCGCACCACACATGTCCAATATCTTGCCATTACGCCGCCTATTTGGTGAAAAAGATGCTAGCTCAAGAATTATTGTTTGCAGAGATAGCAAACTAAGTCGCTATAAGCTCTTAAGAAGCCTGCAACATCCGACAAACTTGTCCTCATTAATCACGTGCCTGTACTTAGTCGCAAGTGGGCTAAGCTGGTGTATATGTAATGAAAAGCAGAGATAACTGAAGTAATGCAAAAAGAAAGACGACAATAGGGAACATGTGATCATTATCAACGAATACTCGCAATCGCAATAAGGGCACAGTCACTTGTTTTGCAAGGTATTCAACGAGCGCATAACATTTTCTGCCTGCAGAAACATATCAATATTACTCTAATTGTGAGTCGTGAAACGCGGGTCGTTCTTAGCTTAGCAGTCGCGCAGTCGAGAGCGTAAAAGTACCTCAAAACTATGAAATCACTTTTTTGTATCACAGCAGTGGCTACATGAGTAAATCCTTCACTGGAGGATGGGTAACGAGATATTAACTTTTGATAAATTTCAAACGCTAACAACGCTTGTGCTAATTTCAATATTTGATATCCTACCCGGCGGGATGTCATCTAAGGGTAATCGAAAAACTGTTAGTGAAAGACGGAGCCACCACGCAGACATATTGAGGTTAAAGTATTTCTACAAATTACCTCGCATAAGCAGAGAAACGAAGAAAAGCCTACACGTTTGAACGTGAACTTATGTCTGTTACAGTTCCTACCATCCAAGACGTTACTAAAGGTAAATCTGCTTGGACGGCAGCTGTATGACGTTACCGTCGCAATGTCTTCCATGCTCACGGAAATATTAACAGGCTTCGCACAACAAGAAACAAGTGGTGGAAATGTATTCTGTTTCTAGTGAGAAACCTGCCCCTTTTAAATCGCTACAACAAAGTATGAAATGTTGAAATTCAGGCCTCTGATCCATATACGTGAGTGTGGGGGGATGGGGGGCGAGGGGGATAACTGACCAGTGCTTATTTTTCACATGTGCTCATGTCTCGCAGCGATGATAAAGAAGTGCTGCTATGGAGTTGCAAAAATAGCATCTTGCCGGTGCTTCTTACAGACTGGTATCTAAAAAAACTGCAAATGGTTCCATCAGACGAAGACGTGCGTGTGAACTGTCGTAGTCAAGAAACTGACAGAAGCTAATATCGCCGCGTCATACGCGTATGTTGACAAATCATTAACACAGATGCGGTACCTGGCCGCGTAAAGTACGTCGTTTTCTGTTCCACTTGTGTCAGCTGACGGGTTGGAAGGTGTCCTCGTGTCGACACGTGTTATAATGTCTTTTCTCGTTCTCGTTACGTAATGATGTGACAAATAATAGTGGCCAGAAGGTCGGCACTTATGTCAGGCGGCGCATTACGTTCGCTGTTAGTGCCGTTTAGGGGCGTGGACATTAAGACTATGTCGACGTAACGACGTTACAGGTCTTGCACCTGTGTCACTTCTTACACCTCGCAGGTTGCACATTAATGAGGACTGTGGAGCATTCGTCTGTCTGACCGCTGGATGTGAATGATCGCTCGAGTGTTGAACTTTCAGAAATGTACTCATAGATGGATTTCCACGTTAAATAACGGTAAATTGTTTCAGTTTCGCCACTTGTGACAAACCTTAAAGACACTGACTGCTTCATATTAAATCTCTGTATTAATCAAGGGCTGGGAAGTTCAGGATAGCATCGTCAGATGATTTACTCCTTAGAGAAAATAAAACTCCAAACTACGGAAACGTATCAGTTCATCGATAAGAAGCACAATTCCAGCGTTTGCTGTACAAACCGTTTCCTGGCGACTGTCATTGAGTTGTTTGGGTAAGATTTCCTCTTCAGAAATGCACGGTTACAGTAGCGCTTGCGGTAACAATCTCGTGGTATTTTATTATTGTATGTACTTCTCGGACATAGAACGACAGCACAATTGAACACATGAGCGCTAATTTTTCTTAACGATTGATAATGTGATCAGCCACAAGAGCTTGATAGGGACACGTGAGTGATACGTTCTGCGGAAACGATGTTGAAATTCCGTACTGACTCCACGGATAAATCGTTGGAAGGGAACTGTGCTGGCCATAGGCACCAAACATGGTAACGTGCGTTGCACAATGAGAAACTGTTCAATAATGCACCAACAAAAGAAGGTACCAAAATTCAGTGAAATAAGGTGTCGAGCACAGCTAGTAAAGATGGGAAACACTGCAAAGTACAATCTCAGAGCAGTAAATACCAGTAAAGGAACAGAGCCATCGATAGGCAAAAATATCAAACTCAACAGAACAGAAACAGACGCGCCTTAAAGCCGTGAATCAGCACAATAAAGAGTTTGCAAAAGATCCATTAAGACAGGATGCACAGCGATGTACAAAGAAAAGAAAATGAAACTAACACCCGAACAGGTCATGAAGTCACCCCGGAGCAACAGGCCGCCGTGACGTCCTCAGCCCACAGGCGTCACTGGATGCGGATACGGAGGGGCACGTGGTCAGCACACCACTCTCCCGGCCATATGTCAGTTTACAAGACGAGAGCTGCTACTTCTCAATCAAATAGCTCCTCAGTGTGCCTCACAAGGGCTGAGAGCACCCCACTTACCAACAGCGAACGGCAGGTCCCATTTTACCAATGTGATCCTATATCACATTGGCGTTTTCGAAACAAATCGTGGGAGCCTGTCTTGTAGAAGAACCTCCTATAAGATTTTACTATGTCTCTCTCTTCCGATATATCCAAAACAAGTACCATCTACATGTTTGCATTTGGCATTTTGGGTCCATAGCTCCCCTCGACCGACCTGCCTGCAGAATTTCTGTCATCCAGCGGACAGTCATTTGCAATAGCAGCAAATTTTTGCGTTCTAGTTTTGTAATCACTTTGATCACAACAGCCTGTTTCACGGAATCTTTTCACATGTCAGGAAAAACACTATCATTTCTAGGTTCCACAATGAGCTATGATCCATGTGGTGTCTACTTTATAATTAGAGATTATGAATTATGAAATACCATAGGACTTGCGGTAACACCTATTTTTAAACGTGAAATTGTGACGATTATAATAAAAACAGTCATGATTCACAAGAACAGATACAGCTAATTTCTATTAGTTTTAGGAACAAAATCGGTATAGTTTTGAGAGAACTATCTGCATCCAAGCTTTAAGTCATATCTCTCCTTGTAATAGAACCTCCTATAAGATGTTACGGCATCTCTCTCTTCCAGTATACCGAAAAACAAATACCATCTGCATGTTGACATAGAGCATATTACATATATATGTATCGCACCATTGGAGCAGGCGACCAGAGATTGAGGTCGCTTGCACTGACCTGTGTAAAGTTTTGTCGACTGTACTGGAGGAAAACCATGTCCAGCAGACTATCAATCACAAGAGAGGGATACTGTGTTATTATTTTACAAACAGTTTCATACATTGTTTTTATCTGTAGCACATCGGAGCAGTGTATGATTATAGCTTTGTACACTGCCATACAGTTTGTTTTTCTACCTTGACTTCGAGGTCTGTGTCAGGTGGTAAACTACCATTAACACATTTCTATCCATTGGCTCTCACAGAAAGCTGAACATCGCATGGTGTAAACTATGCTGGTCCCACAACACGTAGGTTGATGGAAATAAAGCACAGAGGCGATGTTTCTCATTGACAAAAATGGGGAAGACATCGCAACACATGGAAAGTGGATGAGTTTGCTGCATTGTAGAGCGTTTCCAAGCAGCTAACCATAGATGATGGCCCATACATTTAGTCTCGTGTTCCACCCGCCCCAGATGAGTGTAACCCGGGGTGCCAGCGGGACGGCATTTCACTCTTCAGCCAAAATCTTCAAAATTTATACGGGGTGTTTCAGAAGTGATGGTCAATACTCAGGGATATGACAGGAATGATCATTTGAAACAAAAAAGTCATGGGGTCTAAAACACAAACCGTAAGAGCTATTAGCAGTTCTTGAGCTTTGATGCTGTGAAACAAATCTCTTCCATTGCAAGCTCTTTGCGTTCCATATTTTGGGAAGTGACAGTATGGACCAAAACAAGAAAAAAATATCCATAAACATGTGCTCTAAAATGCATACGTTAAGAGCTATGAGCACTTTTTCATCTTCGCTACTTTGAAACATAACTCTTCTAATGAACAAATGCTCATAACTTTTAAGGTGTGCATTTTAGAGCACATTTTTAATGTACTTTTTTTCTTGTTTTGGTCCATACTGCCACTTCCCAAAATATGAAAAGTAAAGAGCTTGTAGTAGAACATATTTGTTTCACAGCATCAAAGATCAAGAATTGTTAATAGCTCTTAAGGTATGTGTTTTAGATCCCATGTTTACTTGACTTTTTTGTTTCAAATGTTCATTCCTGTCATATCCCTGAATATTGACTATCACTTCTCAAACACTCTGTATTAAGAAGAAGCAAATACGATTTAAAAGTAAAAAGTTTTACAAAAGTTTTTGAAATATATAAAAGAACGGTTGCTAATGGTATATAACAGAACTAAACTGATAGTTTACTTTGGTTTTTAAATGAAAATCGACAGACTAGAATGTAAAGACAAAAACAAAAATAAATATTTACGACACTTTCCATAAATGGCAATGCCCTTTACAAAGGAGCACTGCACTTTCTCTTAAAGGTGAAGGGACTGCAGTGGGGAAAGATGATTTTGTGAAGAGGAACGTTTGGTTCTCTGTAGAGCTGAAAGGTGCGGTTGAAAATATACGATATCGCTGGGTCATACCTATGGAGACGAAGCTATGCGTTCGGATGGCTACTATGAAGACAGGGAGGAGATCGTGGGTGTGTGGGCAGGGGCCTAGTACCAAGAGGAGAATGGACGGCGAAAGAGACAGAGAAGAAGAGATCTGTTGTGGAGTGGGGTAGACAGAGAAGAGTTACAGTTCGTAAGATGGATAAATATTGCGGCAGATTTCATCCTCTGGAAGGTGGAGTCGGTTGAAGTTGCGTATGGTTAGGAAATGCAGCATGTGCACTGAAGTGACCTAATATCGTGTCGGACCTCGTTTTGCCCGGTGTAGTGCAGCAACTCGACCTGGCATAAACTCAACAAGTCGTTGCAAGTCCCTTGCAGAACTATTGAGCAACACTGCCTGTGTAGTCTCCATAATTGCGAAGATGTTTACGGTGCAATATTTTGTGCACGAGCTGACGTCATCAAGGGTCCAAACGACGTGGTCACGAGCCCAGAAGAGGCGCTGCAGGCGATGTGCTGTTAGCAAAGGTTCTCACGTCGGCAGTCTGCTGCCATGGCCCATTAACGCCAAATTTAGCCTCACTACCCTAATAGGTACGTTCTTCGTACGTCCCACATTGATATCTGTGGTTACCTCAAGCAGTGTTGCTTGTCTATTAGCACCGACAACACTACACAAGTGCCGCTGCTCTCGGTCGTTAAGTGAAGGCCGTCGCTCACTATGTTGTCCGTGGTGAGAGGTAATGCCTGAAATTTGGTAGTCTCTGCACACTCAGGACACTGTGCATCCCGGAATATTGAATTTCCTAACGATTTCTGAAATGGAATGTTCCATGCGTTTATTTCCAAAGTCTGTTAATTCCCATTGTGGGGGTGTAATCACGTCGGAAACCATTTCACATGTATCACCTGAGTACAAATGACAGGTCCACAAATGCCCTGCTCTTCTACACGTTGTGTATGCGATACTACCACCATCTGTATATGCGCATGTCGCTATGCATGACTTTTGTCACCTCAGTCTATATGTGTCAGGATGGTGATATGTGTGATATAGTCACAGCAGCAAACCATAATTGAAGGACTTATTTCAATAGTGGTACAAGTCCATTTTTGTTCATTCTGAGTTACAGAGTCCTAAAGTTAAATGAGCGCTGAAAAATCTGCATTTGAGATACCAGAAATACTCAAGTATATTTATTTGAATATTTCTGGCATCTCAAGTATATATACTTGAATATTTCTGATATCTTAACTGCAAATTTTCAGCGCTCATTTAACTTTAGGACTCTGTATCTCCGAATGAACAAAAATGGACTTGTACCACTATTGAAACAAGCCCTTTAGTTAGTGAACACAGGGGAAACACTAGGGTTATTGGAATCTGGTTTGCGGATAACGTAGGAATTGTGGAGTTCAGTGTGTACTAAGAATTTGAAGATGTGGTAGAGAATCAATTTGGGGGGGAAGCTAAAGGGATGTAAAAAGGACGACAGTGCTCATGGCGCTCAGGGATTAGGAAAGAGTGATATAATTAGAATGGATCCGTTATCCATGCAAAACTGTTGTAGGAGTGGATAAGGGGGATCAACGTTTTGTAGTAATGGAGTACAGCGGAGGGTTCTGATCCCCATGTTCTGTCAGTCAGTAGTTTTAACTATTGTGGGCTTCCTATTGGGTAGTTAAGAGATGAGGTTTCTGTGTTATTTTCTGGTCGAGCGTTAGTTCAAGATTTTTAGAGTGTTAGTTAACTGGATGAGATGGTTCTAGATTTTTAGGTAAAGGCTATGTGACCGGAAGCTACGAATGCTTCGTCCTATAATTCTTGCCTATGTTTTGGAGGACTTCTACACCTGGCTCTCGCATACCAATATAAATACTCCGTAGGCCACTGTAGAGTGCGTATTAGCAGTAAGAACCCTGACGCGGTTTCCACCTGTGAGGAGGTGATGACGGTCGCCACTCCTCCCATTGTGAAATTCGCATGAGCGCGCGGAGATAATGCAGCTGGCGGAAGGGAAACCGGCTGCAGCGCTGGCGTGCACTTGTTTTGTTTTGGGCAGCCAGCAAGCGACCTCTGGCGGACGGCCGTGGTGGGGAGGGGGGGGGGGGAGGAGGGGGGCGGCGGAGTCAGTTTTCTTCCCGGCTGCCGGCTGACTGCGAGCCTTCCGCGAACTGCTGTGGCTGCCTGTGCGTTGCCAAGCCCCGTCTTTCCTCGTTCATTCTCCGAGAAGGCCAGCTACTTCATAATTCATGCTCGCGGCCAATGCAATAGCCTCTCCGCAGTAGTTTCTCTCACAAGGTCGTTCCAGATTTATTTCATTCAATCTGCCTCGACAAACCCAATAACAAACACACACACACACACACACACACACACACACACACATATATATATATATATATATATATATATATATATATATATATATATATATCATCTGTAGCAACATTTACCAAACCTTCACTCTGTAATACCTGCAACCGATCCTATCCCACCTACTCCTAAAAATGCAAAGCTACGTCACCTCCAATGAAACCTAAACTGACCGTCCCAATCCGTCCTGTCGACACGCATCTTCACGCAAATAACTCACCACGTCTATACCTTACATCCTCTTCTCCACACTAATAACTACAATGTCAGGTCCCTGTACTTACTCTCCGGTTACTCTCTGTCTCTATCACGATCTCGTCACACATGTCCATTACCTGGAGCTGGTAATCAAACAAGAACAGACACCACAATCATCTTCAGCAACTCCGAGCAGCTCATCACGCAAAAGTCAACTCCACCGAATCAGCATCATCCACTTTCTAAAAACATCATCTTTTTATCATCTTTAATGCTGTACAATACTAGTGTTTTTATCCACATTTGGCTCACCTTCCACTCTCATATTAACAAACTGTAGGCAACAGAGTGGCTAAATCGTCTGTAACAGCCCGCCCCTGCATTGGGAAGTAAAATTACATTAAAGAACACACACACACACACACACACACACAGAGAGAGAGAGAGAGAGAGAGAGAGAGAGAGAGAAGAGAAGAGAAGAGAGACACACTGCAGAGGAGTAGTCGTTTCTACGTCGGACGAAGTGTAAGGTAGTAATCCTCTAAAGATCAACCCACAATTAATATGGACAGAACACCGAGAATAGTTCACGCAACTCCTGAAGCTAATTCAGTGTTATTTTGAAAGATTCCTTCAAACGTTTTATGAGTATACCTTAACAGAGCTCTGATTATGGTGCCTGGATTAATTTATGAACATAACACCCAGCGTATAGTTATGATCCCGAAGGAAGAACCTTACTTCTGGTCAACAGTGAAATCTCTTAAGCTGCAACGTTGGCTCAGTTGCGTATGAATCGGGCAGAAAGTTTCTCGCTGCTGTGACGAAGCACCTTTCTCGCTACCCATGAGAATATAGTCGCAGAAAACTTAACCAAGTATGACTACCCAGTACTTCGAACTCTGCTTTTCCTGAATGCGAGGCATCAGACAATGGCGCAACATCACCAGGTGTCAAGATGGTTATGAACCGTCAGAGGCTTGCCAAAATAAGAAAGAGATGATAGAGTACATTGTTGGTTCGGTGGCTAGCTGTAACAACGGCATTAGTGACTTACACGTGAAGAGGGATGAACTTGTGTTGGGATGAAAAGGAAAAACAAATGATTCAAATGGCTCTAAGCACTATGGGACTTAACATCTGAGATCATCAGTCCCCTAGACTTAGAACTACTTAATCCTAACTAATCTAAGGCCATCACACATAGCCATGCCCGAGGCAGGATTCGAACATGCAACCGTAGCAGCAGCGCGGTTCCGGACTGAAGTGCCTAGAACCGCTCGGCCACAGCGGCCGGCGATAAAAAGGAAGCGACTAGGAGTTGCGTGGATGGCGGTGTATTGCCATCACAGGCTATCCAACTCTATTACTGGATGAGTGGAGTGTGTTTAAGACAAGATTAATCGGGAGCGCAAATGGTTGAGGAGGCCGTGTAGGAAATGTCTTATGAATATGCCACGAGGTTCCAGGATTGCAGAGGGTTGACGTCGACAGCTTACCACGATGTTTCGGCTGATAACCATTCAGCCATCTTCAGGTGAATGGCAAGAAATCGTCGTCACCCGGTTGCCATTCCAAAACCTTCGGTCATTACGCCGGGAAAACATCAAGAATCATACCGTTTTATGAGCTGGCTATAGGCGAAGAATTAAACCAAAATGGAGTTCTTCTCGTTAAACGTTCTGGAGTGACGGTAGAAATTGGCAGGAGCGGTGTCGCATGCAATCATGTAATTTAGAGCGCCAGGGATGCGAAGTTACAGGTGTAGAAGATGGTGAAATGACGGAGAGCTTCCTGCTGCCAGATGCTGTTGTTACTACTTTACAATCTTGTTTTCCCTCATTCAGATTCGTCAGAAGCAGCTTACTTCGTTAGTATATAACATTAGTTCTCGGAATTAATCATACTAGGGGAAACATGTGAGTTCCTGACAGATACATGGAAATTCGATAAAGCGTTCATGAAGTGGTCAAAAGTAATATACAGCTTTCATTCCACATGATGCGTCATTCAATGAGGAGATTTGTATTACGCTGGGTATCGTTCGTTTCGTAGACACGTGAAGTTTGAGAGGATATGTTCAGTGACCGAATTACAGTAATTTATACAGAATAAAATTTAATGGAATGGCGAAGTCACAAATTCTGATGTCGGTACATCTATTTCTGAGAGTAAAAAACGTCCAATAACAATCACTTTTTCGCATTTGGCTTTCGTCTATGCAGTCGTTCAGTCACCTCAGCATGTCTTTTGAATCCGCATTTATTTCTGTTTTTGTCGCAGAGAACAGTGACGGAATATTTGAATCCTGCACCCACATCCAGAGGATTGTGAATAAGTACCTCCAGTGATTCACAAGAGTTTCAGTTCCTAGCAAATGCCGTGGTATGGTTGCATTAGAACACGTAGACAAATCATCCGATCCGCGTTGTTGCACCGAGTTAGTTCGCATCTGTAGGTAGGCAACCCAGTGAACACATTTCCGAAGCCGGCTGCTGTTGCGCCTTCTGGGGTAATTAAATAATACGCACGTCCTGAATGACGTTGTCACAGCACGAACGGCGCCCATATTGTGCACCTATAACTTGAGTTAAAAACTTGGAGAGACGCTCTATCCATTGATTGAGTCAATTCTCTTTAGTCACATACTTTGTAGTTTTCGCACAGTCGTCTTCTAAAATTCTGGGTGACAATCATTAAAATAAAGGCATTTTCCGCTGCAGCAGTACCTTCCCATGAGATTTCAGTTACCACATTCTTCTCAGAGAGTGAAAATATTTTGTTGGCGCCCACTTAAAGAATGAGAAGCGTTCATCGCCATAAAATAAGGGAAATCAGAGATCGCAGTAAAAGACGTAACCGCAGCTCGTGGTCGTGCGGTAGCGTTCTCGCTTCCCACGCCCGGGTTCCCGGGTTCGATTCCCGGCGGGGTCAGGGATTTTCTCTGCCTCGTGATGACTGGGTGTTGTGTGATGTCCTTATGTTAGTTAGGTTTAAGTAGTTCTAAGTTCTAGGGGACTGATGACCATAGCTGTTAAGTCCCATAGTGCTCACAAGGGAACGTCCCCATCGCACCCCCCTCAGATTTAGTTATAAGTTGGCACAGTGGATAGGCCTTGAAAAACTGAACACAGATCAATCGAGAAAACAGGAAGAAGTTGTGTGGAACTATTAAAAAAATAAGCAAAATATAGAAACTGAGTAGTCCATGCTTAATATAGGCAACATTAAGGAGAGTACCAGCTGAGTAGCGCCGTGGTCCTGTGGTTAGCGTGAGCAACTGTGTAACGAGAGGTCCTTGGTTCGAGTCTTCCCTTGAGTGAAAATTTTAATTTTTTATTATCAGACAATTATCAAAGTTCAGGCACACACACACACAATCAACTTCGCTCTCCAAAATTCCAGGACATGTTCAGATTTGCGTGGACATATGCAGGATTTGACGGTCTACACACGGAAAAATTTGAAAACGTTAAAAACATATGTTTTGACAGAACACAGGGAAAACTGTGTGAATGTGAAACTATTGCATTCATATGTTGCAGTTTATGTGACAAACTCTTACGTTTTCATCACTTTTTTGGGATTGATTATCACATCCACAAGAAAACCTAAATCGGGCAGTAGAAGAATCTTTTTACCCATTCGCCAAGTGTACAAGTTAGGTGGGTCGACAACATACTCCTGTCATGTGACGCACATGCCGTCACCAGTGTCGTATAGAATATATCAGACGTGTTTTCCTGTGGAGGAGTCGGTTGACCTATGACCTAGCGATCAAATGTTTTCGGTTCCCATTGGAGAGGCACGTCCTTTCGTCTACTAACCGCACGGTTTTGCGGTGTGGTCGCAAAACACAGACACTAAACTTATTACAGTGAACAGAGACGTCAATGGACGAACGTACAGGTCATAACTGCGAAAATTTAGAAATTAAACTTTTCAATAGAGGGAGAATTTGAACCAAGGACCTTTCATTCCACAGCTGCTCACGCTAACCACGGGACCACGGCGCTCCTGATATCACAGTGTCCTTGATGTTGCCTATCTTGCACACAGATTACTCAGTTTGTATATTTTGCTTATTTTTTTGATAGTTCACACACAACTTCTTCCTGTTTTCTCGATTGACCTGTGTTCAGTTTTTCTAGGCCTATCCACTGTGCCAACTTATAACTGAATCTGAGGGGGTGCGATGGAGAGGTTCCCTTGTCAGAGCCATTTTAAAATACGTAAGTGTTTGTTTTTCGCACGCGCAGTTCCAGAGTGAAACGGTGGAGAAGCAGCATGTAGGTGGTTCTATGAACACTCTGGCAGACGCTTAATTGTGAATTGCAAGGTGAAGATGTAGATGTAGATTGTCATTGACAAGATGAGACAGTCATCTCCATTCTCTCTCGGTTATGTTTTATTTTGTTTGTTTATTAATCTGGTTCTAAAGGAGCCACGAATAAATAACACATTACAGAGAAAAGTCGTCAACTACTCGGAGGAATTCCTGTACAGAAGGGAGGGAGGGTACGACAAGGAAACATTTCAAATTGGATTTGAATACTTAGGGTTTATCAATCGGTTCTCCTGGAAGTTTATTGAAAATAGAATCTGTTGAATAGGGCACATCTTTGTGCACAATGCTTAAGGAAGGGTTATTGACTTACCGTCTAGTGTTCACAGAATGAATGTTTTAGCATGTTCTGAAAGAATTAATACAGTCAGCAAGATATCTCGTGATGGAATATTTCCGTAGGGACCCTAAAATTACAGTTTCGAGGCACTTGAACTAAACATGAAGTTTGTTAACTGACATCTCGCCTCAGTCTGACCTCTCGTTTCTAGACTAAGAATATTCTTGCCGAGTGCACAGACTTCCCCCAAAATATAACACCATACCAGGTGAAAGAGAGAAAGTACGCAAAGGAGACAGTGAAGACATTCATGTAGTGCATATAGCAGCATTCAGTTTCTGCACGACATCCTGTACTTGATACTTCCAAGAAAGTCACGTGTCAGTCCTCAGTCCTACGAATTTTAAAATGTTCGACTTCGCTGACAGAACGGCCACCTCAAGAGAGTAAAACTTCGATGTTATAAGTGTTTCGTGTCAGAGTGCGTATGCATTGCGTTTTGTTACAGTTGAGCTTTAATCTGTTCTCTGAAAGCCACGTCCTAATGTTACCGACTACTCTATTAGCTGTAGCATTTATATTCCGTTCCACGTCTTCCTTGATAACCCTTATCTGTAATGAGAAAAGTTTTTGTGTCATTTTTTATGTCAGACCATTGAAATATACCAGGTGCCCCTTCTAAGAATTTTCGGGCGCATTTTGTCTGATGTTGGGCAGATAATTACAACTTCGTTTTTGGAATGAGTAGCTGAAATCAGTCTAAAGAAATATGGCCCATCACATCTTTCAAGCGTCGCCCAGTGTTGACAGAAAACACGAAGAATAACCAGAACTGCAGAGACTGAGCAGCGCCGTTGCGTGACCCTAACACTCCCTACTCGTCAGGGCGGTAGTGTCGCTGTTGGAGTTCTGGTTATTCTTCGTGTTTTACTGTCCCTGTTAATACATATAGCTAAAACAAATATCGCAGTAGACTTAAATCTACACGGCTTTATCGGATATACACTAAAATTCCACTTTAAGAAACAAACCTACTGGGCTTCACATGAACGACGCGACAAACAGTATTTGTTTAGTCTGACTCTAGCTATACATTGCAAAAACAAAACTGCAAAGATCTGCCGAAACAGCAGAGCAAATGCGACAGATGATTCTTAGGAGGGACCCCTGTATATCAAGAAAAGTCTCGTTTCACCTGACATTTTTCATAACTCTAATAAGGTTCAAATGTCATCCCTGTTTCTTGACACAGGCACTGATTACCTCGTCATTGAGCGCCCCTAAACACCACACACACACACACACACACACACACACACACACACACACACACACACACACATGCCACTATTTCCTACTAAAATCAAAGTGAATGTTATGTGGCATTGTTGGCTGGGAAGCCTTAAGGTGTGGATTCAACCATCGACACTATGTGATAAAGAGTATTCGGACACCCCAAAAAACATACGTTTTTCATATTGGGCGCATTGTGCTGCCACCTACTGCCAGGTACTCCATATCAGCGACCCCAGTAGTCATTAGACATCGTGAGAGAGTAGAATAGGGCGCTCTGCGGAACTCACGGACTTCGAACGTGGTCAAATGATTGGGTGCCACTTGTGTCATGCGTCTGTAGGCGATATTTCCACACTCCTAAATATCCCTAGGTCCACTGTTTCCAATGTGATAGTGAAACGGAAATATGACTGGAGACGTACAGCACAAAAGCATACAGGTCGACGTCGTCTGTTGACTGACAGACAGCCGACAGTTGAAGAGGGTCGTAATGTGTAATAGGCAGACATCTATCCAGACCATTACACGGGAGTTCCAAACTGCATCAGAATCCACTGCAAGTACTTTGATAGTTAGGCGAAAGATGAGAAAACTTGGAATTCCTGGTCGAGCTGCTGCTCATAAGTCACACATCACGACGGCACGCTTGGTGCAAGCAGCGTAAACATTGGACGATTGAACAGTGGGAAAATGTCTGGAGTGACGAATCACGGAACACAATGTGGCGATGCGATGGCAGGGTGTGGGTGTGGCGAATGTCCGGTGAACGTCTTCTGCCAGCGTGTGTACTGCCAACAGTAAAATTCGGGGGAGGTGGTGTTATGGTGTGGTCGTGTTGTTTTGCGTGGCACTATCACAGAAAAGGCCTACCTTGACGTTTTAAGCACCTTCTTACTTCCCACTGTTGAAGAGCAATTCGAGGATGGCGATTGCATCTTTCAACACGATCGAGCACCTGTTCAAAGTACACGACCTATGGCGGACGGCAATAAAGATCGAGCACCTGTTCGTTGTGTACAGCCTGTGGTGGAGTGTTTACACGACAATAACATCAATGTGATGGACTGGCCTGCACAGAGTCCTGACCTGAATCCTATAAAACACCTTTGGGATGTTTTGGAACGCCGACTTCGTGCCAGTCCTCGCCGACCGACATCGATACCTCTCCTCAGTACAGCACTCCGTGAAGAATGGGCTGCAATTCCCCAAGATACCTTCCAGCACATGGTTGAACGTATGCCTGCGAGAGTAGAAGCTGCCATCAAGGCTAAGGGTGGGCCAACACCCTATTGAGCCGGCTGGTGTGGCCGAGCTGTCCTAGGCGCTTCAGTTTGGAACCGCACGACCGCCAGGGTCGCAGGTTCGAATCCTGCCTCGGGCATGGATGTGCGTGATGTCCTTAGGTTAGTTAGGTTTAAGTAGTTCTAAGTTCTAGGGGACTGATGACCTCAGATGTTAAGTCCCATAGTGCTCAGAGCCATTTGAACCATTTTTGAACACCCTATTGAATTCCAACATTACCGACGGAGGGCGGCACGAACTTGTAAGTCATTTTCAGTCAAGTGTCCGGATTCTTTTGATCACATAGTGTGGGTTAGAAAGGGCGTTCTTCCTCCGCGAATTTTCGCTCGTTTCCTTGGGAATACGTGAGAGTTGAGTTACATGTGCGGTGTGTAGAGTGTAGGTGAAGGTAATGATTGTATGTATAGTCTAGTGTTAGGTTCGTATTGTATTATGATGTGAGAAATTGAGTCCCAGTGCTGTACATAGCCTACTCCCCTAGAAAAGTACTAAGGGGGCTGCCGGGCTTAACGTCTGCATCCAACGCGCGGATCAAGAGTGTCGCGTGGCTTCTCTTGATGAGAGGCCTGGAATTTAATTGAGGACACTGATTCGAAGAGTGGTGACCAGAAACTATAGCCCACCACCTCTCCTCTCCCTGCCGGACAAATACAAGCAGAGAAAATTTCATCTACCATCAGCATTCGAAGCACATTATCTCCGAACCGAGCGCCACCATACAACTGTGCGTTAGTGGCCTCAGCTGCGGAGGCAGCTGTGCTTCCTACTTTCCAGATATGAAGTGAACTGCTATTGCACCTTTTTCGCTAACCCCACAATATTCCAACTAAAGCAGAAGCACTGTGTGGTCCACGTAATGTCATACTTGCGTTAAAGAGACAACCTATCAACTTATGGTTCAGTCCTGGAACTGATTCACACATAAAAGTATAAATAGCATTTTCTGTGGTTATCCCCTTCCCGAAGCCAAACAGAGCCTGATAGGAAATTATGTGTACTGAAATGAGCTACTACTCTCTTATAAATTGCTTTATCAGGAGTTTAAAAACACTTGCAGCAAAGATATCTTTCCACAAACACTATTCGTACGATTTTTTACTTGGCCACCAGTGGTACACTATCACTTGTACATATGTTGCACAGCGCGTTGATTCATCAAAAAATTGGGCAACTCCACTCACATTATGTGCATATTCTAACACGATAGTTCGTTTTCTAAATTTTGTCACCTTCACGTCGACCCATCTGGCTGCGCTGATTCATTACGACCGATTGCCACAAATAAACCACTTTACTGCCATGACTGAAGTTGGAGGTAGAAAATCCACATAACGGTTTGATACCACCTCTACACCATTTACAACGCTCGGGAACGACCATTGTGTGTTTTAATGAGGTAGAGCGGTACACTTACTTCCGGTGGTACATCACATCATCCACGATGGTAAAGTGCCTAATGATGAAGCTGTAGCTTTTTTGAAATAGATAGCAAATACATAAAAAAAGCGCTAAACACTGAGTTGAGAAAAATAGAACAACTTTTATTCTTCATAACAAAATCAAAAAAAGTTTACAGAGGTTGATGCGAACCCTCACTATTGCTCAGTGCCCAATGTGGCTAAAATAATAGTACCTTCCTTTATGCCTTTTGGGACTAATTAGGCAGCCTTTTCTATCCAAGCCAATAGTTCCGGTCAGGTTCCTATTGTTTCCCACGTCAGTTTAGCTGAATCTCAGGATCATTCCTTGGCCAAAGATACTACCGATTTCCCTCGCCATCTTTGTCTGGTGTTCAACTTCGACGTTAAGGTAATTTCTATCCTTTCATCATTTAAAGAAGGAAGAACTTTTTATGTACCGCCTCCTCTTTATCTGATAAGCTCGTAATTCCTACAACTGTCATGAGGTATCACTCGAACCGCCAATTAAATATGGAATAAATAACAACACATGTATTTGATTACTGATCATTACTACAACAATAAATTATATGCCCAAACCTTCCTCGTGAATCGGTCTATCTATTAGTCAAAACAGTATCAAAATCCATTTGGTAGTTCCAGAGTCAGGCCTCACGTACGGGAATATACTTCCAGCCTTTTACCAGTTGTTTTGCCCATGTACCCATATGTAATGTATACTGCACATATCTCCCCCTACTCTCTTTCTCTGTCTCTGTCTCTCTCTCTCTTCCTCCCTCCATCTCCTTCTTCTCACGTTTCTCAACCGTCTCCTCCTCTGCACTTTATCTGCTCTTCCCCCTTCTCTGCATCCATCTTGTCTTCCCTCCTCTCTCCATACATCTCCTCTTCCCCCTCTCTCAGTCCACCTCCTCTTTCAGCTTCTCTCTGTCCATCCCCACCTCCCTCTTTCTCTCAGTCCACATAATGCTGCCACCCCTGTCTGCCTTCTCCTCCCCTCACCCCCCTCTCATCTGCACATCTCCTTCTCCCACTCTCTCTTTCTCTATCTGCCTCATCCTCTCACCTCTAATTGTTCATCTCCTCCTCCCACTCACTGTCTGTCCATCTCTGACTCCCATCCTCTCTCTCGACTATTCCCACCTCTATCTGTCATCTCCACATCCACCTTTATCTGTCCATATCCTCACCTTCCTTTCTCTATTTATCTCATACTTACCCCTCTCACTATTCACGTCCTACTACCTCTCTCCCTGCTGAGAGATGTCCATCCACATGCAAACCCCTGGAATGCATTCCAATACTATCTGCACAACATGCCATTTGTGCAAGTCAGCCTGATATCAGATGTTACCGATCATTTTTCACCCTCACCTGCAGCTATATGGTAGCTAGGTGGTACTTACCGCCACAAGTTTTTTTTTCCAGACAAGAAGTAGTGTGTGTGCCAAATTTGCTTGAAATCCATCCAGTAGTTTAGGAGATGTCCGACATACGTTCAAACAGACATTACGTTTTTATATAAAGGTAGATATAGATGTATCAGTTTCCATACTTGTCAGATAACTTTCAGGAAAAAAAGTAGCAAGAAAACTAAGAATCTCGAAAATGGCGAAGAATTCTGGGACATTACAAGCAAAGTTTAACATGGAATGATTTTCAATTGCTTGTCTGAGAAATTTCCCACTAGGATGGGCCTGCAGTCGAACCGGCCACAGGAAACATTCTGAACAGGCAAAGGCGCCGCTTCACAGGCTGACCATACCCGCTGACGAAAGCTGACGCCGTTTGTGAACCGACAAACGTCAGGAGGTTAAGGGAAGGCAAAATAACACATAGACTAACTTATCCGAACGTTGGAGCAAAGAAACAGCTCTTTCCCGTTTACATGTTCGCATAACAATATCGTGCAGACTTGTGACAACAGCCATAGTGCTAAATGAAATACTGAAAATGGTGAGAGCACACTTCGGTTGTATATCGTGTAGGTTGTGACTTGGTCAAAGTTGTGAGAGATTCTAGCTACTATAGTTCTTAAATCACTTGCATGACACGTGCGCTTCTCAAATTTTTGAACGAATGCTTTTCAAATGCTATATTACTCTGAGCTGCAAGTTACTTTATTATTATTATCACTTTTAATACATTTTATTGTTATTGGGATTAAAATGCTAGGCATTTGTGCCACGATTAATATGAAGACGACAGGAAGCAATATTTCGGGAGGGGGGGGGGGGGGGGGAGGGGAAGTCAAGAGAGAACAAAAAGCTATGACCCGCCTCCCCGCCTCCCACACCACCCCCACCCCCAGAACAGACAGAGCACGCTCCTGCCAGTCCTGCAAGTGAGGCGGTGGAGGCCGGTTTCGCCGCAGTCTTCTGAGACGCTGTCTACACGCATTTCTCGGAAGGTTCGCGCTGCCTCGTGCCGAGGTCAGCCTGTTTCCCAGGAGCTTACCTGCGGGCTGGGTGACGAGTCATCGCTTCCCAGCGGCGTGCCACACGGGGTTTCACCGCCAGTCACCACGTTCACATGCAACACAACTTGAGAAGCGCGAAAACCAATTACCATCACAGATTTTTGCTGTCTTGTTTACGTGTTAGAGCTGAATCGATTTTGCCAGCCGAATCAAATGTCTATTTTCTGAGCACCAGTTGTTTCGCTCGAATGGTGTTTGTAAAACGGCCGTTTCGCCATCACGGAGAAATGGGGCTACAGAATTTTCGTGATTTCTTAATAAAGACAGGGAGTGCACATTCCTCGCTAATGTCAGTGAATACTCGTGAGGGGGAGGAGGAGCTCATTCAAGCTGAGCCTCAGCTAGACAATCATTAGGTCTCTACTTTGGCGTCACCAAGTGAAGTCTCTAGCATCGAGTCTCGCCTTGAAGTGTATCCTTTGCTGTCTCGAAGAGAAGTCTTCCACTAAGACGATATCGCTCTTAGCGTTCTGCAGCCGATTGGCAGCTCATTTCTTTTCTGGTCTATCAGATTCTTTTGCAACAACTTTCTTAACTGTTGCGTACCGCCTACAGTGGTTGTGGTAGAATTGCGACACACAACCGCCAAGAATGTTTTCCTAGAAGGCGTTTCCTCATTTGGCAAGTGTTGTCTCATTCTTTTAAGTGTTGGTGTTCCATATCCTGCGTCCTTTACATCTTCAAACGTCTGTTTTCACTCCGGCCTGGGCTTGGGTCCACGACCGATCTAATCCCTATTCGGGCATACAACAGCTGGGGGAAAGCCGTGTAGTGCCCTTCGGCCGATGGCTAAAAACTGCGCGGGTGTTTGTGGCTTTGTTGCCAGGCGGCTATTCTACGAGGTTATTTAAAAAATAAATGGAATTTTTGTTTTTTTGAAAACAGCTTTGTCTACTCTGCTACATAAATCCCATCACCTTCAAAATAGTTCCCATTGGGTATTATTACTTTTTACCAGTTCTTTTTTCAAGCTCTGAAATACTTCTGGAACTCCAGCTTTGGGATAAATTTTAACTCTCTGTCCTGAAAGTGCGTCTTTCATCTCACCTGTATTTTTAAACGACTATTATGCGATATGCGTTACAGATATTGAGACTGGTACATCACTACAGTACGGTATTGTTTTTGGCCAAAACTTCACGAGCAAGCAACGAAGTCTGTGCAGGTGTATTATTGTGGTGCAAAAGTCATGAACTGTTTTGCTGCAAATGTGGGATTCTTTTCTGATTGATTGGCGCAAACGGCTTTGAACTTGTAATTAGTACTCTTTTTCGACCGTTAGAAATGTCGATACCACAAAAACGGATGTAACCTTTTTGACAACACTAGATATTGGATACTGCTAACACAGTGCAGATGATTTGCAAACGTCTTTACCGACACAGTAACGAAGATATAACACGAATAAGACTAATACAGCAAGAAAAACTACAAAATTCCCGTTACTTTTTTAACTCTCTTCGCATATAGACTCCAGGCTAAGTGTCGTCTGGCCGATATATTACATATCTGCTTTCCTCACTCAAAAACATGAAATATGACACTTATAATATTCAGCTAAATTCACAAAAATCACTGTTTCATAAACTTCCCGTGCTTTATCTCCTATATTCCCTTTCCCACTATCTGAGGGCCATTATAGATTACTGTCGTTCCGGAGAAAAATGAAACCGCAATAAAAATTGCTGTCCATTTGCAACAATAAACAGTTCAGCAGATTTATCTGTCGTGGTCAGGCCGCGAAGCTTATCTCTGACGTGTAAAATCATGAATGGCAATGTTGAAACAATCACGGTGGACATTTTACAATTTAGTGGTATTAGACTGGTAACGAAACGCAAGCTCAATTTAGCAGTGTTGACTATGAATGTTTAATGCAAAATATGTGTTAAGCGATTTGAAGATGACAATTACGTGAATATATCCGATATTCAGCTAGCTAATAATTTAAATATCTGAGTCTGCAACTGAGACACCTATAAAGAACTAGTACGGCTACAAGACGTCACATTTTATATCCGCAAATAACATTGCTACATTTTGCTCCGTAACAGTATTGTTAAGAATTTCTTCACATGCCGACAAGCGGCTTACACTTTATCGCTATGCAGGGTGTCATCGGTCCCAATGTTTTTCAGTTATAATTTCCATAATTTGCTTGTCACATAATTGAATACGCTGATGCGCGACTGAATTAGAAGTAGCTGTCGTGTAGGAGAGGCATCGTTTATTTCCTATCAGCGAATGGAATAGTTCGGCGTTGAACGTGACTACTGCGTCTTTGATGTTTTATCAACAGCAACAGAAATAAGATATCACGGCATTTTATGGACGTAGACCAACGACGTCAAACGCATGGAGCACGCCATCTCAGATGTAGGTACCTGAAATTCTCAGGCTCCTTGTCCGTATGAAGCCACCGCCGCCAACGAAGGGCGGGTCGAGCGCTTGGTAAATGTATGCAGAAAAGATGCCCATAGTCAACAGAGTATAGTTCTTGCCAGTGTTAGCATAATATTAGTTGAGATATAGTGGAATCCATAATGTGTGCGCCACTATACCTCACGTGATAACAATTTACTGAATAGCTGATAGTGTAACCTGGTAGTCAAGGGAAGGCAGGTTTCGGACAAGATTGTCGACGGGGCGGTAATGAGTTTTCTATTGGTTGCCTTTTATAGTTACGCACAATTTACTTTAAACCAGTAATTCCAGACTCAACAATAAATAAAAATACCACACGTTATTAATGAAGGAATAAACAACTGTGTAAATAATAGTGTTTTCAGTGAGCTACAATTTAGCAAAGCATCATTAAATACAGATACAGCAGATAATGTTTTAAAAGCAAGCCACTGTGATCTTTGCAGAAGGCCTTACACGCCAGGAATGGCAATAAATTAAGAATTCTTCAAAACTCGCTGCAACTTAGAAATTACAGGTATTGAAACACAGCAGAAGGCATCAGACGCCAGAAATGGCAGTAAATAAGGTTTTAAGGCTTAACTTCTTCGCAACGGCTTCTCCATGAGCGACCGACTGAGGCGCCGCAGTGGTAACACACTGCACTCTCCGCCAAACAGATTTATGTTTTCGTGATTTCTTAAAACCGATTAAGGAACGACCGAAATGGCTCCTTGTAGGAGCTTGTGCTATGGGTCTAAAGTCCTCGTCAAAGACGGGACGTTAAAATTCTTATCTTCCTTCCTACCATGGCCGAGAACGTTATTGGCTGATAGTGGGGTCGTTGTCTACCCGGCGGCAATGTATTCGCTTTCTGCTTCCACCATCGCATTTTCGACGCCAAGGGGAAATGGGTGCGTAGTTTCTGGCTGTCAGATTTTCTCTGCTGTCATATATCCCTTGTGTGTGTTGTAAGTAGGCTGTTTATGTTTTCTCTATGTAAGTAGGCTGTTTATGTTTTCTCTATGTAAGTAGGCTGTTTAGGTTTTTTATTGGTAACGCCACCTCTGTATGACAATCACTGGCTGTGCTGTGGGCAGTCTGTGTCTGCTTTGCATTGTTGTAATACTCGCCATTGTAGTGTTAGTCAGCTGGCTGTGAACAGCGCGTAGCGTTGCGCAGTTGGAGGTGAGCAGCCAGCAGTGGTGGATGTGGGGAGAGAGATGGCGAAGTTTTGAAATTTGTCATGAATTGGTATATTTATACATGATGATATTAAGGTAAATACATTGTTTGTTCTCTATTAATATCTTTCATTTGCTAACTATCCCTATCAGTAGTTAGTGCCTTTAGTAGTTTGAATCTTTTATTTAGCTGGCAGTAGTGGCGCTCGCTGTATTGCAGTAGCTTGAGCAGCGAAGATTTTTGTGAGGTAAGTGATTTGTGAAAGGTATAGTTTAATGCTAGTCAGGGCCATTCTTTTGTAGAGATGTTTGAAAGTCAGATTGCGTTGCGCTAACGAAATATTGTGTGTCAGGTTAAGCACAGTCTTGTATAATTGTTCAAAGGGGACGTTTCATATGGCGACCCTGCCAGGATACCTCACTGGAATCTTCTGATTTTTTCTTGTAGTTTGTGTATTTAGTGTAGATTTTGTTTATTGCTAGCGTGTAATTGTAGAGAGAATTTCCTTTGTAGTTGCAGTCTTTCATTGTTGTATAGTAAAACAGTTGTGGCATGCATGTAGATTTGCAGCAAGTATTTCGCAGCTGCGCTTGCAATTAACTAGATATTATTTTCAGTGCTATGTTAATGTGTTCTCTTATTTTTGATCTTCAAATTGTGTTTTTCTGTGTTGTCGTGTGAAATACTGTGACAATAATGGCGTGTGAAAAACGTAATACTAGGCTCCAAAGTAAACTGAGAAATGACAGTGAAGACGAAGGCAGTGTGTTAGCGCCGCAGAGTAATGAATTAACTGATGTTCAAAGTAGTAATTTGGTAATTGTGAATAGGGAAATGGAGCGGGCTGCAAACAATGGTGTAGACAGTGAAACAGGTAGTGAACAGGGAAGCATTATCGATCGATCGGTCGGCAACAGCTCGCATCAGGAATCCGAAATGACAGGACACAATTTCGCAAATACTGTAGATTCAGGTTTTGGGTTATCACCGTTTTCTCAAATAAGTCAAGACGCATTTTCTGCTTGTCAAAATGTGAATGTTGCCGGTGCAAATGCACTGCCGAAAAGCGTAGAGAAACAGATTCCAGACACTAATACATTATTATTGCAATTAATGCAACAAATGGAACAAAATCAGAGACAAACACAGCAAAAGCTTGAAAAGTTAGACACAATGGAACAACACCAGAGACAAACACAGCAACAGTTAGACACAGTGGAACAAAATCTCAAAAAGTTAGACTCATTGGAACAAACTCTCGAACAAACACGTGAGGATTTAACTGCTGAGTTACATAACATTGAATCGAAATGTCAAAAAGTCTGTAATGACGTAAAAACTCAAATTTGTGAGCATTTTCAACCTATTTTTTCGCGGCATGAAAATGCATTACAGAATCACGAAGCAGCCATAAAAGAACTGCAAATTATTGTTCATGAAAATCATGAGACCTTGCAAGCTAAATTTGACTCAGTTGCATCTACCGATTCGGTTACGCAACTTGCAAAAACTCAGGATAACTTAAAGGACACAGTAGATTCGATTTCAACACAAATGGACACTCTGAAACTTGGTTCAGAAAAACACACTGAGGAAATGTGTTCATTATCAGAGAAAGTAGTTGAACTTTCGGATCAGCTAAATAATTTATCTACGAAGGTAGATGATAATCTGAATGACGCAAAACCGGTAGTCTTTAATGACACAGAACAGAGCGAACAAATTAGGAAACTGAAACAAAATCTGAATCAAATTGATACGCAACACCAAAGAGAAATCCGGGAAGTACAAGATCAGCTGACACAGGTAATACAAGAATTACGTATTTCAGAAGACACTCGCGCTCCAACACGGGAAGAGGAACTTAGAAATACGCAAAAGCCACAAAATAATAATACAGGGCATTTCGGTAATTATGAAAGAAATTGGCAAGGTACACCGAATTGTGAGATGGAACGGCCGACACGACCTAACAATGACCGATATGCGACTCGCCGACATGATGATTTTGACTATAAGCTGTTCATTACTACACGTAAATTCAAAACATTTAAGAATTCTGGCAACGACATTCATCCACAAGCATGGCTCCATCAATTCTCTCATTGTTTTCCTCCCAACTGGTCGTTAGAACACAGATTAGAATTTATGTGTGGCTACTTGGAGAATGAACCAGCTGTAAGAATGCGATCGGTAATTCACGATTGCCACAGTGAAGGAGAGTTTTACCATGCCTTCCTCTCAGCATATTGGTCTCAAGCTACACAAGACCATGTAAAACATAACATCATAATGATGAAACACTTCGAACAATCTGAATTTTCCAGTCTTGTGAAATATTTTGAAGACATGTTGCACAAGAATCAATACCTGTCAAACCCATACAGCCCCTCAGAACTCATCCGCATTTGCTTAATCAAACTGCCTGAACATTTACGACATATTATTTTAGCAGGACGTTGCAAAGACGACATTGAAGCTTTTCAGGGACTGTTACAAGAATTAGAAATTGACACTGACAATTGCGGAACGCGAAACCAGGAACACAACAATTACAGGTCACATCCGTCGCAAATCCGCGATGAAAGAAGTAATAACTGGACACGACAAGGCTATTCTCACAACACAAATCGTGACCAAAATAGACACCACCCGTATGACAACCGTTGGCAGAGTAGTAATAACTACAGGGAAAGATCACCTCTCCGTGGTAATGACTATCACAGAGACAATCAGAGAAACAGACAATATGGGAACCAAAATAAATATTATCAGGGGAGACAGAATAACTTTAGACGCAATGGTCCAGCGCGCAGTTTCGATTCAGGGAGAAATTCTCCACCACGTGACCGACAAGAAAGAAACTATGGCATCTACCGACATGACGACAGACGATATGATCGTAACGACAGACCTGAATTGCATCAGAACTGGCGGGATTCAAACAGAGCAGGGCCCTCTCGAGGAGGTGAATTTGTAGAAGTTAGGTCTCCTAATCCCAATAACGACGCGCGCCAACAAAGAGACAAACAATGACTCGCACAGCAGGCAGCTGCGTGCGGCCGCTGGCTCAGGGAAAAATAACAAAGACGCTAGCCTTGAGAAAAGATTTAGCATTCTTTACCGATGTAAACAACATGATAATTGCTTTGAAGTTGAAAGTCTGCGTACTAGGAAGAGTAAAGGATTGCACCACACTTCTCATGTAAAACCATTTATTGACAGATAATCTGCCTTTTAACTTTGTCTTTGCCATAAAACGTTTCACTTCACGTTACTAGTATGCTTTAGAAACTGTTAACATGTAACAATGTTTGAAGTGAAATATCCAGTCAAGAACCAAGAGAACTTATTTAAACAGAAATGACGAATGCATTGTTATAGTGAACAGACGATGCAATGTTGTTAGTTGTACATTCTTGCTTGTTTGTTGCACGATTACGTAACGACTATAAGGCTCACATACTTAGAACATTTACCAGTACTGCTAATGAGATTTTAATGCAACATTTTGGTTTATTTGAAAATACATTCCGGATTTAAAGTGCTTTCTGAGAGATACCAGATGACACAGAGGTTAGTTTATGTGACAGCTACACGATTTTTATCACGACGCTACTAATGAGTGACAATTTACAATGTTGCTTTTGCGGTGTATCTGTTTTATATCTGCACAGTTTTCTGAATTCTTCTAGGAAGAAAAACATGTTTTAGTAGTAACTTTTGTGGTATAGCTACAAGGAGACAGCCTTTTCCATAGCACAACAATACGTTACAGCACAGTACTTTCATCATCACAACAATAAGCGTAATAACTAAGATATCTCTACGCAAAGCATTTCACTTTTGTTTATCATGAGGTAAGTACATTGGCTTCTGCAGAACTTAGCTTTCAGAGGACGATAACTACGACACTTCCACACAGATTATGTTGCAACAAGACGCACATTTAGCGCTACAGTACACGTATTTGAGTGATTAATTTTGTACTTGAAACATTTATTTTTAAAGATTTTTTAATTACAAAGAAAGTTTTCCGTGATACATTTCATTCCATTGCTGTAATTTGTAACACCTGAGGGCATAATTACATTTATCCTCAGGGGGGTACACGCTTACTTTGTGTACCATGTGTGTGGCAACCACAAGGAACCCTAGCTAATATGGTATTTGCTTATACAACTTTACACATCGGTACCATATTTCTCCAACACATAATTACACAGCTATCTGATCATTTAACTGAGACAGACAAACGTTTTTACTATATCAGTGACAGATGTTTACGTAATTACACAGCTGGATAACTTCACACTTATGAAACTGTATTTTGTCTGTACTTTGTGAAACTGTTCATATTTTTTTGGAACCATTGTGATACTATGAGAGCTTTGAATGATGTATTTGGTAAAGGGATTATGATTTTTAAAGTACGTTTGAGGCAGATGACACTTTTGACATGAGCAGAGAATTTTTTTTAATTATTGGAGGAAGCTACGACGATTTTGAGATTTGACTGAGGTGTTATGATGTTATTTTTACGACGACGATGTGTATTATGCTGCTGAGGTATGTTTACGATTAATAGGCTGAGGCTACTATATGAGTTATTTGATTATGATACTTATCTGTTATGATGCAATATTGAAGAAGTGTCGACGAATAAGGTAAGGAGTAATGAATAGTGGGTAGGGACTCTTGACTTGCGAAAAAGGATGTTGGAAACCAAGAATCGTACTTTAAGAGTTATGACATGTGTGAATCATGTGTGAATGTATCACAATGCCACTGAACATTTTAGGATTTTGTTTCTACAGATTTGCAACGCTAATTCTTGACCTGTGAAGTATTTTGATGTGAGACTGTCACGTTAGCGAAAATTGCTGTCGTAAATATTTCCGTACGAAAGTTAAGTGACCACCTGCACGTGATGCGGGAACCCAGCTGTGTCAGACGCCTGGAGAAAAAGTCATTAGCGCGTGCCTTTCAGAGCACAGGAAGAAAGAAAAAAAAAAGAAAGGGAAGGCCATTATCCTGGCCATTGTCATCCCTTTAGAGAAAGCATCGCAAAAACGACACGGTCGAACTTGAAAACATATGATTACACTAGCTTTTAATTTACGATATTTACTGAAATGCCTAATAAAATGACAAGAAATATTTTTACATCTGCACACCTGATTACGACAAGCGTCTTTCTACGAGAGTTGAGAGCTACTAACTTATGAAATGTCACATGACTACTGAATGATATTTTTATGCTTTGCTTTTCATAGTTGCTTATTTCATTTGACATCTGTTTTCCAGCTGTGTTGCAGCATTGCTTTTATAAAATGAAATGCATTTGCTAATGTGAACACTTTCTGTCAACAGATCTATTAAATAATTATTTTTTGATCCACATTCTTTAAAAAAAGGAGCACTTGGAAAGGAAAGAACAATAAGAAGGAACTAATAATAGTAACACATAATTTTCTTTTCAAGTACTTGGTAATTTCTTTTGTAGAATAAATTGTGATGCATCACTCTAATGTTAAGATGTGACATAGGTATTAGACATGGCCATTTTAGTGTAATATTTTTTCTGCTTGCGCTATGTCATGTTTAGGTATAAGTTGCTGCTGTTTGCCAGGCATAGTGTTATTGAATTTGACTTTTGCTCATTTATGCTGCTAGCTTTGCCAATTTGCATTTTTTGCATTGCTGTTTGTGTTGATTTGTTATGTGATGCTGCATTGCCTCGTTCCTTAGTTTAGCATCTGAGCTCAGTAGATTTAAGTTAGCTTAAGAGGGGGTAGACTATATGAGAAACTGACTATCGAGAATAGGTAAAGAAGGCATTGCGAAGTTATATAAAAAGGATTTGGGCCCAAATGAGTATTGTACAATCAGAAATAATTATTTTGAAAGAAAAATGAACAGAATACAGAAAGCATGCTTGGATAAGATTTTTTTGGTGGAAACAAAGGTTGAAATAAGACGAAAGATCTATAGAATGAAGTTTTGGGTTGGACTGCAGTACCAAAGGTTACACTGAAAACGAACCCTGTCCTTTCCTTTTGTGTTATCCCAGTATGTGTTTGTGTACTCTTGTGTAGTTGTTTTCTTCCTGTCTCTGTGTAGTTTCGTAGAATTTTTTCCTCTTTTAATATTAAGCTACATTCACTATGATGAGGAATACTGTTATCCTCAAATATAATTGGCATTAATAATATGTTATTTACTTTGTAAAGATGTTAGACATTGTTCATTCTGTTTAAATGCTCATGTGTGAAGTTGATGTTTCGCAAGTTATTGTGATCTTTTATGTATGTACTCATGTCATAATTCCACTGATGTATATGTTAGTTCGATTCTTTTGTAAAGCCTGTACTACAAATGTTATCTGTATTGTTATGTTTTTAATGATGTATTTTGTACCTTTGTAATTGTATTTTCACGTTGTAAATTTATAAAATTGTAATTGTCACCAGTTCATAATATTATTAACTTGTTAGTTACATTTCACTGCACACGTTTCTGTTGGTCATAGTACGTGGACAATATGTGAGAAGTAGGGACTGTTAGTGTTTGCACGTGTGTTACTAATTCAGCAAGGGACTGGATAACAGCATTGCTTGTTCTAAGGACAATAAAAAAAACTTTGTGAGTGCACAAGTGGTGGTTTATGGACTTGCTATATTCTCCGCAAGACTCTTTGATGGTGAATGTGCACCTGCACAATCGCAACAGATGGCTGCTGGCCATCTCTACAAGGACTACAGTGGGTCTACATCTTTGTTGATCCATCACTACCATTATTTCTACAAGGACTACAGTGGGTCTACATCTTTGATGATCCATCACTACCATTATTTCTACAAGGACTGCAGTGGGTCTGCACCTCTGGTGGCCCACCAATACCGTAATCTCTACCAGGACTACAGTGGGTCTGTTCTGTGATGACCTACCTACCAATATTCATCAAAACTTCGACTGACTCTGCAGTGGGTTTGCTCTGTTGTGGCCCATTACCTGTCAGCATGTCAAGAGTCAGCACTGTCTTTCCGTTGGAAGGTCAACACTACTTCTTCAAGACTGCATGGAAATCCACTACTTCTATGTGCATTTTCTTTTACTGCTTGGACTTTGAGAAAAACTCTGCATTTTTACTGTGATGAACAATGTGGACTGTCTTTATGGACTGTGAGAAATTTTGATCTTTTGACCAACATAATATTAATAAGTGTGTGCATTTTATATCTTTGTTACTGTAATTGTGAAAAATTTTTGTCAAATCTGTATTGGCCAGTGCCCAACACCATTTGTAAAAATTTTTGTGGGGAGCATGGGGGCTATGTAAGTAGGCTGTTTATGTTTTCTCTATGTAAGTAGGCTGTTTATGTTTTCTCTATGTAAGTAGGCTGTTTAGGTTTTTTATTGGTAACGCCACCTCTGTATGACAATCACTGGCTGTGCTGTGGGCAGTCTGTGTCTGCTTTGCATTGTTGTAATACTCGCCATTGTAGTGTTAGTCAGCTGGCTGTGAACAGCGCGTAGCGTTGCGCAGTTGGAGGTGAGCCGCCAGCAGTGGTGGATGTGGGGAGAGAGATGGCGAAGTTTTGAAATTTGTCATGAATTGGTATATTTATACATGATGATATTAAGGTAAATACATTGTTTGTTCTCTATTAATATCTTTCATTTGCTAACTATCCCTATCAGTAGTTAGTGCCTTTAGTAGTTTGAATCTTTTATTTAGCTGGCAGTAGTGGCGCTCGCTGTATTGCAGTAGCTTGAGCAGCGAAGATTTTTGTGAGGTAAGTGATTTGTGAAAGGTATAGTTTAATGCTAGTCAGGGCCATTCTTTTGTAGAGATGTTTGAAAGTCAGATTGCGTTGCGCTAACGAAATATTGTGTGTCAGGTTAAGCACAGTCTTGTATAATTGTTCAAAGGGGACGTTTCAGTGTGAGTGTGTGTGTGTGTGTGTGTGTGTGTGTGTGTGTGTGTGTCAGAGAGTGACTGTGAGTGCGCGTGTATGTGTGTGTGTGTGTGTGTGTGATCGTCCGAGCGATAGAACCCCACTTACAGCATTGCAGACATTTTGCTTCACTAAACAGACTGCAACGAAAACCACCCATCACAATAGAAGATATACATGCTCGACGTCTTCTACTGTGACAAATAGTTTTCACTGCACTATGTTTAGTGAAGCGAGATGTGTGCAATTCTGTAAGTGTAGTCCTATCGCTGCACCACAGCATCTGCCGTCATGATTGTATAGGAAGCTCATGCCCATCTGGACACAGTTGCTGTGTGCCAGTCCGCTAGATGGAGCAGTAGATGGTTTAATTTTACATAAGGTGCACTGCACATGTTGAGCACGTCATGACTCTGATGCACTTAAAAAAACACATACACACACATTCATGTGCCCTAAACTTTCTTACTTTTAGTTTGGGACATTTTGTCCCAGAATTAATTTAAGAATTTTTTCCAGTCCTCTCACAAAGTTATTAGTGAGGTTTCACTTGGTTGTGAGGCAGATAACAGAACAGGAAATTACTTGTCAAACATTCCCGCTTGGGATTTCCTCTGCCCCATTACCAGTTCGGATGGTATTTGGTCGAAACGTCCCTAGGTCATTACTCAAACTAGCCGCTCTACCTTGAAGCACCACTGTTGGGGTGCTTCGCTATAGATTATCAAGCACTAAAAACTACAACTCTCTGTCGATATCTGATCAGCGACCCCCAAACTCGCTGTTGGCTGACATCTCATATGTCCTGACGGCGAGTGTCGCAGACACGACTGCACCTGCGCCGGCTGGCCAGGCACAGCCACGCCTTACCGTCAGATACATGTACGTGAACATTCTCTAGGTTTATCGTCCAAAAACTCACGGTCTCCTTGTGCCGGCCCGTGTCACAGCTGCCTTAGCATCTGCAGCATCACTATTCGCGTCGCGCCTCGATAATCCACAGCGCACATGACCGAACTACCCAATAACTCGGCGGGTGTCGCCCGGCGTAGTCTGACGTCACGGCGTCTTGTTTGTTTGTTTGTCCCACGGCCGAACAAGTTGTGGCGCAACGACACGTTGCACGTCAGCACAGCCTCTTTATATTTTCTAAGATTGCGGCTTATTTTTACTTCCTCAAACCAGCGCATACAGTGTTGTTTTCTTGAGCTTGCCACCAACATAGTAACAAGCTAAATTATTACTCGAGTAAGAAGCGGAGCGTGTCTGGTGTTTGCAAACACATGTAGATGACGGCATACTGCGCTGCTATAACAGGACACACAGTTAAAAAATTAAAGCACTGATTTTTTTTCTGTTTAGCGGTGATGGATACGAGATCCGGGTCTAGAACGACAAAGAGATGCTTAGTTTCGCACTGCTAGACTTGGCATTGACTGGGAGCACCGAGAAGTGAAGAATTCAAGGCCACGAGTGGAGGCCCCCCGCCCATTGAGCAGCCATTCGTAGTGCTGCGGGATTACGTCACGGGGAATCAACAATTAGGCCCCGCCTTGTTGGCGCAGGGGCGGGCGTGCAGAGGTGGCGAAACTTACGACCGTACACAGAAGCGCAGCTGCTTCTTTCATAATCTGATGCAAAATGTATTCTGCGCCACAGCCATTGCGACCCGCTTCCGCAGCCGAAGTCACTAACACACTGCAGCACCGTCTCGAAAGCGACTGGTGGTACAAATTTTCGACTATACTAAAATGCTAAATGCTAATAATGCGCCACGTGCTATTGACAGCTATCGCTTTGCGTATCCGGCAAATGGAAGTGAGGGCACGAGACACTATCAATAGCGATCCGTCCATCGGATAGGGGACTTAAGCTTGGCGGCCCTGTTGCTGCTATTCGTGTGGTGTAGGCAATGTGCCGATTCCGAGTTTCACCCCTCTTCTCTCATGATCATGCAACGCTCACACACACACACACACACACACACACACACACACACACACAAAATCACTTTTTTTTTTTTAATTGTGTTTGAGGTACTATGGGACCAAACTGCTGAGGTCATCGGTCCCTAGACAAACACACTACTTAATGTAACTTACGCTAAGGACAACACATACACCCATGCCCGAGGGAATTATAACTTCCGACGGGAGGAGCCGCACGAACCGTCACAGGGCGTCTTAGACCGTAGACCGTCCGGCTACCCCGCGCGGCCACCCCCCCCCCCCTCCCCCCCCACACACACACAAAGTACAGTCATCCATGCGTAAGAAACAATGAACACAAAACTGTGACACTTCACGACTGAAAGGTGACAGTGTGCGTGAATGACAGGAAAAACCTTTCCAATTAAGTGACAGAACCTACCCTAGGGGTCTCGTAAGCAAACATGGCTCGTAGATACCCCAAGATGTATGCAATACAACTGTGTCCACAAATTTTGATGGCAACTGGGACGGCTGTTTCGATCCAGACTGTACACAACCCTTTCCACACGACCAGTTTGAACTCTAGGCGTCCATTATGAACAAAAGTACTAATTCATCACTTCTGTAACGTCTGAAAAAGGTGGGCAAGAGGACAGCTGGAATGGAATCTGGATCTATGACATGTTCTACTCAGCGACTTCTCCGCCATATAACCGTCCTAGAAGAATGCGGACGCACCTTTTACCAATGGATGTGTACAATGCATGTGTATGCAGCCACGAACAGAGGGGGGGGGGCAGAGGGGAGGGGGCAGTGTCATGCAATGTTGTGGGTCGCTTCTCATGACTGTTAAAGTTCATTTGAGGGCTGTCCGCCGGCCGCGGTGGTCCAGCGGTTCTAGGGGCTCAGTCCGGAACCGCGGGACTGCTACGATCACAGGTTCGAATCCTGCCTCGGGCATGGATGTGTGTGATGTCCTTAGGTTAGTTAGGTTTAACTAGTTCTAAGTTCTATGGGACTAATGACCTCAGAAGTTGAGTCCCATAGTGCTCAGAGCCATTTGAGGGCTGTCCATTATCGGGACAGCGTCTCCAATCTATTATCCAGGCTTAGAATCGACACTTCGGCGACTCGTTCGTTTTTTAAGACGATAATACACAAGCACGTCGCACCCAACTCGTAAAGACGTACCTCCAGGAGGCAGGAATCAACAGAATGGAAGAGGCAGCGGTATCTACTGGCAAGAGTCCGATTGATCATGGTTGAGATCAGTTGCAACTTACTGTTCGTCGTAGGAGGAACCCTCCTCGCTCGCTATGTCTACATCTATGTACAGTCTCCGCAAGCCACCATACGGTGCGTGGCCTGTATCGACGAGTGAGAGAGCCGTCAGCTGCAGCGTCTCGACCACGCTGTGGAAAGCGTCCCAAGCAGGCTGCAAGCATTTTTCAGTGCACGGGTGGAGCTCTAGTGTGACCTTGCAGCAGACTTTAATTTCACGAATGAACAATAAAGCAGATTTATTAAATGATTGCATTTAGTTTTGTTGTGTATTTATTACACTAATGGCCATTAAAATGGCTACACCACGAAGATGACGTGCTACGGACGCGAAATTTAACTGACAGGAAGAAGATGCTGTGCTATGCAAATGATTACCTTTTCAGAGCATTCACACACGGTTGGCGCCGGTGGCGACACCTACATCGTGCTGACATGAGGAAAGTTTCCAACCGATTTCTCATACACAAACAGCAGTTGACCGGCGTTGCCTAGTGAAACGTTGTTGTGATGCCTCGTGTAAGGAGGAGAAATGCGTACCATCACGTTTCCGACTTCCATAAAGGTCGGATTGTAGCCTATCGTGATTGCGGTTTATCGTATCGCGACATTGCTGCTCGCGTTGGTCGTGATACAATGACTGTTAGTAGAATATGGAATCGGTAGGTTCAGGAGGGTAATACGGAACGCTGTGCTGGATCCCGACGGCCTCGCATCACTAGCAGTGGAGATGAGAGGCATCTTATCCGCATGGCTGTAACGGATCGTGCAGCCACGTCTCGATCCCTAAGTCAGCAGACGTGTGCAAGACAACAACCATCTGCACGAACAGTTCGACGACGTTTGCAGCAGCATGGACTATGAGCTCGGAGACCATGGCCGCGGTTACCCTTGACGCTGCATCACAGACAGGAGCGCCTGCGATGGTGTACTCAACGACGAACCTGGGTGCACGAATGACAAAACGTCATTTTTTCGGATGAATTCAGGTTCTGTTTACAGCATCATGATGGTCGCATCCGTGTTTGGCGACATCGCGGTGAACGCACATTGGAAACGTGTATTCGTCATCGCCATACTGGCGTATCACCCGGCGTGATGGTATGGGGTACCATTGGTTACACGCCTCGGTCACCTCTTGTTCGCACTGACGGCACTTTGAACAGTGGACGTTACATTTCAGGTGTGTTACGACCAGTGGCTCTACCCTTCATTCGATCCCTGCAACACCCTACATTTCAACAGAATAATGCACGACCGCATGTTGCAGGTCCTGTACGGGCCTTTCTTTATATACAGAAAATGTTCGACTGCTTCCCTGGCCAGCACGTTCTCCAGATCTCTCACCAATTGAAAACGTCTGGTCAATAGTGGCCGAGCAACTGGCTCGTCACAATACGCCAGTCACTACTCTTGATGAACTGTGATGTCGTGTTGAAGCTGCATGGGCAGCTGTACCTGTACACGCTGTACACGCCATCCAAGCAGTTATTACGGTCAGAGGTGGTTGTTCTGGGTACTGCTTTCTCAGGGCCTATGCACCCAAATTGCGTGAAAATGTACTCACATGTCAGTTCTAGTATAATATATTTGTCCAATGAATACCCGTTTATCATCTGCATTTCTTCTTGGCGTAGCAATTTTAATGGCCAGTAGTGTACATGTCGAAGTAATTTTTTTAATGTTTCATAAATGTTATATTTTCATTCCCTGCACCCTTTATATCCAAGGTTATACATGTTTGCAGATATACATGTGATGCAAAACAACTTGAGTGACCCAGTTTCTTGTACTATTCTATCACGACGATAAACATCTTCCAATTAGGATAACATCAGATGCTGTCCTGCATATCTAGGTGGACTAGCTACAGTGAAGTTTCGAAAGTACATGTTCGCGGTAGGTGCGGTTCCGAATTCGAGTCTGCAGCGGAACACAGCTTTAATCTGTCACCAAGTTTTTAAACAGTGAGTACCCCACTCGAGAGTGAGGAAATCAATCTGTGCCTTATTGTTACATTAGTGTTGTGAATAGCCGCACAGTTTGTAGTTCACGGCCACGATAAGATTCGTATCTGTGTACCCATAGATCTTCTCTACACGGATATTGGATATCTCTTGGCGTTACAATTTCAGAACAACAAAAATAAAGTAGTGTACATATACAGTCATTTACAGACTTACATGTCTAGTATGACAAGCACAGGGCAGTTACTCAGCCGTGGCCTTAAAACAGGAACCATCCCAGCATTTGTCTGAAGTAATGTAGGGAAACCACGCGAAACATAAATCAGAATGGGCGAAAGAAGACTGGATCCTTCACCTCCTGAATACAAGGCCAGCCTGTTTTAAACAGTGCTATCTTATTCGGCCAATCCCTAATGTACAATACTGTTTTACACAGAAGTTATTCAATAATGTTAAAGGCAGGTGCTATGCTGTTCATTCATTTCCCACTTGCAGTCACTGCACACAATACACACATTATCACCCTGCTCTCAGGACCATTTCGTGAACCGCACTGAGTCAGCATCCCTCTATAACGAGCGAGATGTTGAGCTCGAAAGACAATTAGGTGTTAATATTTTACGCTGAATAGCTTTGAGAGTAATTCTTTCCATAAAAGGAAAAGAGAAAACAAGGAAAAAATAGTGTGAAAGAGTTATGTGGAATATTAGATATTTTATTATAATTAGTATTATTTATATTACTATTATACTAAATACCAACTCTGTGTTGTCCTTCAATGAATACTGTAGAATGTTTTGGTTAACTGCGTCTATAAACGAGTTTGTTGTAGCAATTTCCTTTGCTGTCTCTGCCAGAATTACAATGTCATCGGCAAAGCTCAAAGTTTTATTTGTTCTCCATGTATTTTAATTTCTGCTCCAAATATTTGTTTTGTTTCCTTGCTTAATATATAGATTGAATAACATTGGGGATAGGCTACGACCCTGTCTCACTCTCTTCCAAACCCCTGCTTCCCTTTCATGGTCCTCCACTCTTATAACTGCCATCTGTTTTCTGTACAAATTGTACATAGCCTTTCGCTCTCTGTATTTGACCCCTGCCACCTTCAGAATTTGAAAGAGATATTACGAATGATAATAGTGCCTGAATCATGGTTTTATCACTTGACGATAAAAATTTTATGTTTCGCCTAACACGAAGCTGTGAATATTTTTATGGAACTGATTATGGTCAGTTGACCGAAGCTGGTGGTATAAATAAAGAATTTTACCAGCAGCTCCAGGCCGTAATATGACTTTTTCAAACTTTAAAAGATACTGGTTGTTACACACTGATGACGGGACTATAAGGGCATAACACGCTGATGGCATTCTGTTTGCAAGTATCTTTGCATAGTCACACCACGTCAACTGAAAACCAATATTAATTCCTAGAAATTGTTCATTTGTTACTCCTTGTATAGAGGCGCCATCTTCTATTAATTTAATAGTGTCACTTTCCCTCGTCAGATTGAAATTTATGGCGTTTCTTTTCTTTACGTTCAATGTCACTTTGTCGCTTATTGCTCAATTGTAATCTTTCTTGAGGGGTTTCATTTTATTTCCGTGAAAGGAGTTCTCTTGTTTTCTGAGTGACTAGAATATTGCTGTCAATCAGTGAAGACTATTTTTCCCCATAACTAACACTAGTGAGGAAGTCGTTGATGTATATGAGGAATTGTACTGGTCCTAAAATGCTACCCTGAAGAACTCTTATACTAATGTATTTTGGCTGTGATAAGTGTTTCACTAAAAGTTTATACTCATTTGAGAAATATGCTACCTCTGCTCTTTGTGCCATATGTGCTAGATATGATCGGAACCAGTGATTTACTACTTGCTAAAACTTGTAGCTTATTTAGTAGAATGTTACGGTCAACAGTATCAAAAGCCTTAGAAAGATCTGCCTGTGACACACTCATCTTTGTCAAGAGCATCAAATACCACTTGTATGAATTCTACTATGGCTGATTTTGTATTTCTACCACTTCGGAAACCAAACAGTGTCTCACTTAAATGGCTATATTTATTCATGTACCTCATTACTCTGTTTTTCATAACTGCTTCTATTAGTTTTGAGAACGATGACAGCGTGGAAATGGGATGATAACTTTCTGTGTCTTCTGCATTACCGGGCCGGCTATCTCTTAACACAGTGAAATCCTGAAGGTCAGTGGACGACGGAAGTGGTGAGGCGACGACAGAATTCTGGCCACTTCCTCTGTTCTCGCTGCTATACACAGCCGTTTACTTCCCTGTTTTAGGCTGTCAGTTCGTGTCCAAAGACGAAACTTGCGCCATACAGGGCTTCCGTACAACTCAGCCATTCACTGCAACACGTCGCCACAGAATGAATCTAAGAAACAAACATTACGTTGCGTGTGCCATAAGGTAGTGGAATAAAGCCACAGATGTTCATGGTAATCATAAACGGTTAATAACATACTGTCAGCTGCAGTGTAAGATGTTGTTATCTGCAGATAACTACCATTTGTGACTGAATGTACGAAGACCACCTGCTCGTGTACCGTAAGGTACGGCGTGCTAGTTTCCGGAACAGAACGGTAGAACAGTCCAGGATCGAATCCTCGCAGCGGATTAACGGCGATGGCTGGTGCGCTGGTTAGCCGGAGTGTTGTCCTTAGCCGGTTTTCCGCACTCATTTAGCTAAATGTCGACTTGGTCCCACTTTCTGCGTCAGCAAATACGAATCACGCACAGTTAAAATACGATCTCACATAAAACAAAGTTTACCTAATTCACTGATATGTGGTGCACACTAATTGCATCCCTAAGTAACTGACGAGGGAGCGAGAGGAAGGGCATCCGGCTGCAGAGTTAAATAAAATAAATTTGTCGAAACTTGAGTACAGCGTGATCCTTAACAGGCGGGGTAAGCGCTAACGAAAAAAAGAACGAAGAATGTAACAAGTTGCCCTTCAAGTTAAGAGTCTGATAATGGTAACTTATCAGAGTCAGACATAGCACGGGATTATATTACGAACCGATACGAAGCGCAACAAACGTGTGAAAGTAGTAGCAGGGAGGAAAACTGAGAACAGATTTGTTTGAAGGGTTCTGAGGAAGTGCGTCTGCTAAGAAAACAACACGCAAGACGTCGGTGCAACATCTTCTAGTGTGTTGCTTTATCACTTGAGGCTCATATCAAGTACGCCTTACAGCAGAGATCGAATGAGTTCAGGAAACCGATCGTAATAGATCTGTACAGCCCATATTACATTGTAAGAGGAACGATCACAAAACTCACTGCGAATGTCTGGAAGATGGTTGAGATTACTTGTATGAAACCATGTTGGGTAAGTTTAGAGAACTGAAATGCACATGAGCTGTCTCTGTCGGTTACGTCGCGCAGGCATTGCAAGAGAAACGTAAGAGAGAACAGGGCGTGTACGAAGGCGCACAGGCAGCCAACATTCTCTCGCTCCACGTTTGAATGGAGTCGGCCAGGCTTTGATTTACAGTGGTACTGCCTACCTTCCTCCAAGCATTGCTTTAGTAGAGTCCATATGTGCATTGGTGTCTCACAAAGACTGTAGGATGTTACAATTATTTCTTTGCGTTAAAAAAATCAGTTAATATTCAGACCCAATACGATTAACTGGCGTTTGCCGGTCATCTTTCTTGTTTCACTGGCAAATTATGGAAAACTGATCTTACAGAATAAGGGACACCATTAGAATGCTATTTAACGGCACCTAGTACTGGTCAGATAGATTCTTTTATTTGCTATTTACAGGGCTCATATGGTAGATCCTTCTTAAAAACAGAATTATTAATCAAATTCCTGAGGCAGTGTATTTGGTGGCTGTATTCTAATCTCTGTGTTCCTCTACAGTTTCTTACCCTCTACAGCTCCCTCTAATAATATGGAAGTTGTAACATTACAAATATCCTGTCATCCTGTCGCTTCTTCTTCTCAGTGTTTTCCTTGTATATTCCTTTCCTCGCTGATTCTGCGGAGAACCTCATCATTCCTTACCTTATCAGTCCATCTGATTTTAAACATTCCTCTGTAGCACCACATCTTCAATGATTATAGTCTCTTCTGTTCCGGTTTTTCCACAGCCCATGTTTTACTACCATACAATGCTCTGCTCCAAACGTACATTCTCAGAAATTTCTTCCTCAAATTAAGGCCTATGTTTGGTACTAGTAGACTTCTCTTGACCAAGAATCTAGTTTCTTCCTGTGCTACTCTGCTTTTTATGTCCTCTTTCCTCCGTCTGTCAGGGGTTATTTCGCTGCCTAGGTAACAGAATTCCTTAAATTCGTATACTTCGTGATCACCAATCCTGATGTTAAGTTTCTCGCTGTTCTCATTTCTGGTACTTCTCCTTACTTTCGTCTTTCTTTGATTTACTCTCAATCCGTATTCTGCACTCATTAGACTGTTTATTCCATTCAACAGATCCTGTAACTCTTCTTCACTTCCACTGAGAATAGTAATGTCATCAGCTAATCTTATCATTAATACCCTTTCAGCTCGAATTTTAATCCGACTCTTAAACCTTCCTTCCATTGGTGTCATCCCTTCTTCGATATATAGAAGGGGCGAAAGACTGCATCGCTGCCTTAAACCCTTTTTAATCCGAGCACTTCATTCTTGGTCTTCCAGTCTTATTATTCCAGCTTAGTTCTTGCACATGTTGTATATTACCCGTCTTTCCCTATAGATTAACCCTATTTTTTTCAGAATTTCGAACATCTTGCACCACTTTACGTTGTCGAACGCATTTTCCAGGTCGAAAAATCCTACGAACATGTCTTGATTTTTCTTGTCTTACTTTCCACATCGTCACTAAGAAAATATGGCGATCGTGCATTTCAGGAGTCATTTATTGAAACTTCCAATTCGCAAGCAAGACAGAGCTGTGCTAGACTCACTTCTTAGTATTACATATTGCATGTACTGGAATTATTTTTTATGGTCTATAATCTCTCATTAGTTATTGCACTGTGCTTGCAAATCTGCGTGGAATTTTGACAATGTGTGTAAGTTTGTGTTAACTTGGACATAAGAAGATAGTTTATTATTTTTGTCTTCGTTGTCATCGTCAGCGACTTCAGTCAGAGCGCGCATATTATCTTTTTTACCTCTATTATCAGTTTTTTATCTGCTGTAGCCGAGCGGTTCTAGGCGCTTCAGTCCGGAGCCGCGCTGCTGCTGCGGTCGCAGGTTCGAATCCTGCCTCGTGCATGGATGTGTGTGATGTCCTTATGTTAGTTAGAATGAAATTAGAATTATATTAATACCTTCAGCTGCTAACGGGCGTTGATATATATCAACGGGGACAGGTGAAAATGTGTGGCCCGATCGGGATTCGAACCCGGCATCTCGTGCTTACATGGCAGACGCTCTATCCATCTGAGCCACCGAGGGCACAAAGGAAAGCGCGACTGCAAGGACTATCTCGCGTACGCCTCCAGCGAGACCCACATTCTTGCCTTATATGTCCACACACTACATTCGTAGTATCCCACCCCAACACACTTATTACTCATGGAAGACATTCTTACCAAGTCCCGTAAGAGTTCGGGGAATATGTGTGGATCCGCACAGAAGAAGAAGGTCATGGCCGGTGTTGCCAGAACTGTATATACGTATACGGATATGGTGTCTGTTGTTTCGGACAACAGTCACTATGTCCATATACGTATATTATGTTAATTAGTTCTAAGTATAGGAACTGATTACCACAGATGTTAAGTCCCATAGTGCTCAGAGCCATTTTAACCATTTGATCTCCGTGGACGTATGCTATTTCTGTCGCTACAGCGTAGCATTATCCTTAAGGGAGTATGTGAATGGCACAGTCTGAATTCATTGTGTGTTAGTGTGCTGTGTTGTATTACCGACGCAGGGGTGGGTAACCGACACGGCTTTTGCCTGCACCGCCTTAAAATCAAACTTGTGCTGGCTACTTTAGCAGACCAACCATTGTTATTAGGCGCAAATATTTGATCCGCTTTTGGATGACATCATTGTTTCGCACGCCGACTCTTTACCGCATTAACCGAGGCGAACAATGAAAGACACAAAATTTCGTTTATCTAAAGAACGGCGTTACAAAATCACCACAAGCTGCTGTAATGTTCGTTTATTAATAACTGCTTTCGCTCAAAAGAGCATCTTCAGGTCACGAATACTATTATATTAAGCTACTAAGATTCCTTGACATACAATTAATAATAATTATGTCCTTAATATCAAGGGACCTTCCTTTAAACTAATGTACAGCGGTAGGACAAAAATTTGGAAACAATGCGCGAATAGCATGCTTGAACGTTAGTGCAGATGTTAGTCAAGCCTCGAGGTTGCGCTGTTATTTGACTACGAACGACACCTATGCACTGAGCTTCCGTGACCCAGGTACCCGAAGTGTCTGAAGAGGCATCATATGGAAGACTTATATGGCATACAGTGAAAGCGGGGAAACCTCATCCGCTAACTCAGAACGCGGACAATAGAGTATGTTGAGTGATCGTCACGGATGGTTATTGAAGCAGACTATGACGACAGCTGCAAAAGTCACTGCAGAACCGAATGTCGCACTCGCAAACCCTATCAGCACCAAAACAACGCGAAGGGAGCTCACAAGCAGAAATTTGCAGGGCCAGCTGGAATTTCAAAACCACCAATCAGTGATGCGGGATCAGTCCTGTTTCATACTGTTTCCAACTTATGGCCGAGTTTACGTCCCAAGAGTGGAACATGGCGGGCTTTCGGTGATGATATGGGCAGCTATATAGTGGTATTCCACGAGTCCCACGATTACTCTGCAAGGTCACATTGCTGGTAAGGATTATGGTCAATTTTGGCTGATCAGATCCACCTCACGGTACAATGTCAGTCAGCCAACGGTGATACTGTGTTCCGAGACGACAGGATCCCTGTTCACGCAGCTCGAATCGTCCAGGACTGGTTTTGTGAGCACGCAGATGAATTGTCGCATCACTTCTGGCCACCACAGTCGCCAGAACCCAGTATCATTGAGACGTTGTGGTCTGTTTTGGAGAGAAGGGTGAGTGGTCGCTATCCTCCTCTATCTTCGTTACCTCAGCTTGCTACTATATTGCAGGAATAATGGTATAACATACCCTTAAGAAGCGCACAGGACCAGTATTTATCTATTCCGAGACTACTGGAAGCTGTTTTGACTACCCACGGTTTGCCTGCACCGTTTTTGGCAAGGTAATGTGTTGCGTTTGTGGCGTTTCCATATTTGTGTCCACCACTTGTAGTTACATTCGTGACTTAAAGAAGGCCGCTTGACTGAAAGTGGTCATCGATAAATAAATACTAATTGCAGCAGCTTTTCGTGATGCCTTCTTCAAGGACACTGAAGGTGTGCCGCACTCTTTCAGGAAATAATATCATATGGAAATAAGTTTTGAGTGATGTGGAGGAGCGAGTGTGGCTCCCGATATTTGTGAAGTGAGATACATATGACATTGTCAGCTAGTGCTTACTTCCCAGGAATAACTGCTGGCATTTAGTTAAAACGACTCGGAAACCATGTGGTCGTAGTTGAAGAAAAACTACATGGAAGTCTGCACGAAGTACCTTCGTGACTTTATAGTGTAGAGCACTTTCGGGCCTTTTCCGTTCTCCGTCCATAGACCATCAAAAGATCCTCATGGAGACAAAGAAGTTCTCCAAACTTGCCTTGCAGAGTTCAGACTCGTAGGTTTTTTCAGATTTGGAACCCTTCGACTACACAAGCATAGGGAGGTAGTCATAGATAGTGACTACCTGAGATTCATTTCCAAGCCATCCATCTTCAACAACGAAGTTCCATTACGGCAAAGAACAAGCATACGAACCTTTGCATATACACAAGAGCTTCGCAGCTTTGTCTATTTCCAGTTCATCATTTTATTCCAATTCACTGAATATCTCAATCGTCATGTTTGCGGGCATCAGACACACCGGGCCACAATGTGGGGGGCAAAAACAGCAACAGGGAAGTATCAACGCATCCCACACGGATGTAGAATCACTGCGGTTGCCCGCGTTGCTTCATCTTCCTGAGTCCTGATACGTTGAACTTTCTTTTTTTACAGTGCGCAACACAATTAAAGGACCACTTTTCCGAAACGCCGTAACTGTCTCCCATTGCGACGTAGACATTTGAAATGTGGCTCAAAGGGTCCTATAATCTTCCTCTGTAGAGGTAAAACGTGAAGCTCTCTGCAACGTCACCCCCAGGCTCGACAACTCTTCAAACAGCAAGGTGTCGACAAATCTCCAAAGATCATGTGAGCTTTACAGTGGGTTAGTGGTTAATTGGCACCAAATTTCATCACAATTCTGCCCAACGCCATCACATGGTAGGAAGATCGTCACACCCGTCTTACCCACATTTCACCCATTCTTTTTCCGCCTGTTCGATGGAGTTCAGAACTGCGACGTCCAGCGTTGAAATCACGCGGTTTTCTTAAGCGTGGCCGGGGAAAACATTCCAGACACACTGCCCGTCAGAACCGAAACGAAAAGGCCTCAGTGGGTGGCATGAAAGGGAGTCTACTAAACCACCGCTTTGCTTCGGCTGTTGATTCCCACAGTTTTCTCGCTGCAAAACGAAAGTTCGCAACAGGGTGAGCAACAGGACGGCATTCTTGGCAACCTTTAATACTGCTGAAATCCCCGGACTTTTCAAATCTTCGCTAAGGACATCGCTGGCCAGCAACCACACCGCTTTGCAGTACGATGTGATAGCAGTTTTTCTCTGGCATACACAGTGGAAACACTAGGGACCGTTCAAAACTATTCAACGAAATTTGAACCTGATCAGAAACAGCAAAAGGTGCTTATGCATTTTCAGCCCTCTTGTCGTGCGACCTTCTATGGCATGAACACCGAGGGTGAGAGGGGGTCTACACTGACATGTACATGAATAAAGCGGCAAAGAGTCCCTCTAAAACAAACCAGTTCGGCAACACCCCGGATGTCACTTGCCCTTGTTTTTTGAGAACTTTAAACATGAAAATGTACCCTGTACAGATACAATCTGTGAAAGAGTGCTAGACAGTGTCAGGCAGGTAACCCCCTGACACGGCTGGCCGGTGTGGCCGAGAAGTTCTAGGCGCTTCAGTCTGGAACCGCGCGACCGCTACGGTCGCAGGTTCGAATCCTGCCTCGGTTTTGGGTGTGTATGATGTCCTTAGGTTGGTTAGGTTTAAGTAGTTCTAAGTTTTAGGGGACTGATGACCTCAGATGTTAAGTCCCATAGTGATCAGAGCCATTTTTGAACCCCCTGAAACGCCCACCAGCAGGGCATAGAGCAAAAGCATCGCCTCCCCCCAGGCGTGTTCTCCAGGCGCCCAGGTCTCTGCCATGTCCGCACAGTGTTCTAGTGGCTAGTGTTACTGCCTGTGGACCACGGGGTCCCGGATTCGATTCCCGGCCGTGTTGGGGATTTTCTCTGCGCGGGGACTGGGTATTTGTGTTGTCCTCATCATTTCATCATCATCATCATTCGTGACAGTGGCTAGATTGGACTGTGTAAAAAATTGGACTGAGTAAAAATTTGTAATCTGTACGGGCGCTGATGACCGCGCAGTTGAGCGCCCCACAAACCCAACATCATCATCTCTGTTATGGGTCATCTCGGTACAGGTAGATGTTTAAAGCTCTTAGGAAAGGAGGTTGTGTTGCACTGAGGATGTTGCCAAAGCGGGTTGTCTTACTGGGACCCTGTCCTGTATTATTCACGGATGAATCAGTCTCTCTCTCTCTCTCTCTCTCTCTCTCTCTCTCTCTCTCTCTCTCTCTCTCTCTCTCTCTCTCACCCACACCCATCCACCCACCCACCACACACACACACACACACACACACACACACACACACACACACACACACACACACACACACACAGTGATGTGACGCCACATGAGGGTGCGAAACAGCGGTGCTGAAGAAGCATAACCACCCTTTGCTGCTTCGAATGTTGTTCAAATTTCGGCGCTTGGTTTTGAATGGTTCTTAGTGGTTCCTCCCTGTACACCAAAGCAAAACTGGCGGGTCGTACTGCACTATAAAGAAGTGCCATCACGTTCAGTTTGGTTGCTGGCCCACGATGTCCTTAGAGCAGGGCCGCGCGGAGTAGCCGTGCGGTCTAGGGCGCCTTGTCACGGTTCGCGCCCCCCCCCCCCCCTCCCCCTGTCGGAGGTTCGACTCCTCCCTCGGGCATAGGTGTGTGTGTTGTCCTTAGCGTAAGTTAGTGCAGGTTAGGTTAAGTAGTGTGTAAGCTTAGGGACCGATGACCTCAGCAGTTTGGTCCCATACGATCTCACTATAAATTTCCAGATTTTCCTTACAGAAGGGCTGAATCATTCAAGGGGTGTCAGCAGTGCCAGAAGTTGTCAAGAATGTTCTCTTATTGTTCATAGCGCAGCGAACTGTCGTCTTCGATCCCGAAATGTGTGGGAGTCAACGCCCGAAGGAAAAGGGTAATTTCATTGACGTCCTTTATGTCAACCCCTGAGGCCGCTTCGTGTCGATTCTGATTGGCGTTCTGTCTGAAATGTTTTCCTCGAGCACCCACAGCAAAGCCGCGTCATATCAACCGCTGGGCGTCGCGGAATTGACCTCCATCGACACACGTGTCAAAAGGCGGGATGAAATGTGGGTAAGAGGGGGTGTGACGGCCTCCCAATCGTGTGAAACGTCCACAGTGGCGTCGGGCAGAATCGTGGTGAAATTTGTGCCAATGCCACATCATTAACCCACCTTACACGTCACATGAACTTCTGACTCTGGCCTTTATTTCTCATGAGTCCACACCTTGCCGTTTGAAGCTTCACGTTGGGCGAGAGCGACGTTGCAGGGCGCCACGCTTTTGCATCCCTACAGAGGAAGGTTGCAGGCACCTTTGAGCCAAATTTCAAACTTCTACGTAGCAGCGGGAGACAGTTACGGGGTTTCGAAAAAGTAATCCTTTAGTTGTTTTGCGCACTGTAGCTATGCGTATGTATGTGTGTGTGTGTGTGTGTGTGTGTGTGTGTGTGTGTTTGTCCGCCGACCTCTGAATAGTGTTGACATAGCGTCGCACTCTTGATTTACCACTTCCGAAACTGAGGTCGCAGAAAGTACGCCGGTACTGTGGACTTCAAGTTGGTCAGTTTTAGAAGAGTTTTCACCACCAGCCTTTCGCTGTGTTAATTTTCAAACCTCTTCGCAGTGCCTTGTGGAGTAAGGGCGGGTTATCCTGTTAATCATAATCCGTCTGTCGGACGGGTATATTAAGCTCTGCTTCCTCCTTGGTGCTATTAGTCAGGAATAAGCTGTGTGTGGGCCACGGGTTTCTCCTCTCATGCCGCGCGGGATTAGCCGAGCGGTCTAAGGCGCTGCAGTCATGGACTGTGCGGCTGGTCCCAGCGGAGGTTCGAGTCCTCCCTCAGGTTTGGGTGTGTGTGTTTGTCCTAAGGATAATTTAGGTTTTATTCCCGCCGGGGTCAGGGATTTTCTCTGCTTCGTGATGACTGGGTGTTGTGTGATGTCCTTAGGTTAGTTAGGTTTAAGTAGTTCGAAGTTCTAGGGGACTGATGACCATAGATGTTAAGTCCCATAGTGCTCAGAGCCAAATTAATTTAGGTTAAGTAGAGTGTAAGCTTAGGGACTGATGACCTCAGCAGTTAAGTCCCATAAGATTTCACACACGTTTGAACATTTTCTCTCCTCTCATATCGTTATCAGCAAAATGAGCACAACACAAAAACACCGACTGCATTCACCACAGTCACTTGACTCAACATTCGCACTCTGCAAAGGAAAGCTGCTATTCGGCGAAAAAGGAAATCTTTTCCATTTGGCCGGCTGAATCTAGCCATCGCGATCTCCCAGTCAACAATGCCGTACCATGTCTATATTTTACCCTCTTCATCATGCCTATCAAGAATTCTTATGAGCACCCATCCGTGCGATAATGTAATACTCGTGAGAAGTAACAGTGCCATACCACATGAATATCAACTGGTTCGATACCTTCCTCTGTAGCAGAGTTCGCTAACGCATTTACTGTAGAGTCGTTCACTTCGTAAGTAATGGGATAGTAGCCCGGTAGTAAAAAGAATATTCTTCACCAATAATTTCGCTGGCAAGTAGATGGTTCCTCACCACCAAACAGTGCGCCAACGTCCAAGGTCGAGTCCCAGACTTTTCTGCACTATCTCGTGTACTGAGGGCATGTGACCGCTGTTGATGCTAACTCGTCACTCTAATGTGCATATTACGTTCAGGGTTCCCTTGGTGGTAGAATATATACCGCCATTATCATTTTCTCCCTTCTATCTGAACTTCAACGACACAGCATCTGCACTCAAGGCACCGCCGTGTAGCTTCATAAAGGATTAGACTAGACGGGGAATACAAATGACAAAACAAAACGGTTTCAATTGGTTGGTTGAACCTAAACCCTAGAGCACCAGAAGATGAAAAAACCACGCGCCTATAGTCCCTACAATATTGCGATGATGTCTTTAATTTCCACGAAACTTGTCTGCTACTTCCGAAACACGTTACGCGCGTCATCAAAAAATGAAAAAAAAAAAGCTTTCGTGAATAGTTTTACAAAGTAGATTGTTGCCGTAGTTCCAACATGAAACGCGCCTAAAATATATTCTGTACATTTTCATTTAGTTAACTGCAAATTATTCATGAACGAAATACATGAGTCTCTTAGTAAGTCCAGCAGACTCACACATTTCGTATTGTTTCGTCCTTTACTCAAATGATAACTATCTCAGATAACTTTTGGTGCTATGTACTGCTTTGATTGTAGCCCAATCTTGTTATTCTTTCACGCGATATTAATACTTCCTACGTAGCGTTGGATGTTGCGTAACGTGATACGGTATTGTCACTCATTTCTCCTTGTTAATTTTCTAAGATGTCACTTTTTCCACGCCGGACTTCTGTTTCGTATCCACTACTTTGAAAACATTGATACTTCCTTCGTTGGCAAAGTAAATGTCAGAAATAAAGGTACTAAGTTATCGTTCTGTTGTGAATTCCATACGGTTTACGACTATCATTTCTGTAAATAACATGCAAGTATTGGTTTTTTACTCATTCGATATATGAAGGGCCTTGTTTACAATCTGAGCTTATTTTAGAGAAAAAAAGTTGTTGCAATAGTGGATAGTTTCAACTTGTTTAATAGGCCTCTTCTCGCTTACAACCTCAGTATCTTTCTTACGCATCACCTCGCCGCGAACAGAAAACATGGCCATGCCCCTGTTCTTGTAAGTAGTTCATTATAACGTAGACACGCGACTGAAAGCCGTACTGCCCAGGAAACAACAGGCAGTATGAGTCATTCAGTTTATGTTGTGCTCATTGAGGGATCCGAGTTGTTGCACCGCTCGTATGCTACCCGTGACCACGTTTGCCGTGTCGTCTCGCGTTGCGCCAGCTACAAGGACACAGGCTGCGTACATATGCGCAGCGGCCCTAAAACCAGATAATGTAAGCATATCATTCTCTGCTAGCGCTCCGTACGACGTATAACGGACCACTAAACTGAGAGAAGACAGCCGATTAAAACGCGTCCGAGGGCGATATGTAACATCATCTACGTTCTTCACGCCTCTGAATCTACTATGGTTATGATATCTTGATGAGCGAATAATTCGATTGACAAGTACGTTATTTCCTTTTTGGATCGCACGGTACCTCAAAGTTAAAAGTTGTTACGCTTTTTCGTATAATTGTTCCAAAGATGGTACACTGTTTTCTCTGTTAGAGATGTAATAGCTGAATCACGCCAGAAATCACAGAAAAGAGGTCATATCTGACGTTGACACTCCAGAAGAGTTGATTCGATTCTTGGAGCTATTGCGCCACATTTGATGTTAACCAGCTGCGGAAAACGTCCCAGTTGGTGCATAAGTTGAATTCCTGCCCTTTTCAATTGTCTAGTTTCTTTTTACTGAGAATCACTTATAACCTTCTTGCTTTTACTTCAGTATACATAGGTCTCATGTGCCATATTATACGATTCACTAGTAAGTACATTTTACGAAGACACGGAGGAAAGAAACAGTTCACTATCCCCTGATTTCCACTGCTGTATCCATTCTAATTCCACCTATATTCGGAAGCAATTTTTCTAGAAGTTTTGTAAGATGTGAGGATGGTAGATAAGGTGAACGAAAAGCAGATCAAAATAATCAGTATTATTGAGTTAGCGGTGCTAATCGCCTATAATGCATACACTACGTGATCAAAAGTATCCGGAGCCCTCCATCGGTAATGCTGCAATTCAGTACGGTGTTGACCCACCCTTAGCCTTCATCACAGCTTCCACTCTCGTAGGCATCCGTTTAACCAGCTGCTGGAAGGTTTCTTGGGGAATGGCAGCCCGTTCTTCACGGTGCTGCACTGAGGAGAGGTATCGACGTCGGTTGGTGAGGCCTGCCACAAAGTCGACGTTCCAAAACGTCCCAAAGGTGTTCTATAAGATTCAGGTCAGGACTCTGTGCAGGCCAGTCCACTACAGGGATGTTGTTGACGTGTAACCACTCCGCCACAGGCCGTGCATTATGAACAAGTGCTCGATCGTGTTGAAAAATGTTCAAATGTGTGTGAAATCTTATGGGACTTAACTGCTAAGGTCATCAGTCCCTAAGCTTACAGACTACTTAACCTAAATTATCCTAAGGACAAACACACACACCCATGCCCGAGGGAGGACTCGAACCTCCGCCGGGACCAGCCGCGCAGTCTATGATCGTGTTGAAAGACGCAATCGCCATCCCCGAATTGCTCTTCAACAGCGGAAAGTAAGAAGGTTAAAACGTCAATGTAGGCCTGTGCTGTGACAGTGCCACGCAAAACAACAAGGGGTTCAAGCCCTCTCAATGAAAAAAACGACCACACCGTAACGCGACCGCCTCCGAATTTTACTGTTGCCACTACAGACGCTGGCAGATGACGTTCACCGAGCATTCGCCATATCCACACCCTGCCATCGGATCGCCACATTGTGTACCGTGATTCGTCACACCACACAACGTTTTTCCACTGTTCAATCGTCCAATGTTTAAGCCCCTTACACCAAGCGAGGCGTTGTTTGGCATTTACCGCCGTGATGTGTGGCTTCTGAGCAGCCACTCGACCATGAAATCCAAGTTTTCTCACCTCCCGCCTCACTGTCATAGTACTTGCAGTGGATCCTGATGCAATTTGGAATTCCTGTGTGATGGTCTGGATAGATGTCTACCTATTACACATTACGACCCTCTTCAATTGTCGGCGGTCTCTGTCAGTCAACAGACGATGTCGGCCTGTACACTTTTGTGCTGTACGTGTCCTTTCACTACTCCACTTCATTATCACATCGGAAACAGTGGACCTAGGGATGTTTAGGAGTGTGGAAATCTCGTGTACAGACGTATGACACAAATGACACCCAGTTACCTGACCACGTTCGAAGTCCGTGAGTTCCGCGGAGCGCCCCCATTCTTCTCTCTCATGATGTCTAATGAGGTCGCTGATATGGAGTACCTGGGAGTAGGTGGCAGCACAATGCACCTATTATGAAAAACGTAGGTTTTGTGGGTGTTCGGATACTTTTCATCACATAGTGTATGGACTACTACAGCTAGTCAACGTAGCAGGAGAACGATGTAACCGAACATAAAAAAAGAAAATATGTATGATCATTTCCAGAAAATTGAATTTATATCAAAACTCTAACATAACCTTCACTGCCATATGCAAATAAAAAGCGGGCAAATTAAAATTTCTGGGCACAGAACATTTCGAGTACAAAGCATCTGACAACGACTTAAAATACCTCAAGAAACATGTTTGATAGTCGTTCTTACAATTAAAAAAAAAAAAAAAACGGGGTCACATGGCCAATTTTGACTTGTACTTAAAAACTAAGTTTGTAAACGTGACATTTGGTCGACATGATTTTATGTTGACGTGTGGAGATCAAAAGCAAAGTTACTCGGTAAGCAAAGAGAGCTCCATCTTCGATGTGAGCTAAGTGTAATAATAAGGCTAGTAGACGAAAAAAGTTGAATGAAGCCAAAATGAACGAAAGAGCACTACAGAGGTGATAAAAAACTCTGGTATTAGGACATATGATTTGAAACAAAGTTTACGGACTCTATTTGTTCATAACAGAAGGAGGAAGAAGAACTGGAAGGAAGAGGACACCTTGGCCATGATACATGAAGCAAGGGACGGGACTACACGATATTCTATCACTGATAAACGCCGCGGGAAACCGAAAAACTCGGAAAATGTAACTGTCGATATCCATTAAGTGTGTATGCAATAGAAGAAAGAGAAGATTTCTAGTGATGTCACGAAAGAAATCAGAATCTGACTGAACAGACGAAGCAGTGGTTATAAGCACATAATAAATCCTCGGTAGAGATCAAGATCTATGCCATAGAAGCTGTATTGAATCCCCAGATGGTTACATGTTATTGGCAGTTAAGAAGTCCTTATACAAGAATAATGAAACAACAGAGACCGTTGTATTGCTGCTCTTACCTTTATGAAACTGTTTCCACGATTTTCAGAAGAAACCCAGTTGCATTGTGGAGAAATTATGGATTTGTACCCTTCTAGTCGCTGTGCGGTTTGTAGAGTATTCCATTTACGGATGGGACGCTGGAAGACAAGTGTCTTTAGTTATGCGCCGCGTAGTAAGTTTCTTTAATGATTTTTGGAATCAGACTACACAAATCTGCTCAGTTCTATTATAAATCTACCCTATTTCTTCTGTTAATCCAACTTGATAAGCGTCCCATAACGACGAGCAGTTCTAAAAAAAAATTGGTCTAAGCAGGATGCTAAAGGGGGATTAACGATTTGGAACTACCTATTAGCAAACTAGTAAAAGACCGAAAGGAGGCGCATCAAAAACTTTTGTAATTACCAAATAATATGTATTCTTCTTCTCACGGCGTTACAGCTTTGCGTGAGTCTTAGCCTCTTCAACAAGTTTCCTCCTTTCTGCACTCTCCAGCGCGGTTCTCCCCCAACCGTTGCTGAGAGATTTTATATCTTCGTTTACACTGTCTGTCCACCGCCCTCCTCACGGTCTTCTTCTGGTTTCTCTCCATTCAAAAACCTTTTCAGCTGTTCTTCCAGTATCCATCCTAAGGACGTGTCCAAGCCAGGATATTCATCTATTGTTTATTATTCTTACAGTGTTAACTCTTTGTATCGGGCAGTCCAGCTTAATGTTCATTCTATATCTCCACAAACCACTGTCATCTTGAAATGACCCCTAGATCTTGCCCAGAACCCTGCGTTCAGAAATCCTGAACTGCTGCCTATCAGTATTCGATAGGGTCCATGTTTCACATCCGTAGATTGCATATGGCCTGATCATGACGTTATAAATTTGCAGTTTTAGCTGTCTATTTAATAACCTGGAGAAATTTCTTAAACGTGTAGAAGCATCTACTAGCGCTTAGGAAGCGCAGTTTTATTTCAGTTGACATGGAAGCTGTCCCATTAATATTAGATCCCAGATAGACCAAGTTCTGCACATATTAAAATTAATAATCTATATTACAGAGCGGATTATAAAAGTAAATCTGCATTAGTAAAGAAAGAAATACGAAAAATTAAACGGAAAATTTGGGATTGATAGTGAGTCGAACAGAACATGAGAATCATGGAACACAAAATAAAGCCTACAGAATTATGAAGCACTTGAAGAAACAAGAACAAGATACTTTACAAGTAAATATAGCATCTGAAAAGGTGTTATTAAAGTCCTTTAAATGTTTATTGACTGATAATGAAGAAGAGCCAAAGATAAACACCGATTTCCGTGGCTCTGTAGATCTGATAACAATGGAAGAACTGCAAAATATGACCCAATAAACGAAAAAACAGAAAGCTGCCGCACACTAATAATATAAACATGGAGCTGATTAAATATGCGTCTGATCAACTAAAGCAAAGGTTTTTAAACTTTATGAATGTTTGCTGACTGAGCGGACATGTCCCAGACGAATGGAATGAAGCTTTGGTATGTCCTATTTTCAAGGACGACGATAAATCAGAAATCGCAAATTACCGAGGAATAAGTCTACTAAAATCCTGCTACAAAATGTATTCCAAAATTATAAGCAAGAGATTAATACTAATAGTGGAAACAAGTTTGTTAGAAGCACGTGTTTTCAGAAAAGGTGGATTATGTTCTGATTGTCTTTTCACTTGGGCACAAGTAGTTGAGAAAGGAAGAGAATCTAGATTACCAACTTACTGTTTTTTATCGATAGTAAAAGGTTGAAAATGTTAAGCGGAAAATGCTATGTGAACCACTAAAGGAAATGGGGGCTCAAGCGCATCTGATTATGGCAGTTCGGTCATTGTACACAAATAAAAGAAATTTGGTCCGTACCGTAACGAGTGCGACACAATCTGCCGATATTCATCAAGCAGTTAGACTAAACTGCCCACTGGCCGCCACCATTTTCATTGGTTACCCTGACGATTATATTATTCACAAATAGTTGATTATATTAAATGACACATTAAGAAGTGACAATTTTAATTTCATAATAATGCAATTTGCTGATGATCAGCTTATAATAGCAGAATCCGAAGAACAGTTTCAAATTGCAGTACATAAGCTGAGTCGAAATGCCATCAAATGTAGAATGACAATATCGACAGATAAAACAAAGGTGATGGCATTTTAAGAATTGGGCCCCTTAGCAGCAAAAACTGAACAAATAATTCACGTTACCACAGACAGGTCTGTCTACCACCAGAACTGAATATAAACGTTTCAAAAGTTGAACTCTTGTAGCGGCCGTTCACCATCCAGAACCTGTCACCTACACGATCAGATACCACACACTACCACGGGCAGGTCTGTAAAAGTCTCGAATCGCTCCCTTGAGCCCACTATTCGAAAAGAGTCTGTCTCCACTTGACTCCGCCACAGTCTACCTCTCATTGACTGAAGGCCGATCCCATCACAAATATATCTTTCTTATGTTATACACACATCATGTGCCTCGACTTGACCATTTGCTGCACTAAACTAATATACTGCAACAATATTTAACTATAGAAATGTTTCAGATTTTCTGACACACTCGGGCCTTTCACAAGAAATATAAATAAAGTTTGTTCATAAATAAATAAGCTACTACTCTTGTGCTACTGCTATCATGTTAAAAGACAGCAAAATGTCGTTAAATATTGTTTAAACAATTATCTATGAATGCTTGACAGAAGCGGCTTTTGGTGCTCTTTTCAACCTTAGCATGTGACTGACCACTTTTAAATTACCACAGTTTTTTAGTCTCAGTTGTAATCATATTTAAATAAAGTTACTGGCAAAATCGTAAAATATTTACTAAACGACTACACAATCATAACATGATATGAGGTATTCAGTTGCTGTCTTGTTGTGGAGGATACGATGTTCGGACAAACATGTGTATAAAGAAAAAGATAGAGAAGATAATATATTCACAAATAAATTCGATACAGATGAGTGGCTTTAAGGGATGATAGCTATAGTGCGATGATATGCTCCGAGATTTCATTTGGTGACATCATATGAAGTGTTTAAAAGTTATTCATTCTAAGGATCATTGTGACAATATTTAGTCACTGTAAATTAACTTCTGTAGTTTTCACGATACCGAAAATATTATTGTTTCAATGAATGCGCCTTATTTTTCTGATTTGCTTTATTATGTAGCTGTGATTTATTACAGAATTTCTAAGAGTTGTAAGTTGTGATATTTCAGACGGTCTGACACTCCGCCATTTCTGGTGCATCGGCTGTTCTTCAGATAAGCGACCAACCGACGTCCAAATTTCCTGAACTAGGAATTTTCCCATTTTTGGCGACGCTGATCGTCTTCGTACATCGGCAGGACCGTACCGGGCACTTTGCTTGACTAGTCACGCCCTCTTCCAACTGACTCGCACTCCAGAGTCTGCACGACCTAACTATTCTGACGTTATACAAAACCCCTCGGAACATAATTATCTGGTAGCACTCTGTTTTCTCTGTTTTCGCCAGAAATTGTAGTCTTAAGCGATGGATAGAGCCATGTCCATCACTACAATTTAAATTTTTGTACGCTGGTGATATTAGCACATGTGCCTGTTGGGGCGGTGTGCTCTACGCTAGGAGAGTTTTAGAAATTTTCGTCCATCCATTCGTATAAAAATTAGTGACTAAATTTCGATAGGATTTTATTGGTGTATTCATTTGAGCACAGGATAACATGTAGTTTAGTTTGCAACTCCTATTTCTCCACTAGATTCAGGGATTAGATGTTAAAACAACAGCTGATTCTCAAACTGGGGGGGCTATCAAGTACGGGGTCCCACAGGGTTCGGTCTTAGGTCCTTTACTGTTCTTGATACACATTAATGACCTACCATTCCACATTGATGAAGATGCAAAGTTAGTTCTTTTTGCTGATGATGCACGTACAGTAATAACATCCAAAAACCAAGAACTAAGTGATGTAATTGTAAATGATGCTTTTCACGAAACTATTAAGTGGTTCTCAGCAAACGGACTCTCTTTAAATTTTGATAAAACACAGTATATACAGTTCCGTACACTAAATGGCACAACTCCAGTAATAATTATAGACTTTGAACAGAAGTCTGTAGCTAAGGTAGAATTTTCAAAATTTTCAGGTGTGTCCATTGATGAGAGGTTAAACTGGAAGCAACACATTGATGGTCTGCTGAAACGTCTGAGTTCAGTTACGTATGCTATTAGGGTTTTTGCAAATTTTGGTGATAAGAACCTCAGTAAATTAGCTTACTATGCCTACTTTCATTCACTGCTTTCGTATGGCATCATATTCTGGGGTAATTCATCGTTGAGTTGAAAAGTATTCATTGCTCAAAAACGTGTAATCAGAATAGTTGCTGGAGCCCACCCACGGTCACCCTGCAGACATCTATTTAAGGATCTAGGGATCCTCACAGTAACCTCACAGTATATATATTCACTTATGAAATTTGTTGTTAATCATCCAACACAGTTCAAAAGTAATAGCAGTGCGCATAGCTATAACACCAGGAGAAAGGATGATCTTCACAATGCAGGGTTAAATCTGACTTTGGCACAGAAAGGGGTAAATTATGCTGCCACAAAAGTCTTTGGTCACCTACCAAACAGCATCAAAAGCCTGACAGATAGCCAACTAACATTTAAAAATAAATTAAAAGAATTTCTAGATGACAACTCCTTCTACTCATTGGCTGAATTTTTAGATATAAATTATGGGGGGGGGGGGGGGGGGAGGGGGGAAACTAACTTAAACATTATTGTCATGTAATATTTTGTGTAATGTAATATCTTGTACAGACATCTTTTATTAACCTGACACGTTCCACATCATTACGAAGTTCGTATTCATGATCTATGGAACAAGTATTAATCTAGTCTAATCTGATGGCATGAACAAAAGTCGAACTGACCTCTATCACCTCCGGCGCAGTTGCGCTGCGATCAAGAGTACGATCTCGTCCAGCATGGTGTTTACAGGCAACCCCACTGGGCTGCGTGCGCTGACCTTGGAGGCAGTGGTGCGTCTGTCTCCGGCATCCGTCGCATTGGCAGTGCGTAGCGTACAAGACTCGTCCCCTGATGCACTCCGCGTAGGCAAGGCTTCCCACTATCTTTACATTTCATTACTCTTGACTTTCAAGATGGTCACGGCACCAGAAATCTAAACAACCGAACAATCGGAACTGTCACTTACATCAGTACTCTCAGACGTTACTAACAATGACGTCTTTGAAAGAGTGGTGAGGGGGCATCTTTCGAGACATTACACCTTCGTTCCATGCACTTGTTTAATATGCGACACGCATGGCTCCGTAAAGGAAGATGAAGGTTAAAATACTTTGAGTTAGATTTTCCTCGGTTTCCCAAATAACTTCAGCCCATTGTGTGGCTAGCCGTAACTAGCCTTGCCTTGTTCAGCAGAGCTACTGCGTCGTTTTCAGTTACCACAGTGTTGGAGTTCTTACTTTTGTTTTCCGCAGTCCGATTATCTGCTGCTAAGTTAAAACTACTTATGGGTAACACATCGTGTTTTAATGGCCCTTCTAGAACTACTGAAATACCCCATGTGACGGTGGCGACATCCGTAGCCTAAAACGACGATAACGGCATTTAAATAGGAATCATTAGCAGGCTAGTTTACAGAGTGCAAAATATTAAAAAACCAGACATGGATGTTTAACGTTAGTAAGGACATAAAAAAAGCCTGTACCCTATTAATTCTGTTGTTTACTTATATGTATAGGAGTTATATGAGGAAGTGAAAGAAGTTCGGAATCGGACTGAAGGAAACTATAAAAGAAGAACATGGAAGGATTTCAAATGAGTTACTAAAGAAGGATGAAAATATAAGTCGGCATACAAAAACGTAATAGAAGAGGTATTATGTACAATGAGCGAAAAAACAAAATTATTGACAACCTTTATCACAAAATGGTATAATGTGCATTCGTATTTAGCAGGCAAAAATAACAGGTATTATAATAATTATACGAATGCACATTATACCATTTTGCGATAAAGGTTGTCAATAATTTTATGTTCCATCTGTTGGCGCATGACAAACAACCGAAAATAATTTATTCGTAAACTAATGCAAAAGGTAATCTCTAAAATGAGTTCTCTACCCTGCAACTACCAATTTCCTGTCCAGACAAGAACACACATACATAGCTCACTATAAACAGGCCGGAAAATTCTGCCGTTACTACGCATTAAAAATCTTTCTCTGAAGTAATACATAATTCAAGAAGTTAAGCAATGTAATAAGAATGCGGTACGCGCATACAACGTTGACACAGTTTGTTTCTATATAAATACATGTACCTTGGAAATCGATAGGTCATGAAGCCAGCTAGAACAGAAGCGGGAATTTCAAACGGCCGTAATGAGTTTTACAACACTTTTCAGTAACCATCGAGTCAAGTCAGCAGAGGACAGCGATTCATATTTAGAGCTTCTAGCTTCGATGCAAACCTACGTTATTCTTCGTAAAGATTCGTGTTGCATTGCGCTGTAGATTCGTGTCGACACGTTTATACAGACCATAAGGTAGAATTTCTTATAGATCCCGGATCAGTTTTAACTACGCCCTAGCATTCCGTCTTAGTTCCTTGGAAATATGTGCAAAAACTACGAAGGAGGTCTTTGACGTTACTTTAATTACATCGAGTATTTGACATTTGTTTTAAATACATTGGATAGCTATTATGAACAATCAAAAGGTTTCACCACATTTCCTTTAGGCGACATATTATGTTCAAAATTTTTAAATACAGATTTCTCGTTAACAGGGGATGTTCGTGATTTGCATTAAACTTGGGTCTGTTTTTTTGCTTTCACTATGACATTAATCATTTTGTATGGAGAGATTTACAGGGTGTAAATTTTAAGTTGACTAACCAGAATAACTCGAAAAATAATGTTCACACGAAAAAATGTGTAGAATACAAAGTTGATTATTTTCGAGGGGGACATCTGCTGGTACTAAAATTAGCCCGCCACCTCAGCCCCCCTGGGGGGGGGGGGCAGAATCAGATTCTACATAAAAAACTACGTACATTTTGTCTTAAACATTTCTTTTGATTCTTGGTAGCTGTTACTGTAATTCGAGAAAATCCATGTTCTCATTTTTTCGTGGAAAACGGTGATCAAGCATGGAATAGAAGGGAAAAGGTCCAAAATGTAGTAATCTCACAAAAGGTGCAACCAACTATGCTTATTTTGCATTATTTCATGTCCCCAAGTGCATGCGTTGACCTGTCTGTATGAAAATAGTTATATTTTTGGACAGGAGTTGTACCTTCAAGTCGGTTCCTTATTAATTACTAATAAAATACTAATGGTTGAACCCTGTGGTATTCTAAGCGTTTGGTCTGACGCAAGTAAGCCAATACGAAAATACATAAATTTTTGTTTTGCGTGTGCTGCTCCATCGGCGTAGTTTCTCCTCTCTCGTTGTGTTACAGTTTTTTGTATTGCCTTTCTTCTCTGTCCTCACGGATATTCATGAAACAAAGCAATAATTTACAATTAGGTTATAACATTGCATTAATATTAACAGAATCCCATTAACATGTAATGTCACTGTGCAACAGTTTATAAAGTCATGTACGCGAAAGCCAGTTTATAATGTGCGTACGTATTTAGCAAGCAAAATAAAAATATTATAATTGCCTGTCCTACCTGGTGCACGCGGCAAACAACAAAAATAATTTATTCTTAAACCGTTGTAAGAGGTAAACTCTTAAACGAATTATAAGGGTGGAGGTTTTGAGCACATGTCTCTAGCAGTTGCCCCTCCAGATAAGAACACAAATACATAGCACACTATAAATTGTCCGACAAGTCTTGCCGTTTCTCACCGCTTAAAATTTCTCTCTGGGGTGATAAATAATTCAAGGAGTGAAGCAACGTGATAAGAACGCAGTTCCCGCATATAACGTTAATACATTCACAGTTCATTTCTATATAAATACTTGTACCTTGGAAGTCGATACGTCGCGTAGCGAGTTAGAACAGAAGTGGGAATTTAAAATGGCTGCAACGAGTTTTATGACTTTTTCAGCAACCAGCGAGTCTTGTCAGAAAACGCCAATGATTCATATTTAGGGCCTCTAGCTCCGGTGCGAGGCTACGTCATCTCCGGCCAAGATTCGAATTAATGACATTTCGCAACTACGTATTATAAATGGGAGTCATCCTAAGGCATATAAAGTATGTATTACACAGAAGAGAGGCAGCAGGGGTGACAAACAGTGGTACAAGTGACGCTACAGGTTGAAGTTTCTGAATATGAAAAGATGAACACGAAGATAGAAATATATGGAAGCAGCAACCAAATTAAACGAAGGACTAACGATATGCCAAAAACTTTATAAATCGTGACCCATGCGGCGATGACCCCAAATAGCAGGCGCGTTTTACCTGAGGTAGTTAGCATGAATCCAGCTGATTAGACGAAAGGAGACTTGTGGTATCAATCCTAGGCCCTAATGCGAGAAAGAAATTTTTGAGACTGTACGTGTGGCACCGTATGGAAGCGAATCATGGGCTGTGGCAAAACCGGTAAAGGAGAGCACAGAATACTCCGTGACGTGTTTCGAAAATTAAGTGTGTTCGTAAGAAATTAGGTCTCTCACAGTATTGCTGAGGAAAGAAATTCATGGAAAACACGTAACAGATAAAGGTACAGGATGAACGGACCGTTAGGACATCATAAAATAACTTCCAAGGAACTGTAAAGGGCATTAGAAAACAAAAACTGAAGGAAAAATAGAGATTAAAAAATAAACAAAAGATGGTTAAGGACATTCGATGTAGATGCTACTCGGAAACCAAGAGAGTGGTACAGGAAAGGAAACTGACGAATCACACCAAACCATTCGGAAGACTAATTTTCCCCCTTCCTCCAAATAAAACTGTCTACTATTGCTTTATGTTTTACATGTTTTTCCGTTAGGTTCTTACACATTTATTCCATAGTATATCAAACTAAAGAATATATTTTTAGTGCCATGAAATCTTTGTCATTGTACTTCATTAGCTGTTGTCTATGTTAAAGTTGATACATGCCATATGTTTTGAACTAGATAGGTGCGTAATGATCTGCAAAATATCATACAGTCATAAGAAATATTGTGTATATCGTGCAGGAAGAAGACTTAGAAGTTTTATGTGTGCACTTTCCTCTATGGGGATGCTGGGCGAATCCAACTGTGTTTGTACAAAGAATGCGTACATTATTATATCATGTTCCTCATTATCATGATACGTTACCACAAAAGCTGGTGCGTTTAAAAGTACAGGTGAGTAATGCGTTAACAGAAGCTTCACAATAACTTTATATGTCTATCATTTCCGTTCAGTCTCACTTTTCACATTTTTCATTCCCCATAACTATACTAGTAGTCACAGTGCACAAATAGATAATTGTTTTGAAGGAAAATCGCATTTATTTTGGCTTGGGTATTCACCTCGAATCGTTTCCACCACCTATTACAATCGTAAAGTAATATGCATCATACTAATGAACCTCTCACGTTTTTTAATAATTCTATTGTCACTTGGAGACTGAGACAAAGTCGTGGCGTTTTAGTTGCCAACCTCTGAAGATAAAGAGGGTGCACCATGACTACTTCTCTGTGTTCATTGCCGGCCGTTGTGGCCGGGCGGTTCTAGGCGCTTCAGTCCGGAACCGCGCTGCTGCTACGGTCGCAGGTTCGAATCCTGCCTCGGGCGTGGATGTGTGTGATGTCCTTAGGTTAGTTAGGTTTAAGTAGTTCTAAGTCTAGGGGACTGATGACCTCAGATGTTAAGTCCCATAGTGCTTAGAGCCATTTGAACCATTTTTTGTGTTCATTCTTGGTTTCTTACATACCTTGCTACTTAAAACGATTAATGTGCTCACGACGTTGGAACTGTACAGTAATTATTTCTTCAGTATTAATGAAGAATGACTGATTTCTAAAAAAAATTATTTCTTCTGTTGTTATTTAAAAAGTCATATCCAAAAAATGATCGGCCGAGCAGTAATTATTTATTAAGTAACGTAACAGATTTTTTCTCTTAGTGACGGTTAATACTGACGCTCTTACAGTTCTGTTCTCGGACTTTTTATTTTTATTGTTGCTCTCAGCGCTTTGCCCCATCCTGCTGTTAGCTGCAATGTCTAGGATACGACTTGACTTAGCAGAGAGCAGCACATTTAAACGTAGCATCTGATGACGTAGAAACCTCTTTACTTTGAATATAAATGGTTTACCTCTAAAACATACTCCTTAATCATGATACAAAAAAAGAGAAATCGGTGTATTTTGTGAGATATTTATAGTATAAATTAAATAAACGCTTTAGGAATTCTTTTCGACCTCAAACAAAAATTTTATAAGCGTAAGTACTTCAAGCATGTGTCAAAATATATAAAAACTGTTATGTCGCCTGTACTAACAGCGATGTCTTTAGCAGTGATTTTTTTTAGAATATATCGAATATTATGGTCTTACCAAGGGTTTCTTCTCACATCAGTTCACTTAAGTAACGCTCAGGCACCTTACACGGCTACACATGAGTTTACTGTCCTCCCCAGCATGATTGTTGTTAATGGTGCACGGATATTAGCACACTGTATGTGTGAAACACTCGGCGGTTATTGGGGGACCACACACACACACACACACACACACACACACACACACACACACACATACGCACACACACACAAAGGTAGACTACATACAAAAATGTCACAGCTCTGAAAAAAAAAAATCTAGGCGTGATTGTTGATAGTAAGCAAGTAAGATTCGGCCTTGAACGTTTACCAGATCCAGTCCCAGTGCATAAGAAGAAGTTGCAGAACAGACAGCCGGAGTGTTACTGTAAGGCATCAGCCCAGCCTTCTGCGTGCAGAGTCGCCCTCCTGAGCTGTCCGGAGATCGTGCGATCTGTCTCCGTGAGACGCCGTGTTGCAGAGGTCCGGTGCGTGTCCTGTGAGTGAGGCGCCACTGTCGCTGGTGGCCAATGCCTTTGCGCGGCTCTGATCATATAGCCGTCTTCCATATCCGAGTCGGCGTCGGGTAAAACAATTACATCTAATGTTCCTAGAATGCACGTTGTTTTCTGATGGGACAGTTGTTCATGATTCATGCGGACTTGGCCGATGATACGAAATGTGTGAAACTCCTAATCTTTTACATGAATTATCATCTCATTCCTAAGACTTTGTCCATTCTTTTTTCGGTTTCTTCTAGGCGCTAATTGTATTTTGCGAAGCATTAAATGCTTTTTCTAGACATTTACAAACAGTTCTTTACTATATTTTATATATATTTGCTTCTTAATTAAATTCGATGTGCCCCATACTCCTACAGGCGACATTACCGGACAAATCTAGGAGACAAGTCCGACAAATATATGACCGGAAACACATACTTGTTGAATTATCATTTTACTTGCTAAGTCAGTAGTCAGTCGTGTTGGCTGTTCATTGTTCATTACTTTTTGATTGTATTTGCCTCGGTATTTACTTAGTCCTCTGTGATGCTGTTGTTAGAAATTCGTGTATATCGTTTTGAGACTGTGCTGGCGCAAAACAAGATTCGTAATTCCGTGAAGTGAAACTGACTCCTATCGTTTCACATGGGACATAACAGACGTGATATTCTGCTATGGTTTAACCGGCGGTATAAATCGACACCGAAAGACTAACTCAACTCTGACACCGGTTCAAATGGCTCTGAGCACCATGGGACTTAACTACTGCGATCATCAGTCCCCTAGAACTTAGAGCTACTTAAACCTAACTAACCTAAAGACATCACACACATCCATGCCCGAGGCAGGATTCGAACCTGCGACCGTAGCGGTCGCGCGGTTCCAGACTGTAGCGCCCAGAACCGCTCGGCCACTCCGGCCGGCCGCAGTTTATTAAGATGTCGTCTTGAGCTCCCCCGGAAGGCAACGGCGATGAATATACAGAGGAGAGTAACGAAAAATAATACAAAAGCGAATGATTTTGATTAACACTGTCACAGCGTAAGAATACATTTCTAGGTCGTAAAACTGCTACGCGTTAATGCGCCAGGACTAATAGTTCCTTATAATAGAAGCACTCTCATTTTTTTGTCGACGAACCTCGTTTAATAGGTAACTTCTGGAGATCGACAAGTCACAGTAGAAATTGATATACAAGCATGTTAAACTATTCATGATACACGATTTCGACAATGTTTTTATAGTACTAGTATCCGCCTTGTATGTATACAGTCAGCTTCAATGTACGTGACCTACAGTCGATACATATTTTTCGTGTGTTAGTCGCATCTCAAAACAACGAGGCCGGTATGTCCCGAAAGTTTTTATATCTTAGTGCCGCAGGGGGTCTCATCGAAGGAGACAGCGAGTTGACAGATGCACACGAAAAACTGTTGGCAGTGCAGCTAGGAGAAGTCATCATCAGGAATGGCGATGACATCAGTGGCGCGTGTAACTCTGATCCTTGATATTTGCCACCAACACTTATTGCGATCTCCTTACAGTCGTCTGCTTGTCCCCAGTTTAATCACTAGATAGCGGGTGACTCCATACTAATTTATTTATTTATTTACGCGTCAAGTTCCGTAGGACCGAACTGAGGAGCAAATCTCCAAGGTCATATAACGTGTCAGTACATAAAATTACAAAGTAATAACAGACAAAGTAAAATGTTTATGAACCCAAAAAAAGTCAAGCCATAAGTTTAAGTAATCGCCATCAACAACACAACATACGAATCAGCTTAATATTTCAATGAAATCCTCAACAGAATAGATGGAGTGACCCATGAGAAAACTCTTCAGTTTTGATTTGAAAGCGTGTGGATTACTGCTAAGATTTTTGAATTCTTGTCGTAGCTTATTGAAAGCAGTATACTGCACCTTTTCTGCACAAGAGTTAAGGATGTGCGATCCAAATGCAGACCATTTCCGGATACAAAGCACGTGAACAGACATCAGACTTACCAATCTGGACATTCAAAGCTACCTTTCCGTCCGTTACGATTAGAAAGGATATTTTTCTTATTGAGCTTTAGGTTGGCAGCGCTGTAACAAATTCATACGCAACAATAACATTCTTGCTGCCAATGCACTGTCGTTTTGATGGGACGAATGGTTCGTGATTATTTCAGTGTCACTTATCAAGCAGTTAGCGGGCTTTGCGTCTGGGCTACTCAGCTTTCAATAAACCGTAAGATATAAAAAGTCTAACATTACCTCCATGATTGTTCACTTGTTCTCAATTATCGCTAGGATCATCGGATAAATCGTCAGTTTCAGGTGAATTAAGGAGCTCTATGACTTCTTCTTATGCAAGTGGCCTTCATCTGTCTTGGACACGGGACATTGTGAAATCACCGTAAGATGACTAAAAAGACAGCGAAATAATGTCATAAATTTCTATGCTATTACAACGTTTCATTTGGAGACATGTATAAAGTTATAAATATGTCACTTACATTTCGTTCTGAAAGACACCTTTTGTTTTCACCTTCAAGAATGCACCTTTCTACTGAAAAATACAGTTTTTTACCTAAACTCAGAAGATATTAACTGACTGATGGGAGATACAAAGATTAATGGGAAGCTTCTACGTGACTGTGCACATTCAGTCTTGTTTTGTGGTACCACAGACTGACAGAAGATGTCGACACTGTTCTCAAATAAACTCTCTGCTTGTGGCAATATGAGGACAACAGTTACAAATAGTAAACTTTAACCAATTTTAATATAATAAGCATTTACTTAGTACGTCCTTATATGAGGACGCCATGACTAGGCACTCCACCATATCCATAAGAGTCCTTAGTCTTCAGTGATGTAATTATTAACTCAATCTCCTCCTTGTCAGTATCACAGAGGAGTATTTCAGACATCAGTCTCGGAAAGGCATTTTCCAAGAGAAGTTATATGATTTCCTGTAGAAACAAAGTTTTTATTTAATTCACCAGCAATGCTCAGAAAATTATCGTTAAATACTGTACATATATCTGACTTATCAGTAACAGAAATATTTTTACTACGAACTGACTTTATATCGGCGACCTTGTGCTGCTGACCAGACACTTCCTTCACAACTGACCCCATAGTTTTAATTTTATCGTGTGAATTAGCTATTCTATTTGCGTACCACGTACTCTTTGCCTTCCTAATAACATTTTTAAGCAGCTTGCAGTATTGTCTGTAATGGGCTACTGAAACTTGATTGTGACTACTTCTAACATTTTGATATAATGCCTGCTTTGTTCTACATGATATCCTTAGCCTACTAGTCAGCCACCCAGGCTGCCTTTTACTGATAGTATCCCGTTTAGAAAGTTTTAATGGAAAGCAGCTCTCAGAGAGCATGAGAAATGTGTTAAGGAAAACATTATATTTATCATCTATTTTATCGGCTCTATAAACATCCTGCCACTCTTGTTCCTTGACAGGGTTTAAAAAACTCTCTATTGCTGTTGGATTAACTTTCCTATATAGTTTGTAATTATATGTGACATCTGTTTGAGTACAAAAACCTTTTAGTGTTAAAATTTGTGCATGATTGTCTGAAAGGCCATTCACCCTTTTACTGACAGAATGCTCATCTAGTAATGAAGAATGAATAAAAATATAGTTTATGCCTGTGGTACTGTTCCCCTGCAACATAGTTGGAAAAACACGTTCTGCATCAGATCATACGAATTTAGGAGATCTACTAACATCCTTTTTCTTGCACCATCATATACAAAATTCATAACGAAGTCACCACATATAACTAATTTCTGGTACTTCCTACAAAGTGAATCAAGAACTTTCTCTAGCTTGAGCAGAAACGCTGTGAAGTCAGAGTTAGGGGACCTATAATCAGGAATAATTAGAAGTTTAGTTTCACTAAGTTCAACTACCCCTGCACAACATTCAAATATCTGTTCAGTGCGGTGCTGTGATAGGTCTATGGACTCAAATGGAATACTGCTTTTTACGTACATGGACACTCCCCCACTCCACATGAAACTCCTTGAAAAATAGCCAGATAATCTGTATCCTGGTAAAGGAAGCCTGTGATTACAAATTATTTAAGTGCTGCTCCGATTTACCAATAATGTCAGAGTCAACAGCTATAAGCAGTTCATTAACTTTATCTCCAATACCTCTTATATTTTGATGAAACTTGGTAATTCCTTCTCTACTTGGACACCTGACCTCCTCTGAAGGTGATTCCTTAGCTAGAGGGACTTCCTTTAAGCAAGTATACCTTTCAGCTGACTTCAATCTAAAGAAGGTGCAGCTCTAACACCAACTACTACAGGAGTTTTTCCGTGAGTGATCCCACCACCACCCACTACACTGTCACCCACAAGCTTTGCCAGTCTCCCCTTTCCATACCCATTGAGGTGCAGGCCATATGCAGCATTTCCGCCTGAACTTAACAAAAAAATATATTGAGAAATACATGTTGTTTAGCTGGAGAGTCCCAGTAACTGTATATTTGCCCAATTTATAACACAGTTTGAAACGTCCCCTTTGAACAATTATACATGACTGTGCTTAAACTGACACACAATATTTTTAGCGCAACGCAATCTGACTTTCAAAAATCCCTACAAAAGAATGGCCCTGACTATAACATTAACCTATACCTTTCACAAATCACTTACCTCACAAAAATCTTCGTTACTCGAACTCCTGCAATACAGCGAGCGCCACTACTGCCAGCTAAATAAAAGATTCAAACTACGGAAGGCACTAACTACTGATAGTCATAGTTAGCAAATGAAAGATTTTGATAGAGAACAATGTATTTACCTTAATATTCATCAAAAGTCATAATATATATAGGAGTTCATAACATCCATTCTTACAAATATCAAAACTCCGCCATTTCTCTCCCCACATCCACCACTGCTGGCGGCTCACCTCCAACTGCGCAACGCTACGTGCTGTTCACATCCAGCTGCCGCTGCCCAACACTACAATGGCAGACAACAATGCAAACTAGCCACAGACTGCACACAGCACAGCCAGTGATTTTCACACAGAGCGCTACGTAACGTTGCCAATAAGAAAACATAAACAGCTTACTTACGAGTTCACCTAGGGGAAATTACAGAGGTTCTGTTTCTGAAGTAAAAATTATTGGTTTCTCAGCAAGGAGTGAAGGGGGCAGTAAGATGAGGGAACAGCGCTCAGTGTTTCTAGAATTATTCTGACTGACTTTTTTTCAAAATAAAAGGTCGTGGTAAGGCGATTTAAGGAGTATGCGGTTTAAGGACGATTAAAAATTACCGTACCGGGGAAACACAGACGTGCAGTGAGTAAAGTTTGTTCATAAACGATACCAGACTGTTACCTGCACCAGTTTACTTTTCTAGTTAGGAAGGAGTAAACGAAACGAAAATTTTCACCTATAGAAGCTGGTTATGATAGTCATCATGCAGCATCAAATTTTAATGGAAGATAAGGCTGAAAATGTGGAAAAATATGGTTTTCAATTACGGTAAATCATTATTACGAAACTTCTCCTAACATATCTTCTTTCGTTTTAATATCTAATCTTATCTTTAGTTTTATCTTTAGTCATTCTGGTAGTTCGACACAAGCACTTCGGTTTTATTTCATTTTCCTTTTATTTTCTCTGAATTTTCTGACATGGAGCGTAGATTGCAATTTGTGCTCTAATACCTGTGTTTACAGTCATTGCACCCTGATGCTTATCAGCATCAGACTTAGGAAGTTAAAAAAATCTTAATCAACAGTGTAGTTAACTTCTGTACTTTCGGGACTGCTCCTAATAGTCACCCGTTCGTATCTCCACTAAAAATTATTAGGAAGGTCTAAATATATATATGGCTTCATATTTTAAAAGCTAATCTATTGTTCATTTTGTTCAGCATATTACTATAATTGTAGCTATATATTTCGTGTTACTGCGAATGATTTATTTCTGGAACTTGTTAAGTGATTTGTCACGTGTTTCTTCTGCTTCATGCTTTTTTTCTCCTTGACTCCTATTTGAACAGCAATTGAAATTATCAATTGAATAAAGTTTATATTTGCAATATCTCTGAAAATAAATAAAGATAAAATAACGACCATCATCATACGTGGAGCTAGAATCGATGACCTTTCCATCAGCTGACACTTCCTGCAGATCGTCTGTACAGTTTAATAACCTTAGAATCTACTGATCTGATGGAATTACAATTTCCTTGAGACATAAGAGTCTTAACTTTATCTTCGAGAATGATACAAGCTGAAGAAATGAATTAAAATTTGTACCACAGTCAGGATTTGAAACCAGGTCTTCTGCTTAGGAAGCAGATGTGTCAATCACTACACCACCATAGCAATTTAGGTAGCACAGTGCATGGGGGCTTAATTAAATGTAATTGAAAATACTTTTGGTTTTTAGTAGCTGTATGTCCGATTACGCTGTGTCTCGTAATCGGTTGGCCCTGACTAGTATTATTACGCTATCTGACTGCAAAGAACAACAACAAGAATGAAATGAAATTTTTCGTTAACACAATTAATTAATTAAGTCCCCAGCAACTATAAAACCTACAAAACCCAAGCAAAAATGTAATTGTTCTGTGTGTGGGAGTGTGACTCAACGTACACATCTGCCACGGTTCTTCTTCAACAAGACAAGAATTTTTAAATACCAATTATACTGACGTGATAAAAGAAAATTAGAAATACGATAATTGCGTAAGGAAAGCAGAATTACACTCTAATACAAGAACACACGCCAGATGCTTTGTTGACTGAACCTGTAATGACGCATTATTTAGGATACTGAAATTAAAAACAAACGGAGTTAGTCACCTCATTTATATTGATGAAAATCATTATAATCCTTACATTATATCTCAACCAGAACTCTCCAATATCACATCTCAGCAAGCACTGCCTAATAGCACATCTCAACAAACACTCTCTGCTACGAGTTCTTAACAGGCACTGACTACTACGAGCTCTCTCCCGTGAGTCTAACTGTGTTTCCATTGTTCCCATATCAGTTTCTAATTCAGATCGTAACTGTGATCCCACTGCTTTCATCTCGGTTTTAACTGGTCCTATTTCTGTTTTAAATTCAGATCTTAGCCGAGTTTCCATTGTTCCTATTTTTGAGCATAACTGTGTTGTCATTGCTTCCAACTTGGTTTCTAACCATGATCCCAAATTTAATATTGCACTCATCAACTGCTCCGTTTCTTCTGTCGTTAACCACGTAATCTGTGAATTTTCTGATTGAGAAAAATTTTGAAATGGTTCCGGACTATTTTCTCGACTGATTAAATTGTTTTCCACTTCATTATTCATGATACTGTTTTCCTCTGCTGGCGAGTTCGCCATGTTAACAATTTCGTCATTCTCACTATCCATCATTTTTATTGATGAAAATCACTCTAATCCTTACAATATATCTCTACCAGAACTCTCCAATATCACATCTCAGCAAGCACTGCCTAATAGCACATCTCAACAAACACTCTCTGCTACAACATCTCAGCACAGACTACCACGAGACCTCGACAGGCACTGACTACGACGAGCTCTCGACAAGCACTGACTTCTACGAGTTCTTAACAGGCACTCACTACTACGAGCTCTCTCCAAGCACTGTGAAGGCGGCTTAATAATACTCTTTGGCGCAATCTCTGGCGCAGTGGCTCAGTGTAGCCACCTTTCATATGCCCCTCCTCCACAGGCCAGAATTTGATGGTATTTTTGCCAGCATTGGTGGTGAAAATACCACCAAATTCGTCCACAAAAATACAGACAAAAATAAAAGATAATATTAATACCTAAATATCACATAATTAGTTAAAATTTTGGCTTTGCACTGACCTTTCAATAACCTAATATATAAAATACAGTAGGCAATACAAATTCTTTTCATACATGTGGCTTTACATAATAGTTTGCACAATACACAAAAAATCAGTTTATACAAATGTTCACATAAAATACTTTTAATTGTTCAAAAAAAAAAACAAATAGTTGATAATTCCAGCCCAGCAATGGTCAACAGGTGCAAACACCAACAAGTGACATCATTTCAGCAGAAACAGTCCATCAGTTGCACCCAGCAATGTTGAGAGCAGGTGCAGACACCAACAAGTGACATAATTTCAGTAGAAACAGTTCTAACAGTGGCACCCAGCAATGTTGAGTAGGTGCAGACACCAACAAGTGACATCATTTCAGTAGAAGCAGTCCATCAGTTGCACCCAGCAATGTTGAGCAGGTGCAGACACCAACAAGTGACATCATTTCAGTAGAAGCAGTCCATCAGTTGCACCCAGCAATGTTGAGCAGGTGCAGACAGCAACAAGTGACATTACTTCAGTAGAAACAGTTCTAACAGTGGCACCCAGCAATGTTGAGTAGGTGCAGACACCGGCAAGTGACATCATTTTAGTAGAAGCAGTCCATCAGTTGCACCCAGCAATGTTGAGCAGGTACACACAGCAACAAGTCACATTATTTCAGTAAAGGGCAGTCCATCAGTGGCACCCAGTAGTGTTGAGCAGGTACACACAGCAACAGGTGACATAATTTCAGTAAAAAGCAGTCCATCAGTGGCACCCATCATGTAGAAAAAGTACAAGTAACAGTCCATAATATTCACTATCACTGATCACACAGTTCATCAGCAGAAATTAAACATGTCCTAGTGGCACCAATCATGTAGAAAAAGTACAAGTAACAGTCCATAATATTCACTATCACTGATCACACAGTTCATCAGCAGAAATTAATCATTCCTAAGTGTCACACATTATGTTGAAAAAGTGCAGGTAACAGTTCATAATATTTACCCTCACTAATCAGACCGTTCAGGCATGAACAATAGTTTGAATGCACATACAAATGCTTTTACACTAAACATACAAATAATAACAATCACACAAATGATGTCAGATAATTTTCATATTAACTATTACAAATACTCAAATATCAGTAAACCTATAATATTTATGGGTGTCAGTGCAAGCCACAACAAACAAATAAAATAATATTTAGGAGATAGGTGGGTAGGATTAGGAAAGGAAAACACACAAAACACACTCACTCATCTTTCATCCACATTAAGTACTACTGTGTAATTGAATGGTGTTAACTGTGTAAATGTAATTCTGTCAAAATCTGATGTTCATCATGTGTATCAAGTAGTAGTGGCAGCAATGTATAACAGTCAATAATAGTTAAGTCAACGTCATAGTCATCATGTCAAGACCAATGTTTGCCAAGCCAGATCAAAAGTACTGTTGTTGAACAACTGTCAGTGAGCCAAGATATGCAAATACTTCCTCTTTTCAAAAAAAAGTATATACCGCTTAGTGATTTAACAAAGTGTGTGTATAGACTATCTTCCTTCTACTTTAGTGTTCTAGTCTGCTATCTTCATCCTCCTTGTTCCATAAGACCAACAAAAAAAATATGCTCCTCACTTACTTTACTTCTTATACACCAAAACTCCAATAATCATCAGCATCACATAATCTCAATAATACCTCAATAATACCTCTTCAATACGTCGATACATATAAACCTTATTGCCAATATATGCTCCTCACTTACTTTACCTCTTATCCACCAAAACTCCAATAATCATCAACTTCACACAATCTCAATAATACCTCAATAATACCTCTTCAATGCGTCGATACATATAAACCTTATTACCAATCTCATTTCACTTCCATAACAACTCTTTCCTCTAGTCAGTCTCCTCGAGAAAGTACAGATAAAATCCTAATGCAAACCTCATCATCCCATATAATCCGAAGACACACAGTCAACACACAACCTCTGTGTAATCCATCTGACCCAAATCTTCTACTCATTATGAATTATAAACAAAAGAAATGCATACATGACCTCTAACAAACTTAGTTCGAATAACTCTCAGTAATTAAGTACGATTACGGAATGTGAATGATCACAATATTTCACAGTGTGTACACCACTTCAAGAATTATGGCAGAAGCAAACATGTGGAGTATTTCTTGTATCAAGTGTCACTTCCTATTTCAATTGCTCACGAAGAATGCAGTGTAATAATTGTTAATGGTCTAAACCTAGTAATGGTATGTCATGTCGTTAGCTTCCTTCTTATTAGCATAAAGTTATACAGCTTCCATAAAACCTCCAGCTCATGTGACTTCAACGAAGTTCTTTGTACCAATGTCGTTCGTCGAATTATAGCAGTTCAGCAGTTCATTTTCTTATCTTAAAAATATAAGGCACTGAGCGTAAGCAAAACAAGCAATAGCGAGTAAATATACCAGTAGAGAACAGAATGTCAACAAGTGGATGCAGCACAATCCTTACAATGAGGCTCTGCCAAGCGAACAATCTATAATTAATCCAATAGTGTGACCTAAACTCTCTGTTTGTACACAGTATATCAGCATTTCTATACACCAAATTAAAGAGTAGTTATGACAACAAACAGAAATGTATAAATATGCAATCCATACGCATAGCAGTAAACATATATCCTTCGTAATAAACAGGTCATTAGCATCATATCAGCATAAGCATATGTAATCTTAATAAGTAAACATGAAGGCGTAAGCAGATAAATCACAAAGTATAACTTACATACATATCAGCACAACTAATCAGGTTACAATTATAATTTAAATAAATAAGCACAGCAGGCACATAATTAAAAAATATGACATCAGTGAAAAAGCAGTGCAGCCAAGCGATGCATAATATACACAAGTTACAACCCAGTTCATTAATAATCATTGTCAAAATCAGTTAACGTACGCAAGCACGTCGCTTCACAAGTAAATTCATAGAACATGAAAGTAGCACAAAGTATGAATCACGTAATCGCGAGCAGCGAATTACGTCTAAAGTACGTACCTAAGTGGAAATATGTTACCTGAAAAAATAAACTCAATTAATAGTTACCTTTTTAGTTTATTAGTTTCTTCTTGTAAATTACATTCTTCCTGAAAATTTCTCGATAGCAAGTCGTCTTAACGTCGGAGACACACAGAATTTACCTGAAGTTCTTAAATATTTTATATAACCGTATCCTGAAAAATACTGAATGTTAATAACATAATTCATCAAGTCACTATAGCTTTATACTGAATTTAATCGGAGAAATTAAACTGTGTATTTGTTTACGGCTGTCAGTGCATTCGCACTGAGCGCTGGATCAGCTGTAGGCGCGTGACGTAGGAAGCAATTGTTCGCGGTCAACGACTGCCTTGTGCGGCGCGCAGACTTGACTGTTGCTTTGAGTATGTGCCGCCGCCAAAACACAGCGCGGTATCCTTGTACTCTCCGCATGTTTACATGTAGCTGTTAGTTTCTCTCGAAAGTATGTCATTCCACAAAAATTTTTCAAAAGTATATCATTCCACAAAAATTTTGGAAACTACGAACCTCACGTTTTGTGGTAGGAACAGCATGATTACGAATAGCGTCTAATTTTTTTGGATCAGGAAGAATACCTTCTGTAGAAATAATGTGACCGAGAAATTTCACCTGTGAACGACCAAATTCAGATTTTTCCAAGTTCACAGTAATGCCAACTCTTGCAAAGATACGTAACAATGAATCCAAAATTTTGTTGTGCTCACTCCAAGAATGTTTAGCAATAAGAATATCGTCAACATATGAAGTAATGTTGTCACGAAGATAAACAGGTAAAATTTCGTTTAAACTAGGAATGAATGCTGCTGAAGATACAGTAAGTCCAAACGGTAATTTTCGAAGTCACTTTTGGGTAAATTAGTCATATCAGGTTATTGTTTACTTACTCTCTAGATAGATTGATAGTCGAAGAGTTGTTTTGACAGATGCAAAGAATAGTAAAAGAGTAGGCAGCGGTGCAGAAAACTAAAAGAGAAATAGCACCACTACAGCTCGGGGCCCTATGCTCGCTACGGCACATATTCACTTAGAGTAGTGAATCCCCTGAGGACATTAATAGCCGCACATAATTTCAAGTTTGTGACTTAGTGGCAAATTTAGTGGAAGTGCGTACATAAATTGATCTAACCATGCACATGGATGTATGTCATTCTTAGAATTGCGGAAGATCTTAAATTTCCGGACAGTCAAAAAGTGTTTATAGTCAAAATTTTCGCCTCGTGGCGACAAAGACCTACCGCGTCTGTCCCAGTCACAATGACGACTATTGTTAAATTCACGCGCCTGGCACTCTCTTGTTGCATCCCGTAAATGAAACAAATTATTTTCTTCATACCCCTCTGCTATCTATGATTCTAAGTTTCTTCTACTGTCTTTTCCTACAATTTCGCCTTCTATTTGTTTGACTTGCTTTTTTAAAGCCTCAAATTCCCTTTTCACGCGTTCATTAAATTTTCCCTGATTTTCAACATGTTTATTTATGTTCTGATACTCTTCGGTTTCTGCAAATGGCAATGGTGCTGTATCATCCGAATCTCTGTCCCCATGTAAACTAAGATTTGTCAGTTTATCTGAAATTTCCTCAACTCTTTCCGATAAATCACCTATTTGTTCTTTCTGTTTATTTACGTCTTCCGTAAGTGTCGCGACTCGGGTTTCAGTGTTGACACATTTGGTAGTTAACTGTTCATATTGTTGTGTTAGATTATTTATTCTGTCATTTGGTACGGATTCCTCGATTCTCTCAAATATTTCTTCCTTATCTTTTGCACGTTGTAAATTTAACTCTGAAAATTTCTGTACTATCACGCGATCTCTTTCTTCCTGTTCTCTATCCTGTTCCCTTTGTCTGATTTCTACTGCAATTAATCTATTATTGTGAGCATTCAAAATTGGTTGTACTTCTTCTCTGATTTCTTTCTTTAATTCATCTTTCATATTTTTGAAACATGTCCCTATTCGTGAATCTATCCGTGTTTCCAAAGTTCCCATCTCTGCTTTAAATTCAGATCCTAACCGAGTTTCCATTGTTCCCATCCGTGTTTCCATTGTTCCTATTTGTGAGTCTAACCGTGTTTCCATACGTGCTCCCAAATTTAATATAGCACTCATCAACTGCTCCATATTAAATTGTTCAGAATTCTTTTCGCCCCTAACATTTCCCGCAAAACTAACTTCCTTCTGCATAGCCATAAGGCTATCTGTGTTCGATACTATTCCAGAATCTTCTGTCGTTAATCTCAGATTCTGTGAATTTTCTGATTGAGAAAAATTTTGAAATGGTTCCGGACTGTATTCCCGACTTATTAAATTATTTTCAGCTCCATTATTCATCATACTGTTGTCCTGTGTTGGCGAGTTCGCCATGTCAACAATTTCGTCATTCTCACTATTCATCATTTTTATTGATGAAAATCACTCTAATCCTTACAATATATCTCTACCAGAACTCTCCAATATCACATCTCAGCAAGCACTGCCTAATAGCACATCCCAACAAACACTCTCTGCTACAACATCTCAGCACAGACTACCACGAGACCTCGACAGGCACTGACTACGACGAGCTCTCGACAAGCACTGACTTCTACGAGTTCTTAACAGTCACTCACTACTACGAGCTCTCTCCAAGCACTGTGGAAGCGGCTTAATAATACTCTTTGGCGCAATCTCTGGCGCAGTGGCTCAGTGTAGCCACCTTTCAACAGGCAGGTTTACCCATTAGGAAGAAAGCTAGTGCGCTATTCCAGTGTCGGAGAGCCTCGACAAAATGACGATTTAAGAAGAGGAAAATAGGCTGAGGGTGTGAACTGAAGTCTGTGTGTTAGCGAGAGCATTGGACGGAGCTGTGTTAGCCATACTGCTACAGCAGTGTAATGGTTCGCAGATCTGCCTAGTAATTGCTGACACGGTAGCTCAGCATGATCGACCAGAGGGCTAGTTGCCCTCTGTAATTAAAAAAACTGCGTGAACGGATCAACGACGAATTTGAACGGATGTAATGGGACGTTCGTTTTCAACAAATGCAATGAACAATAATGAATAAAATGAGAAAGAAAGTAGCCAGCAGGCTTAGGTTCTAGTCTCAGCCGTGCCACAAATTTTAATTCGTTTCTTCAGCTTCTTTTATTATCGAAGAAAAAAAATCTTAGAATCCTCTATGCTCAATGTCCATTCGTTTTGAGTGTCGATTACGACCAAGACTTTTATCTTCATTCGGAAAACAATTGATTCATTCTACAGTCGTTTCTATTATAATTTATCTCTACTGGAACATTTTAGCCTAACGGTTGGTAGGATTATTTACCTTGTCGAATCATTCCAAAGTACTGTGCAACAACGAGTTTCTAATGTTGGCTAATATTCAAAATTTTCGAACAGATTCTTAAGTAAAATCTTTCTGTTAGCGTCAACGAATCTAGAAAGAAGAAATCTACGTTACAACTCCCCCAGAAAGCCATATGTGTTTGGTATGTTGATCACTGAACACAGAAACGTCAGAACGATGGTTCATACAACTTAGAAAAAAATTCTTTACTCGAACTGTAAAGTTGTGGATTACTTTTGTTAGGATTTAGTGGCATAATTAGTCGACTCTCTACGACGGCAGTTTCTGGACCAGGCAGAAGAAGACTGTGTTTATTTGCGTTAAAAAATGTGCTTTTTGCCGTACTCAATGTTTAGGTTATTACACTCTGCCCAACTTTTCTCCAGTGAATAGACACTACAGCTGAACTGTGACACTGGTAGGCCTGTAACATAACCTTCTACGACCGATATCGCCTTTTCATAGGACTTAACACGCTTTATAACCAAAACTTTCTATAAATGTGAGAACAGCGGACATCAGAAGGTGCCAAATATGGCAAGTGGTGTGTAGATTCTAGCAATTCCTTCTTCGAGTCCCCCATTTACACCCAACAATCTTTATAGGAAGATACAGTGTCCTGATGATTCTACTTGCGTAGTATTTGCCAGTTTTTATACCATTCTGAAGCAGTAAAGAAGAAGGGTTCCTGTTGTATACAAGAAAACACAGACCATAGAATAAGTTGTAAGACTGGACTTTCTTCACAAAATACATTAATATGTTTATGTTCTCTATATTAAACCGTGAACGTCTCACCTTGAGCTTGTACCCGTATGTCTAGTAGAAAATTCTCTAGTTTTATTAGTGGTAAAGTGCGGATAAAAATTCTTTATGGAACGAGTCCGTTTACCAATTATATAGTATATTTTAAAAGCGGAAAATAGGGGAACATGCTGACTATTTCCATGATTTCTTAAGTTTCTTTTATTTAAGGCATCTATTGTTTTATACTTAAGGATGTTCAAAATGTCTCTCTCTCTGTCTATCTACCTGTCTGTCTGTCTAGCCCCTCTCTTAAACACACAAACACACACACACACACACACACACACACACACACACACACACACACACATTACTACACAATGATAAATTCTTCTATAGAAGAAAAGAAGTGTCAAGCGAATATGGTTTCAGTTTACTGAAATTAATATTATTATCCATTAAATTGTTGACATCACTCAGTAGATAGTGACACGCCTCTTCGTTTGCATGCGCGATCCGGGAATTCATTAAGAGGATTGTTTGTGACGTGTTTATGAACTAAGGATGTTTTTGCTAACTGGTTCCTCTGTATTTGTTGTCTTCAGTCGCTTCAGGATCTACGTTGTGTGCTAGAATTTGTTATTATTAATCTATTCAAGTGATGACTGTCGAACAATTCCTGAAAAACTTTCTATAGCCAAGGTCTCTTTATTTTCGACAACCGGTATCGATAAATATTGCTGTTGTCTTCTGCTCTTCAAAAATTTTCTTTACAAAACGTGTTCATTATGAGATAGAACCTCTTGCCATGTTGTCTTATTAGCGAATAAAATGTACCACATTATAAAAGCTTTGTCAAGAATGAAACATTTACAATGAGAAAGCATCTTAATTGTAAATGTTTTATTTGTGACAGACCTTTGTGGTTCAAATGGCTCTGAGCACTATGGGCTTAACATCTATGGTCATCAGTCCCCTAGAACTTAGAACTACTTAAACCTAACGAACCTAAGGACAGCACACAACACCCAGCCATCACGAGGCAGAGAAAATCCCTGACCCCGCCGGGAATCGAACCCGGGAACCCGGGCGTGGGAAGCGAGACCTTTGTGTAATGTGCTACATTTTGTACACTAATTTGACAACATGGCATGAGGTTCTAATTCATAAAGAACACTTTTTGTAACAAGACCATTCTGAAGACCAGAAACCGGTTGTGGAAAATAAAGAATAATTTATGCGATTTTGGGCAAAGAACGTTTCTTTACCGAGATCGCTCCTTCTAATTTCCTAATGTGAGAAAATTCACACCTGTAAAAATATTCAACGTTACAAGAACGAAAAGAGGATTTATGTACAGTTTTTGCTGAAAGCGAGTAATGAAGTCTCAGCGTCACTATGGGAGACGCCGTTGAACAGCAAGACTACTGGCAGCGTTGCTTGAAGTGAAGCCTAAGCAACAGGCGACCCAGTGCAATGAGCGCAGAATACACTGTGTGTTGCGGCGTCTCCAGGCGGAATTGTCGCCGCCATGGGGCCGCGGCCAACAGGATACGTACCAAGCTACGGTTCTATCGTCGCGGTCATCTTGGACTACGCCCCTTTCGAGGTAACATCTTTCGTTCCGAGAGATTAGAAAACAAAGACAGAAAGTAACAAATTTTGACGAAGGTTTCTCTTTTCACATTCAACGGTTTCGGTATTGAGAAGTTATCGAGGGATGTAATCAGGGATCGAAAGATTATCTGAACTTGAACAGACGTCAGCCAACAGGTATAAGACACAAAAGATATAAAAGGGAGGCAACAGCAGAGAAGGGACTGATAGCGAAGGTTACATCCCATCTCCCATGCTATTCTGTCTATACACAGAGAAGCAGTAAGCGAAACCAGAGAGAAATTGGAAGGGAAATAAAGATCGGAGATAGGACGCTAAGATTTGCCGGTGAAACTGCAATTCTACTTGAGGAGGCAAAGAACTTGGAAGATCAGGTGAATGGAACGAATAACATCTTGAAAGTGGTTACAAGATCTTAAACAAAAGTAATAGAAAGATACTGGAGTTTAGGTGATGGCTACATGCTGGCTATTTGCATGTGTTTTCTGTGAAAATAACTATTTATTTCTGTTCAAGAATTCCAATGCGGTATAGGAGTTGTTAGGGAAAAACATCTTTAATGTACATTAGTAAACACTTCTGCTGTCAAATATTTTGTCGTGCGGGATTAGCCGAGCTGTCTGAGGCGCTGCAGTCATGGACTGCGCGGCTGGTCCCGGCGGAGGTTCGAGTCCTCCCTCGGGCATGGGTATCTGTATTTGTCCTTAGGACAATTTAGATTAAGTAGTGTGTAAGCTTAGGGACTGATGACCTTAGCAGTTAAGTCCCATAAGATTTCACAAACATTTGAACATTTTGTCATATATTTTATTTCCATGAATATATTGTGATACCTGCACGTTTCACCCATTTCTGTGCCAAAGTTATATTCATTAAAGGATAATTCAGATTATATTTTATTCTAGTGTCGCAGTACTGAACCTCTCTGCTACTCACAAGGACAGATGAATCGTTAATAACAAATTTCACAAACGAAGAAACGTACTGTGAGGCTTTGGTTAGTATTCTCAATTGCTTGGATGAATTAGATTAGGTATGCGATATTAAATGTAGTTGATGGGTTCTACTACTTGGCCAGCAAAATAAGTGACGATGGCCGAAGCAGAGAGGATATAAAATGCAGACTATCAATAACGAGATAAGAGTTTCTATGGTTCAAATGGCTCTGAGCACTATGGGACTTAACGTCTATGGTCATCAGTCCCCTAGAACATAAGAGTTTCTATAAAAGAACAATTGGTTAACGGATAAATATAAATGTGAAATATGTTTTATGGAGGTGTTTGTAAGAAAATATTGTCTAAAAATTGTTGTCTAGAATGCAGCCTTGCACGGAAGGGAAAATTGGAGCACAAACAGTTCAGACAAGAAGAGAATAGAGGATTTTGAAATCTGGTGTTATAGAAGATGGTTCAGATTGTTTAAATATTGTAATGTATCCCATTCGATACACAAATCTTCATATAATAGCTGACATTAGCCGTTTCGATTTTAAACATTATAATAATTATAATGTACTCTGCTTTCTGAACATAGGTTTTGCGTTTTGATCGACCTGATTTCTCCCAAGACCCCTAACAATATACGAGGCAGTCAGTACTATACATGGAGGAATTTGCTTCTAAATTTCTTGCTGGAAGAAATTTTATATCAGTATTGGCCAGGGAAGAGGAACAGAGGCGGTGGAATGCAGCACTGGTTACCATAGCGGGCACCAGCGTCCTCAATCATATCCCAGTCCCATCCGCAGTGTGTCACAACGTGACATGGATGGCGACATTTAGCTCGGCCGCAGACTTGGAGCTCTTCGGGAAGGTCAAGCGGGGACATCACGTGTCATCTTCTCTTTTTTGTTTTTGTTTTTGCAACCTTATAAAGGCACCTATACATCAAACGACGTATTAAGTTATCCGCACAGCACACACTACGCTTAGGTAAGACGATGGACTCTAATTAGGAAATTCAGTACATACCACGAACGCCCGCGTATGTGGGTTACAATTTTGTTCAAACCTCTCGTTTGTTTAGTTATTACGGAGCGAGTTGGAGCAGTGACTAATACAAAGGCTTCGCATTTCGAAGAATGAGGTTGAAATCCTCCCCGACCATCCAGATCTAGATTTTCCGTACTTTCCCTAGATCAATAAATGCTAATGGTGGGATGGCTCTTAGAAAATGACGCAGCCTGATGCTGCCAAATTCTTGAACAACGACATCGACGAGACATTAAATCTCGATTTGTTTTCCTTATTTTAGTAAAATGTTGTTCATTGTTTAGTTACTCTTATGATAGTGAAATGTCTGTCTAGCGTAAAAACATCCAACACATCAAAAGATTAAATGAAAATATAAGGAGGAAATGAATTCTCATATGTATGCTACGAACGTAAATATTCATATGAATATTAATCAAATAATCGAGGAAATACAGGGTGGTAAAATTAAAAATGGGCTGGAAAATATTTCATGCATCTTAAGATAGGCAACCCAGCTTCGATCATCCACACCTGGGGGCGGAGTATGTAAGCTTGGTTGCCTACATTAAAGTGCATGAAATATTAACCGGGTCAATTTTACTTTGCGCACCCCTTAGTATTTGTAACTGTTATTCTGACAAGATGCTGCATGAACGGAATGTTGTCCTTAGCTTCTGAAGCTACGGATGGAAGAACTCCTACAAGAAAATGCATCAAGGACAAACAACCAGAAGGTAAAATATGGACAAACTGCACAGATATCGTCGTTTTGCTGTTTCGCGAGCGTTCCGAGTTTTTCAGACAAGGATGTTTTTTCCAAAGATGTTACCAGTACACGTGGTTATGTAATCTGGTGATGGCGATGTGAAATCGGATGAGGAGCTACCATATTTAACTCTATATCCGTTCCAAATCTCTTAATTAATAGTACGTATTAATATTTCGGAGTTTTTTTAAACAGCCTTGTTACTTACGTCAATATTTGAAAGACGTTCCATTCTGGACATGCCCTTCTTCAGTCCATGCTCTTCTTTGTCAATATCTGATGTTTTGTATTACGATCCATAAATGCAACTTGGGTACGTGAGTCGTTAAAATAATGTTTGTACATTTCATTTGGTTCACTACTACAGCGTCTAAAACAGTTCAACTGAGATTGAACTCCCTCTTCTGCCAAAAATATATTTTCTGTTAATGTAAACAATATTTATTCCTGGGACTCTTACCCCCGTATTTTTTAGCTCTTTTTAACTGTCCGATGAATTCTGTAACTTAAACGTTAGACTAAATGGCTTAGGAAAAAGCACCCACTGATCATGGACCAAAAGAGTTAGAGATTATCTATACGCTGATAAAAGAACTCTTTTAATAGATGGTGGTTTTCACTTTTAACTGAACTGATATTACTGAAGCTGATACCTCACATTATATGAACAAGTGATTTGATGATATCTTTCCAAAAACTAGATATATACTCCGTCGTTTCATATCTTGAGGAAGAAACTGATAAATTCACTAATTCAGGTCAGCTTCCATGGTGTTGACCTTTACACCTGCTCATTGTCCTATTTTGAATTTATTTTGAACCAAGTCTGATCGGAAATGTTAATTGTCTTACGATTTGGTGTTCTGGTTTCTGTTATATATACTGCTTTACTTTGGTACGGGGTACATGTTTTTGAGTTCAGCAATTTGTCTTAATTTTTTATGCATGTAACCTTTGTTTTACGAGTGCCACTCTCATCTACTATATATGTGTTAAAACCACTCTTCTTTCGACTGTTTCTCGTCACGCCTTGCAGTATAAGCGCGTATCCATTTACGTCGCATTTTTAGTTTTTCAGTCCAATTGCTTTGCAATTTTTCTCTGTCTTCTATGATAAATTTTGCTGATTAATTCTTAAACACTCTGTGTAACAGTTCTGTCGTTCTTTAGAGTTCGTCAATGTTTTCTGAATGCTTTTTTTCTTTTGAGCACTGTATCTTTAGCTGGACATAGACTATAGAATTAAACAGGGTTGGAAGGCCACACGACAGTTAAGTAGTATACGGTGAAGAAACTGCATTAAGAAATGAATGTATCATCTACTAATTACGGAATTTCGTCACACAGCTCGGCAGTGGTTGGAATTAGTCAGAATGTTATGACAAGGGGCTACAGAGACCCGCTGTTGTTGCGTGTGTCAAATCTAGCCACGAAAGCACGAATGAGGTGACGGAGACTATAGATAAGATAGAACGAAACAGGCTGGTACGATACGGACATCTTAGTAGGAAGAAGGAGACAAGTGATTTGTAAAAGTACGGAATTTGCTCCCTTTTGACAGATAATTGAGAGGGCTGAGAAGTTGGAACAACGAGCACATGAAGCCATGGTCAGCACGCAGCTGAGAGACGACCTTGCACGTAATAGAAACTTCTGGCGTTCTGTGTGCAACAATGGTGAATGCTGAATAATACTTTTATTGTTATCTGCTCATGGTTTCCGCTTGCGTTGTTAGCACATGTCATGTATGGTATCACAGAGAATAGGACTGTGCCAAGCGTGGCGGTGTGGTAGACGACAGCTTCGCTTTAAAGACAGGATAGTTTGCAGAATTATTGAGAGCGGAGATAGACCATTGAGCTTTCCAATGAATATCATCCACACATTGCCGAAGGTAAATGAGAGACTATCACACAGTCACCTTGACAGCTTATGCACAAAAGTTGCTGACCAAAATGAAACATAGGAGTATAGAAAAGAATATTTAAGATCTGTTAAATGACGATCAGTTTGACTTTAGAAAAGATATCAGGGAGGGAGTTCTGACGTTCCGATTGATAATGTAGGTAAGAATTAAGAGAAATAATGACATTTTCATAGCGTTTGTCAACCCGTGGAAAAAATTCGAAGACGTAAGATGGTGCAAGATGTGCGAATTTCTCAGAAAAATAGGTATAACCTGTTCAGGTTGTTGTTGTTGTTGTTGTGGTCTTCAGTCCTGAGACTGGTTTGATGCAGCTCTCCATGCTACTCTATCCTGTGCAAGCTTCTTCATCTCCCAGTACGAACTGCAGCCTACATCTTTCTGAATCTGCTTAGTGTATTCATCTTTTGGTCTCCCTCTACGATTTTTACCCTCCACGCTGCCCTCCAATACTAAATTGGTGATCCCTTGATGCCTCAGAACATTTCCTACCAACCGATCCCTTCTTCTAGTGAAGTTGTGCCACAAACTCCTCATTAGTTATGTGATCTATCCATCTAATCTTCAGCATTCTTCTGTAGCACCACATTTCGAAAGCTTCTATTCTCTTCTTGTCCAAACTATTTATCGTCCATGTTTCACTTCCATACATGGCTACACTCCATACAAATACTTTCAGAAACGACTTCCTGACACTGAAATCAATACTCGATGTTAACAAATTTCTCTTCTTCAGAAACGCTTTCCTTGCCATTGCCGGTCTACATTTTATATCATCTCCACTTCGTCCATCATCAGTTATTTTGCTCCCCAAATAGCAAAACTCCTTTACTACTTTAAGTGTCTCATTTCCTAGTCTAATTCCCTCAGCATCACCCGACTTAATTCGACAACATCCCATTATCCTCGTTTTGCTTTTGTTGATGTTCATCTTATATCCGCCTTTCAAGACACTGTCCATTCCGTTCAACTGCTCTTCCAAGTTCTTTGCTGTCTCTGACAGAATTACAATGTCATCGGCGAACCTCAAAGTTTTTATTTCTTCTCGATGGATTTTAATACCTAATCCGAACTTTTCTTTTGTTTCCTTTACTGCTTGATCTATTGAATAAAAAATTAAAATAAGTTAAATAGAAAGACGCTTAATATATGATATGGACAAGAATAAGCAGCAATAATTAGAGACCAAGAGAGAAGAACTCGAATTAAACGATGCGTAACGCGAAGACGCAGTCTCTCTCCCTTAATGGCCAACGTTTACAACGACGAAGCAATGACGGAAATAAAAGAAAGTTTCAGGAGTGGCATTAAGATTCAGGGAGAAAGAATATGAATAATAATAGTATTATTCGCAGTGAAAATGAGGAATAATTACAGGACTTGTCGAATGGAATGAACAGTGTTATAAGCAAAGAATATGGACTGAGGGTAAACAAAAGAAAGATGCAAAGACTGAGTAACAGCAAATGAGATTAGTGATGTACGTAACAACATAATTGAGAACTACACGCCGGCCGCTGTGGCCGAGCGGTTGTAGGCGCTTCAGTCTGGAACCGCGCGACCGCTACGGTCGCAGGTTCGAATCTTGCCTCGGGCATGGATGTGTGTGATGTCCTTAGGTTAGTTAGGTTTAAGTAGTTCTAAGTTCTAGGGGCCTGATTACCTCAGATGTTAAGTCCCATAGTGTTCAGAGTCATTTGAACCATTTGAGGACTACACAGTATACGAAGAAAAAAGATTCTGCTGCGTTGGAAGCACAATAAGACACGATGAAAGAAACAAGGAGGATGTAAGGAGAAGAGTGGGACAAGCAAAGACATCGTTTCCCACCAGAAAACTACCGACGTACATAACGTAAAAATAGAGAATGCTGCAAATTACACTAACTGATAAGTTAAGGAGTAACTAGATTCTGCTCCGAATCCGCGAAGAAAGGAATATTTGGAAGGACTGGGCAGGATGCTAAAACATATGTTAAGACAGCAGCGAATTTAGTTTTGACTCTATCCATTTATCTACTTTCGTGGAAAGTTAGAACAGATTCGTTCAATTTTAAAGTATAGAAGTGGCGTCCTTCAAAAACCTCCCATAAGAATGTGTATTTTTCACGTAAGATCCAAAGAACGCAATTTTTTTTCAAACATTAAAACTTATCTTACACCAAGATCCGATACACCGGTGGACAAAATTTGCACCATCAGTCTCGTTCCAGTCCGGAGTTATTTAAGTGTGACTTGTTTTTGCACGTAAAATCCGGACGAGGCTGACTATTTTTGCACTTAAAATCCGAACGGTGCACACACAAGTGGTGTCATTAGTTGAGCATTACTTTCAGTCCAATTAAAATCTTTTGCGGGCGCCAGTTCCGTTTCGTGCTTCAAAGCTTGCCTAATATACTGTTACACAGCAACGGTAAGACAGATGTTCGAATGGCTGTAGAAATGGTCGCTGGTGTGGGCTAAACCGAAAACTTTTTACCCCACGTACCTGGCTCGAATAGGAACCGAGCACCAAGACCCCCGCCCCCAATCGCGATTCTGCTCGCAACCTTTTCAGACATCTTTGTTACAGCGAGGATGCAGAAGACCCTAGATCCAATTCCGAGTATTTCTTTGGTTTTTCGTCGGTGGAAGGAATGGAACTGGGTGCACTCAGCCAAGTGATGCCAACTGAGGAGTGGTTCAGAGGTCTGGGAAGGCGACAAGAGCTGGGAGAGCGGTTCATTGACGCTACTGCTCTCCACACCGCATCCACGTGACGCAGTTATTAGAAGATGACACGGCGGTCGGTTAGCACTGGAACGTCCTTTTGGACCAAAACTTGAGGCTGGTACAGAACAGGAACACGTGTCGCGCCGCATCGAACGAGTCAGAAGATTCAGCAACTCCCCCTCCGTCTCCTCCAAAATGTCGCAATGTGTAGCGCCTGGCTAAATTGCGTCACAAATATCCGGTGCGGTGCACGACTAGTCGGAGACGAGGAAGGCTGGCGCCGCGTGGTGGGGACTTTCCTCGCCGCGTCACGTCGCCCCCTGGGACGTCCCCCGCGCCAGACGCGGATGGCGCGCCGCGTGTTTGCCGCGCTTGAGAAACCGTGGCCGGGCCGCGCGCGGGCACTCGGCTGGACGAGAGCAAAGTGTAAATATTTGGCTCGGCCGCCCATGTGGTGGGAAGCTGCCGCCAGCCGCTGCCTGCTTACGGTCGCGCAAATCACTTTCCCAGTCAAGTCCCGCTGGAGGACACTCCACCTAACTTCCCCACGCAGTATATTCTCCGGAAACGCAGGGCGCACGGCCAAATGCGGAACTGCCTTGTTTGGACTAAGCGAATAAAGCTTTATCATACAAATTTCACCAGTTGCCTATTTCAAGCTCCGATAGTACATAAATACATTTTTTTTTTTTTTTTTAGTCTTCAGACTTGATGCGGCCTGGCACGAATTTCTGTCCTAAACTAACCTTTTCGTCTCAGAGTAGCACTTGCCACCTACGTCCTCAGTTATTTGCTGATGTATTCCAATCTCCGTCTTCTTATGCAGTCTTTACTCTCTACAGCTCCCTCTAGTACATGGACGTCTTGACAGATGTCCTATCATCCTCTCCTTCCTTTTCAGTTTTTTCCGTACATTCCTTTTGTAACTAAGCTGTTTAGTGTTTTTATGTTGGCAACGCCACGTAGCGCTCTGTATGAAAATCACTGACTGTGCTGTGTGCAGTCTGTGGCTGGTTGGACTCATTGTTGGAATATTCGCTTGTGTAGTGTTGGGCAGTTGGAGGTGAACATCGCGTAGCGCTGTGCAGTTGGAGGTGAGCCGCCAGCCGAGGTGGATGTGGAGAGAGAGAGATGCCAGAGTTTTGAGAGATTACTATGTGAGCACGATCTGTACGTGTGTCCGCCAGAAAAAGGAAATATGTAAATATGGATGCCATGAATTGATAGATACATATATGATGACTTTTGAACATTATTAAGGTAAATATATTGTTTGTTCTCTATCAAAATCTTTCATTTGCTAACTATGCCTATCAGTAGTTAGTGCCTTCAGTAGTTATAATCTTTTATTTAGATGGCAGTATTGGCGCTCGCTGTATTGCAGTAGCCGCGCGAGATTAGCCGAGCGGTCTAAGGCACTGCAGTCATGGACTGTGCGGCTGGTCCCGGCGGAGGTTCGAGTCCTCCCTCCGGCATGGGTGTGTGTTTTTGTCCTTACGATAATTTAGGTTAGGTGGTGTATAAGCTTAGGGACTGATGACCTTAGCAGTTAAGTCCCATAAGATTCCACACACATTTTTGTATTGCAGTAGTTCGAGTAACGAAGATTTTTGTAAGTGATTCATGAAAGGTATAGGTTATTGTTAGTCAGGGCCATTCTTTTGTAGAGATTATTGAAAGTCAGACTGCCTTGTGCTAAAAAAATATTGTATGTTAGTTTAGTGATGATCAGAATAAGTAAAGAAAGAAATGTGTGAGTACGTTCAGTTTTGCTCCGCTGTTTGAAAATCAAATAACGTAAGAGGTTTACCAGCACAGTAATTCATAATTTTCCAAAGGGGACGTTTCACTTTCCTCGACGATTCTCCGGAGAACCGCCTCATCTCTTACCTTACCAGTCGACCTGATTTTCAACACTCTTCTGTAGCGCCACATTTCAAATGCTTCGGTTTTGCTCCGTTCCGGTTTTACGACAGTTCACGTTTCTCTACCATACAACGCTATGCTCCAAATGTACATTCTCGGAAAATTCTTTCTCAAATTAAGGCCTATGTTTGATACTAGTAGACTTCTCTTGGCCAGGACTGTCCTTTTTGCCATTGCTAGTCTGCTTTTGATATCCTCTTTGCTCCGTCCGTCATGGGTTATTTTACTACCTAAGTAGCGGAATTCCTTAACTTCATCTGATTCCTGATCGCTAACCCTGATGTTAAGTTCCTCGCTGTTCTCATTTCTGCTATTTCTCATTACTTTCATCTTTCTTCGATTTACTCTCAGTCCATGTTCTGTATTCATTAGACTGTTCATTCCAATCAGCAGATTCTTCCTCACGTTCACTGAGGATAGCAATGCCATCAGCGAATCCTTACATTGATATTCTTTCGCCTTGAATTTTAATTCCACACTTCAACCCTTCTTTTATTTCCGTCATTGCTTCTTCGATGTACAGAGTGAACAGCATCGTCAAAAGGCTACAGCCCCGTCTTACATCCTTTTTAATCCGAGCACGTCGTTCTTGGTCTTCCAGTCTTATTACTCCCTACTGGTTCTTATACATATTATATTTTACCGGTCTTTCCCTGCAGCTTACCCTTATTTTTCTCGGAATGTCGAACATCTTGCACCATTTGGCATCGTCGAACGCTTTTTCTAGGTCGACAAATCCTATGAAAATGTCTTGATTTTCCTTTAACTTACTTCCATTACGTGAGCACTTAATATAATAGTCCGCATTTGCTGCACAGTTTGTAAGCTTCCACCGCTACTCCTTCCTAAATTTCAACGGGGAATGGCGGCCGCGTGTGTGATTAAAGGCAATCGAAGTCTCTTTGGCTGGAGAGAAAAACTCACATACAGATAAACACGGAAAAGTTAAAAAGTTATGACTGTGGGCTTAGTACACATCCCGTAGCCCTGTTCGGTTAAATACTGTTTCATTATGATTCATTTCAATGCAGTTAGAAAGTAGTATACACTTGCTTTTATTCAGTAATTCAATGTAAAGAAAAAATCATAGTTATAGTTACTATTTATTCGACAATGACTTCAACGATAACAGTAACAGTTACAGTTAGACTCTCACTCTTCATTGTTGTCGCAATACGATTTCCCTGCAGTCGGCCAGTGTCATTCTTGATTGTTCCCTATCAAAAGCACAAGAATCTAGATGAAACATCGAATTTAAAAGTTATTATTCCTTTACATTCACACGCAAATGTTAACTTTAACCAGCTGAGCCATTTTAAATCAGGACACTAATTCTTTAACACCTTATTGCCGTCTTATCATGGCGCGACACTGCTGCTAAAAAACAAGGTTCTATTTTAAAACAAAGGATTATGGACAGTTTCTTCAAAACGTAACTTACATTTTTGCAACTTGGAAATGTGTGTCCATATATGTACGTTTTTGTGGTCCTCAATCGAAGGACAGGTTTGATGCTGCTCTTCATGCTACTCTATCCTGTGCAAGTCTCTTCATCTCCGAGTAATTACTGCAACCTGAAGCCTTCTGAATCTTCTTAGTGTATCCATCTCTTGGTCTCTCTGTATGATTTTTATCCTCAACGCTTCCCTCCAGTGTTGAATTGGTGATCCCTTGATGCCTCAGAACGTGTCCTACCAACCGATCCCTTTTTCTAGTCAAGTTGTGCACCAAATTCCTCTTCTTCCCAATTCTATTCAGTACCTCCTCATTAGTTACGCGATCTACCCATCTAATCTTCAGCATTTTTCTGCAGCACCACATTTCGAAACCTTCTATTCTCTTCTTATCTAAACTATTTATCGCCCACGTTTCACTTCCAAACATGGCTACACTCCACACAAATACTTGCAAAAACTACTTCCTGACGCTTAAATATATACTCGATGTAAACAAATTTCTCTTCTTCATAAACGCTTTCCTTACCGCTGCCAATTTACATTTTATATCCTCTCTACTTCGACCATCATCAGTTATTTTACTCTGCAAATAGCAGAACTCATCTACAACTTTAAGAGTCTCATTTCCTGATCTAATTCCCTTAGCATCACCTGATTCAATTCGGCTACATTCCATCATCCTCGTTTTGATTTTGTTGATGTTCATCTTATATCCTCCTTTCAAGACACTGTCCATTCCGTTCAACTATTCTTTCAAGTCCTTTGCTGTCATTGACAGAAGTACAATGTCATCGGTATACGTCTTCTCCCTGGATTTAAATTCCTACTCCAAATTTTTCTTATATATCACAGGTATGTACTATATTGTTTTTTATTTATTTGTTTATTATTATTGCGCTCATTAAACATTTATTCGTGATTTACCTATTGGTTTAGTGATATTTCCGTATTATCCGGGTTTTTTTGTAATTCGAGGTAGCCTCAGCCCCAGTTAACTCTACTGTATGCTGAAACTGCTTTTCTCGAAATACACTGCCCAGCACAATTGAAGCGTCACTTTGTCGAAACGCAGTAACTGTATCCCACTGGGACGCATTAGTTTTAAATTTGGCTCGAGGGTGGCTACAAACTTCCTCTTTATGGTGCAAAAGCGTAGCGTGCTGTGACGTCGCTTCAAACAGCGAGATGCCGACACTTTCGGAAAAAAAAACAGAGCTCAGAAGTTCATGTGAGCTGTAAGACGGGTTAATGATGTCACATTGGCACCAAATTTCACAACGATTATACCCAACGCCACCGTGGGCCTGTCACGCGATGGTAAGGTGTGACACGCCCTCTAATCTACATCTGTATCAATACTCTGCAAATTACACTTAAGCGCCTGGCAGAGGGTTCATCGAACCACCTTCACAATAATTCTCTACTATTCTACTCTCGAACAGCGCGCGTGAAAAACGAACACCTATATCTTTCCGTGTGAGCTCTGATTTCCCTTATTTTATTATCATCGTTCTCCCTATGTAGGTCGGCGCCCACAAAACATTTTTGCATTCGGAGGAGAAAGTTGGTGATTGAAATTTTGTGAGAAGATTCCGCTGCGACGAAAAACGCTTTTGTTTTAATTGTGCCCATCCCAAATCCTGTATTATGTCATCCTGTTTCGCGATAATACAAAACGTACTGCTCTTCTTTGAACTTTCTCAACGTACTCCGTTAATCGTATCTGGTAAGGATCTCAGATCGCGCAGCAGTATTAGAAAAAATGACGGAAAAACATAGTGTGGGTATCTCTTACTCCCTTCTTTTGACGGCTCTCCGATGGAGGTCAGACCGCGCCGCCCAGCGTTGGAATCACGTGGTTATCTTGTTGGTGCCCAGGAAAATATTTCATATTCACCGTCACTCAGGATCGACGCGAAGTGTTGTTAGAGGGTGGCAGCCACCCCTTTCCTTAGGCGTTGATTTCCACACATTTTGCGGTAGAAAACGACAGTTCACTGTGTGGTGAGTAACAGGATGACGTTCTTGACAGTCGCCTATACGGTTCAACCCTCCTCTAAAAACATCGTGGGCCAGGAACTCTTTTGAACACGAACTCAACCCCTTGGAGAGCAGTACAGGGTGGAACCTAAAGGCATCACTGAAAACCATTCGACGAAATGTGCACGCGATCTGAAGCAGCAAAGGGTGCTTATGCTGTCTTAGCCCTCCCGTTTCGCAGCCTCCTGTGGCGTGTTCACAGAGGAGAGTTGGTGGGGGGGGGGGGGGGGGGGCGGAGGGAGGTGCAACATTAACACATGAGTGAAAGCGTCAAAACCCTATTCGGCAACAACATCGATGCCACCCACCCACTTTTGTTGAGCTCTTTAAAAATATACCTGAACAGAGACTACCTGTGACGAAGTCCTAGGCACTTACATAAGCAACCCCTTCGACACGCTTCCGACTGCGGATGGCCTATAAGCAGGTGCAAGGGCAGCAGCATAGCCGCGTAAGGCACCTAGGACTCTCCTCTTGGGTGCTGTCTGCAAATTCTTAAGGTGCTCAACAAAGATGAGGGGGGGGGGGGGGGTGCTATCGAGGGTGGTCGAAGATGGGAGTGGTCTTAGACGGGGCCGTTGCCGTTTTATTCATCGCCTATGCTCACAACACAGAAGGATGCGAAACAGTAGAGCTGAAGAAGCATAGGCATCCTTGTTGCCTCGCATCGGCTTCAAATTTCGTCGAAAGTTTTTGAACGGCCTCTAATGGTTCCAACCTCTACACCAGAGCAAACATTGCAGTCGCACTGTACTCTAAAGAAGTGCGATCACCTTCAATGAAGTTGTTGGCCAGCGATGTCCTTAGAGAAGCTGATAATGTTTGGTTTGTGGTGCGCTCAACTGCGTGGTCATCTGCACCCGCACAAAGTCACCATCTTTAGTCAGTCCAATCTAGCCACTTTCACGAATAATGAGGACAACACAAACACCCAGTCCCCAGGCAGAGAAAACCCCCAAACCGGGCGGGAATCGAACCCCGTGATCCAGAGGCAGCTACGCTAGCTGGCCAATAGACCACGAGCTGCGGACCCTTAGAGAAAGGTTGAACCGTGTGAGAGGTGTCAGCAGTGCCAAAGGCTATCAAGAACGCTGCCCTTGTTGCCCATCCCACTGCAAAATGTCGTTTTCGACCGCAAAATGTGTGGCAATCAACGTGTAAGGACAGTGGTGGTTTCATTGACGCCATTAAATTTATGCTACCCGCTAATGTCATTTCGTGTCGATTCTGAGCGGCGGTGAGCCTGAAATGTTTTCCTCGGGCCCCACAAGATAACCGCGTGATTTGGTTCAAATGGTTCCAATGGTTCTGAGCACTATGGGACTTAACTTCTGAGGTCATCAGCCCCCTAGAACTTAGAACTACTTAAACCTAACTGACCTAAGGACATCACACACATCCATGCCCGAGGCGGGATTCGAATCTGCGACCGTAGCGGTCGCGTGGTTCCAGACTGTAGCGCCTAGAACCGCTCGGCCACTTCGGCCGGCAACCGCGTGATTTCAACGGTGGGCATTGCGGTTAAGACCTCCATCACAGAGGCGTCAAAAGAAGGGGTGACACGTGGGTACAGAGTCGGTGTGACGACTTTACCATTGCGTGACACGTCCACGGTGGTGTTGGGTATAATTGTTGTGAAATTTGGTGCCAAATTGAGTTCATTAACCAGTCTTACACCTCACGTGATCTTCTGAGCTCTGGCTTTTTTTTTTCATATGTGTGGACACTTTGCTGTCTGAAGCTTCGCCGAGCCCGAGGGCAACGTCGCAGGGCGCCGCACCTTTCCACCATTATAGAGGAAGGTTGTAGGCACTTTCGATCCAAATTTCAAACTCATGCGGTGCACTTGTATACAATTAGTGCGTTTCGAAAAAGTGATCCTTTAGTAGATTTGCACAATGTATGATAATAAGCCTCCATGTCATACTGCTTTTTCTAGTTCCTATACCTACATTAGATTTTAGGCATTCTGAAGATACAGCTTACAAATGCCTCTTGTTGACTTGTTGCACTTCAAATCGTATAGACTTCTGTCAAACTATGAATCATCTTTTTCATCCTCATTAACGGAGACAAATCTGTATATTCACTCACAAACTACATTTAAATAACTGTAACTCGTTTCGAGACACCGGTACTTAATTCCAAGAAGAGCTCTGTCTTCTTCTTGCTAATGACAAGTAGACGTGTAATAGTAGAAATGTTTAACTTGTATAACGGCCGATGAGGACTTTTTTTTATAGAAGGAGCGAGAACTCAAATTCGGGAAAGAAGTTACAGAGTCCTTGTCAAAGGAAAGACCGCAGCAGATTCGTCGAGCGAACTATAGTTCCACGAAAAACAACATGGTTGAGAGAGGATCACTATTTTCGTAGGGTGCAATGGATTCAGTTCTGTACCTCCAGGAGAACATTTTTTCAATTTTCGGTTCTTTACTTATAAACGTACTTAATTAAGCTATAGACAGCAAAGGCGTACGAGGAACAGCACTTGGTAAAAAATGACAGAGTTTAATAATTTTTTCATAATGCGGGGCCACAGTCATAACATATTTCTTTCAAGTCAGTACCACCATTAGACTGTTGTTTATTCACAGTGTGACATTTACACTTACACAATCATGATTTCGGCTTCAAAGTGTTATTATCAAGTTTTTTAAGTATTGTACAGTCCCTAAGATATGCGACAGTATGTCATCTTAGGCACTGTATAGCACTTAAAACACTAGACAACGGCACTTTAAAGCTCAAATGGTTCAAATGGCTCTCAGCAATATGGGATTTAACCTCTGAGATCATCAGTCCCCTATACATAGAACTACTTAAACCTAACTAACCTAGGGACATCACAGACATCCACGCCCGAGGCAGGATTCGAACATGCGACCGTAGCAGTCCCGCGGTTCCGGACTGAAGCGCCTAGAACCGCTCGGCCACCGCAGCCGGCTCAACTTTGAAGCCGAAATCATGATTGTGTAAGTGTAAATGTAACACTGTAAATAAACAACAGTCTAATGGCGGTACTGACTTTAAAGAAATGACAGAGTTGATGGATGACACGATGAAAGACCTAAGTAAGTCGGCCATTCAGCAGGTTCAGAGTTAGGAATGTTTGAGTAAGAGCCGAGTACGGTAACGTACCGCCGTACCAGCGTGCTGGGAACCGCTGGTGCTGTCAGTTGGCGGTGAAATCGTCGGACATTGGCCTCGCCTCCACTGAGGAACACAGTCGGGTAATGGTTGGCGACATTAGGGCGGAGAGCTAATATTTATGGCCGGTCCAGAGCCGGTTCCATGCATGCATCGAAAAGAGAAATGCCTGACAGCGAGCCTGAGTGAAAGCTAATTGCACAGGAACCGACAACAAGCGGCCTCATAAAGCGTAAACACGCCTGGGAAGCCCTAGGATCTCAAGTGTGGACACAGTGCTGGCCCAAAGGTCAGAGTTGCGCCTCCTCTGTTAGGAGCGCACTGAGTTGTTACGAAGTATGAGGGCATTGTGGTGGAAATTTATCGCCAGGTACAGAAATAGCGTCGGTATTAATTATAACCTTTTCTTGGCACTTTTTTACCAGTCTTTCGAGTGGTATGATATTGCCCTCCATCTTTTCCTGTAGTTTGCTAAGCTTTCACGTAATTACTATATCCAACATCCTTTGCCCTCTAATGCTTCCCCCATTGCCACGTCTAGCATCCTCGTTTGCTGTAACACATGTTCCACTAAATATTCCTTCTTCCGGCTACGATCTTCCTAGATTTCATTCCACAGCTATTCCTTCTTGTACTTCTGACTTTTTCTCAATTTTTAACATTCTTCCAGTCTGACTGAAAGTACACATTTGTGCAGTCAAACTCTGCTGCTGAGTATAATTCCGTGTTGCTCCGGCAGGTTCATTGTATCATGCTTGGATCCTCGTTGTCATGATGTCCGCAGTGTTTTCCAGACTTTGCTGCTTGCTGCTGAAGCCTGTCCCATTCTTTGACGGCTGCCCTCTAGAGGTCACCCATTGAGATGGTGCTAACAATGCTCAGTCCGATTAATGTCACTAGACAGCTCAGGGCATTCTATTCTGTCGATTCCTGCGTCGCGGAGGAAGCCGTTCACTAGATGGCCGCAGTCTGTTCGTGCGGTATCGTCTTGAAAGACGAACTCAGAGCTGAAACGTTCACAGAAAGCATGAACAACAGGTTGGTGAATTCTGTCCCAATACTGCACAGCCCTGTAATTACCCTCTGTAGTAATGAGAGGTTCCGCACAACACAAATTAATGCCAACCGGAAGTATGAATGAGCTACTTCTGTGCTGAACTAATTAGACCGTATGCTGGAAGAGTGCACTGGTTCCTATCTGCCCCCGTACTCATCTTCGACGGTCAGAAGACGCCAGAAAAATCTTGACTCGTCGTCACATACAACCCTATGCCACTGACTTACGTTCAATTCCAGATGTTCCCATGGCCAGTTTCTTTGCGAACAACAGTGGCCGGTCGTTGTATCCGAGCGGTTCTAGGCGCTTCAGTCCGGAACCGCGCTGCTGCTACGGTCGCAGGTTCTAATCCTGCCTCGGACATGGATGTGTGTGATGTCCTTAGATTAGTTAGGTTTAAGTAGTTCTAAGTCTAGGGGACTGATGACCTCAGCTGTTAAGTCCCTTAGTGCTCAGAGCCATTTGAACCATTTGAACATCAGTGATGTGGGGTTGGTATTGTCGTTTGCAGTGGACACAGTGACTGATTTCATCGTGTTGCTTACTGCCCGAGTCGATAATATTCTAGTTTCTTTCAAACGACAGTGTGAGGGTCCGTTGCATTCTTCTCGGGATACGTACGAGACATAATTTGTAGGTAGCGGTCATCAGCCGGTGTCGCTGTCCGAGGGCGAACACTAAGAGGCATATCTCCCTCGTGTTGTGTCTCACGATAAACCTGGAATCTTCGTATGATGTTGCAGTGTACTCGCATCCAGCGGATAACTTCCGATCTTGCTCTAAAGCGACAGCACGCGCACGGTATAAGCTTGAGATGATCCTTCGTGGCACATTGATAGAATAAAACAGTGAACAATAGCCGCACCGCTCCGCTCGTGAGTGGAGACACAGGAGTGTACAAAAATATGGAACCACAACACTTTAGCGTTCCTAATATAGTGTAGAAAACCTAGTGGTTCTCGAAGCAGCTTCCAGTAGCCTCTGAATGGATAAACACAACTCCTGTATAGTTTTCAAGGGAAACTTATACTTTTCTAGGGAAACTTATACCATTCTCCCTGCAAAACAGTGGAAAGCTGGATAGCAAACACACACCCTTCTATCCAAAGTCGGCTACAACGGCTCAGTAATATCCAGATCTGGTGACTGTGAAGGCCTGAGGAGGTGCGATTATTCATCCTCGCGCTCACAAAATCGGTCCTGGGTGATGCGATCTGTGTGACCCGGGGCCCCATCCTCTTGGAACACAGCATCACCATTGGGGACATACACTGCACCGTGGGATGGGCCTGAGTAGCCAAAATGTTCACATAATCCTTGGCAGTAATGTGACCTTGAAGCGTAATCATGGGCCCCGGGGAATACCATAATACGGCTGCACAGTTCATCAACCAATTACCGCCACATTTCAATCCTGAGACGTAAACTTGGCCAGAAATTGGAAACAGTGGGAAACGAGATTCACCCGATCAAATGACTTTCGTTCTTTGCTCCAGCCCGAATGTTATGGCTTTTTCACCATATATTCCTGTTACGGGCATTTTCATCACCGACGAATGGTGTTGTTTTGATGCTAAAAGAGAGCGCGAGTGCGACATTCAGTTCTGCAGTGATTTATTTCTGCACCTGTCGTCCCTTTGTTTTTCGTCACAGTCATCTTCAATGACTGTCCGCCACTGACTCTCAAAACACACTTTCGTCCAGGTTTCGATTTAGCGGATTATGTATTTCCGCTTTCCCTGCATGCAGTGTAAATTTTCCTTATGATGTCTCTTGGAACAACAAACACTTCGGCTACCGAGGTTATGGGGCACTCACCTTACGATCATCAACAATCTTCTCCCGTTCGAAGTCACATAACTCCGACATAATTGACTTAAATTACACAGAACACTGTTGTGACCACGACTTAACGCTAGCAACGTGTTGAGGACATTGCACATGTGCCGTTGGTGGTCAAATGCAACAGTGCCAACTTGTCTTGCATCTGCATTTATGTTCAAGCATGCATTTGTCACGGTGTTTCCATATTTTTGTCCAACCGCTTTATTTTCTGTGATCCAAAGGAGCGGTGATAAAGAGGTTTCCAGTCAAAAGGAAACAGACTGTATAAGTTTGAGCAGTATACATAAATGGTGTTTCAGGTACGGTCAACTGTACTGTCAGATGTTGCTTTGTAGAGCAAAGAATCGACGCTGGATGATCATAGGCAAATGTAGAGATTCATTTCTACCGTTCTTCTGCCTGGTGTATTGAATGCAACTTTCTTTTAACAAGGGTATACATAACTTTATCTTTTTACAGATAAGAGATGGACTTCTAAAGCAAGTCACTTCTTTTAATTACTTAGCGCTAATTCTAACAAAGCGACAGAAAGTTGACAAACATGTGAATTAAATTGTAGCGAAGGCATGTGAAAATTTGTATTTGTCGGGAGGGTTGTTGGCAAGTACGGTGCCACTGCAAGAGAAACAGCGTATTAGACGCAACTGCGACCAGTTACGTGGTGCTGCTCCAGTATTTGCAGTCCTACTCATTAGGCAAGGCGTAGACATTGGACCACTTCTGAGTAGCGCTGCCACGAATAGGTCAGAAAAGTACAATCGAAAATATGAACAACGTGTTTAGGGAACTCAAGAGTTAATCTTTTGATGAAAAGCTAGAATAAATTGGTCTGTTATTAAGTCAGAAAGGGCCAGAACCGTTTCTACCCTGAAAGTACAGTTTCTAGTACATAAAACAAGATAGTACACACTTAAGTATGTATGCATTTCCAGCCACCGATTATGCCTTCCAAAAAGTAAAGGCGAAATGCGAGTGGCATGATAAAATTGGTTTTACTTTGTTGCACAATTTATCAACATAATATTACACGCAACTGAGGACGAAAGAGCGATAATAGTTTAAAAGGTCAGATTGTTCTGGTGAAAGTTTAACAGGCTATGAAGACTAAATAGATCATCTCAATAGAGATAAAAATCTCGAGGTTTTGACGACTGTCAGCGCCACCTTCTTCCGGAGTTAAAGATACTGACTGCTGTGAACAGCAAGAAGTTATTCCACCACGGAAGACTCCGACGAGTCTAAAAATCTCAGGAGACGTTTCTCTTGAAAAATTTTGTTAAAATTAATGATTATCTGGGACAACGGGAAAGACAGAAATCTTTCTTCAGTCCATGCACAAGCTTCTCGAAAGTAAGAAAAATGTAGTGAAGAACAGAAAATGTGAGAAAGAAAATTAAACTTAGCACTTGAGGCATGTAAAATGTACGAACAGCAGCGGTAAAACGGTTTCTTAAGAGTTATTTTTATTTACAAATGCCTTTCTTTGTGTTTTTCATTATGGTTACAGAAGAGATATGTATCGTTTCATTATTATTAGTTATTTGTATATTTATCGTCAGTTTATTATGCAATGCTGTTGGAAATGTCACCTTAATTCAACACTAAAGCATAATTAAAACTTAGAAAACATTAAGGACTGTAAATACTTCTATGTTTAGGGAATTCCAAAATTAATGTTACATTCTTTATTTACATCTCATCACGAGTCAATACACACTTTGGACTCATTGAAAACACTAGACAAACATCCATGAGGCTGACGTCAGGTCTGCCTCTCAATCACATTTGTCTGTCTGAAAAACTGGGCTCAGGATGACGAAAGGGTATTAGCATTTTCCATCACAGATCTGGGCATATAATTTTCCAGTAACACGCATAGTACTCTGAAAGTATGTTGTAGAATGACAGATATGTTTTACTTTTCAGTTTTTACCACTTGTAATATTGTTTACAATCCCTACTTTGTCTTATTGAAGCAGTCCATTATTGTAGAGTATACATTATTTAAGTAGTAGGCTTCAACTACAGTTTTAAAGATGATGGTTTTAGTTCTCTTTCATTTCGTTTGGGAACAAATTGTACAGTTTGATTCCCTACTAGAATATATAGTTTTGAATTCTTGTCCAAATCTGGCTCTTGTTTCATCATCATGAATAGAGCTGTTACTGTAATAATCAATAAAGTTTGTGTTAATATGCTCAATGGATTGGTAGATGTACTCATATTGTACAATTTTAATGCACAAGTCTTTTCACAAATTTTTACAGTGGTCTTCGTTATTGTTTTTTGTTGCTATTCTTATGGTTCCATTTCTGTACTTTGAATATAGCGTCTATATTTTATGCACCTGATCCCCAAAATATAGCTAGATACTGACTGCACATGGGGATAGTACATCAATACGAATCACTATCGGCGCTGATGACATTTTCTTTGCTAGCATCTTTGTGTGCTCATTCTATTTCAACTGACTATCTAAATTCATTCATATTTTGTGTTTTTTACACAATCGATGGAATTATCACTTTTACGTTTAAGGTGACGGTGTTATTTTCCGTCTTCGAACTGAAATTCATGCCTTTTGTTTTCTTTGTGTTCTGCGTTAGTTTAGTGCTTATTGACAACTGGAAACACCACAGAGACTTGCATTTGCTTTATTTACCAGGAGGTCTGATGTTGTATCTGTTGCAGTCTTTCACTGATGCTGTATGAGGAGGTATTCCAGAATGTTCAGTTCAAGAAGTACAACACACTGTGAGGGCGGAAGCACTTGCTATAAATGTGAGATGTGCGCCAGTGATTTTATCTCGCTGCTCAGTGGTTCAAGGAAGTCGCGCTAAGGATGCGGAATATGGGACTCAGCTGTCGATGAGACTCTGGCCACGCTGCTTTTGGGAGCCTCAGGGAACTGCTTTGGTAGCTCCATCATAATCAGACCAGTTGCTCTATATTTCGAACCGCTTAAGCTCTAAAAACCAAATGACTCGTGGATGTACCGTTCTGAATAAATTACGTTCTTGACTTGCTGTAAACTGTGGGTGTGGAGCGTGTTTTAAATAAAATACCGCTACGGATATTACATGTAGTGTCCGCGAGAGAATTCGCGGGGCTCTCTTCGATTACAAACATACTTTACCCGCAGGCTGGAGTCAGGGTTCAGATCTTTGATGTCACTCCACCTTTAATGTGACACAATTGCCTAGGATTTAATAATAAAAACAATAAAAATAAATAACATGTTTCACTATAATAATAATCTTTTCTTACCTTAATGCTTAGTACATCGCTGTAGCTTAACTTATGAGAATAGTGATTTACACGGTATAAAATCAAAGTGTTCTTTCACCATTTTCAATATTTCACTTAGCGCTATGATTTTGAAAGTATATCTGCGGACTGCAACTACACACATCAAAAAAAGTTTTGCATCACCTCGGTTCCGAGAGTTCCGTACAGAAAATTGGAATAGAGATCAACAGAAACATCATGCCCGCCCTTTTTATTGCTTATGAAAACCAGACATCGCATGTTGTACCATCATACAGCGATACCTTGAGAGTTAGTGGTCCAGCTTGCTGTACACGCCGTCTGTATTCGTCGTGGCATACTATCCACAAGTTCATCAAGGCACTGTTGGTCCAGAGTGGTTCGTGGGTCACACCATGGACGACAGCCGTTCTCAATCTATCCCCGGAATGTTCGATAGGGTTCATGTCTGGAGAACATGCTGGGCACTCTGGTCGAGCGATGTCTTTATCCTGAAGGAAGTCATTCACAACACGTGCACGATGGGAGCGCGAATTGTCGTCCATGAAGACGAACGCCTCGCAAATGTGCTGCCGATATGGTTGCACTATCGGTCGGAGGATGGCATTCATGTATCGCACAGCCGTTATGGCGCCTTCCATGACCACCAGCGGCGTTCGTCGGCCCCACATAATGCGACAGCAGGGAACCTCCACCTTGCTGCACCGATGGACAGTTTGTCTAAGGCGTTGAGCCTGACCGGGTTGCCTCCAAACACGTCTTCGACGATTGTCTTGTTGAAGGCATATGCGACATTCATCGGTGAAGAGAACATGATGCCAATCCTGAGCGGTCCATTCGGCATGTTGTTGGGCCCATCTGTACCGCACTCTGTGGTGTCGTGTTTGCAAAGATGGACCTCGCCATGGGCATCGGGAGTGAAGTTGCGCATCACGCAGCCTATTGCGCACAGTTTGAGTCGTATCACGATGTCCTGTGGTTGCACGAAAAGCATTATTCAACATGGTGACGTTGCTGTCAGAGTACCTTCGAGCTATAATCCGTAGATAGCGGTCATCCACTGCAATAGTAGCCTCCATGTCCGAAGAACATCGCTTTGGTTCTCTCTGAGATGCCTAGACACTTCCCTTGTTGAGAGCCCTTCCTGGCACAAAGTAACAATGCGGACGCGGTCGAACCGCGGTATTGACCGTCTAGCAAAGGTTGAACTACAGACAACACGAGCCGTGTACCTCCTTCCTGATGGAATGACTGGAACTGATAGGCTGCCGGACCCACTCCGTCTAATAGGCGCTGATCAAGCATGGTTGTTTACATCTTTCGGCGGGTTTAGTGACAACTCTACACAGTCAACGTCTATCTTCAGGAGTTCTGGGACCTGGGGCGATGCAAAACTTTTTTTGATGTGTGTATATGGTCGTTTAAATGAGGGTTTACTGAATATTTGAGTCTACAGTCGGGGAAGTCAGTCTCTCAATTACATTTTCTCGTTAGTGGAGGGAGGGAATTTCCGTTTCTATTTTTCTTTTGTCAAGTTCCTATGCTTTTCTGATTCAGGCTGTGGACTCTCTAACCGTCTCGGGTTAGTTGGCTGCAGGTGTGGTCAGGCCGTCAGTTATTCAACTTTATTTTTCAGAAATTGTCTAACAAACATAGAAATTGTCTCACAGATGCCGCTTCATGGCAGGATGCAATGTCATGCTGATACAATCAATCATCATCCGCCAACTGCCCCTATACTGTACGCAGTACACACTGCTGTAAAACGTGTTCATAGCGTTGCGAATTTTCCGTTTCTTTAAGCGCATTAACGGGGCCAGTCCCTAACCACCTCCGTATCCCACTGTCGGCACTACACGTGATGGCAAGTTTTCCAAGCACTCGCCAAAGCCAAACGCATTTCCGAAACGGTTAAATTTGTGAACTGTTTGCGTGCCGTTGAGGTTAAAGTATTCTGTGCGCGGCAAGGTGGCGCTCTCCAAAACGGGCGCCGAACCAAATGTGGTGCAGCAGGTGCCATAGATGACAGGGGGAACGACGGCTGCACAGATGTGCACGGGCGAATACACGCGCAGCTGTTGAGAAACTGACCACACAGATAAGCCGAGGGCTACAACACCGTCTTCTCAACGACCGTTCAGCGAACGTTGCTGCGTATCGGCTTCCGCAGCAGGTTCCTGGTTCATGCACCCATACTGACCACCTTTTATCGCGACGAAGGATGGAATTTGCACGCCAGTACCGCAATTGGACGTGCACTGAGAAGCGATAGGTGGCCTTTTCAGATGAATCACGTTTTATGCTCCATCTGACAGATGGCCGTTGGTGTATACGGCGTGGCCGGCCGTGGTGGCAGAGCGGTTATAGGCGCTTCAGTCCGGAACCGCACGACTGCTACGGTCGCAGGTTACAATCCTGCCTCGGGTATGGATGTGTGTGATGTCGTTAGGTTTAAGTAGTTCTAAATTCTAGGGGACTGATGACCTCAGATGTTAAGTCCCATAGTGCTCAGAGCCATTTTGTATACGGCGTGACGCTTCTGAAAGGAAACACCCTACAATGACCGTCGGAACGGTCAAGGCCGGAGGAGAAAGCCTTATGGGGAATGTTTTCGTCGCATTGCCTGGTGGATCGCGTCATTCTGGAATGTACAGTGGTTCGACACAAGTAGCTCTCTATCCTTGGGGAGCATGTCCACCCCTCCCTGATGGCATCTACCAGCAGGACATTGGAGCGTGTCACACAGCTCGCAGTGTACGTGCGTGCTTCGAAGAGTACCAGGACGAGTTTACCGTTCTTTCCTGGCCACTAAGCTCCTCGGACTTAAATTCGATAGAGAATCTGTGGGACCACCTGGTTTTAGCTGTACGCAACATGGATCCTCAGCTGAGAAAGCTAGCGCAGCTGGAGTCGGCATTGGAGTCGGCATGGCTCCGCATCCCTGCCGGTGCCTTCCAGAGCCTCTCCGACTGCCTCCCTGCACGTCTCTCAGAGGTCAGCGGTCAGCGCTGCAAAAACTGGCTATCCAGGCTTTTGACAGGTGGTCATATGGACGTGACTTGACAGTGTGTAACTTGCACGGAACAGATACCAGTTTCGGAAAATGGCGTGTAGTACCATACTGTTAAAATACATCTATAAAATTTCCTGAAAAGTTATTTCCAGTGTCCAAGAGAATGAGAAGATGAGTAAAATACGGTTGCACTGTACCGGCAAATTGCTACCAAGCCGACGCACAGGTTCACTGACTTAAAAATGTATTGCACTGGGAAGTTAACAGTAATATCCCTCCGAGATACGCTTTTCCACAGTTACAAGGAAGTTGAGCGTCATTTAGTGAAATTAAACTCCTAATGAAAATTGTCGTATCATTCGAGTTTACGTAAATTATTCGGCAGCCGATTTGTGACAGTGGTAAACCGTGGAGTTTAGAAGACAATGTTCGTAAATCTCAGGCTCAAATCCAACCCGAAAGAGCGTTTTAACTTAATTGTAAGACAAATCAACAGACCTCTCATATGAAGAAACCACAACTACAAAACTTCACCACACCTACCAGGAACGGAATATTATTGTGCTTTCCTTGCTGTTTATATACATTGCAATCGCTGTTCACTCACGTCACGTTAACCGGCCGCTGTGGCCGAGCGGTTGTAGGCGCTTCAATCCGGAACCGCGCTGCTGCTACGGCCGCAGGTTCGAATCTTGCCTCGGGCATCAATGTGTGTGATGTCCTTAGATTAGTTAGGTTTATGTAGTTCTAAGCCTAGGGGACTGATGACCTAAGATGTTAAGTCTCATAGTGCTTTAGAGCCATTTGAACAATTTCAACCACGTCACGTTAAAAAAGACATTTTCTAGTTAATGTGACCAAACACTTTTTACTTTATTAGAAACAAGGCTTTTTATCTTCGTACTGCCCATCTATTATCCTTGCAACAAACCTTTGAAGTTTCATCATCTTACATAAAGGTGAAGTACGTCCGCTTCAGACACTGACGTTAGTTTACAGTCACAATTACGTTTGTGTCACCTGCATGTTGTACATTCTTTATTTCTCTCCGTACAGAAAACCTCATCGTCCTACATCGCTTTGTACTGTAGGCGTCTGGTAATATCTTCACTACTAGCAATGCTATCCAAAAAAGTAAATTGTTTATTCGCAAAGTAAATGCGTGTATCCTCTGTGGTCCATTTCTCAGATTAAGCTTCTGAAGCTATATACACTTCCCACCATCGAAACAACTTCTACAATCAGTTCTTACTAACACCGTTTTGGTGTATTTCGCTTAAAGATTTTAAAGATATACGATTTTTCCAGGATTCGAAGATGTGAACTCTATATTCGCAGTCAGATGAGCTACCCGTTGCTCCTCCTAGCACTCGCTCAGAATATTATTTCTGCCGAGTGTCTTCTGTACATGAAATCACCACTAAGATTTGCCAAGAATAATTTTATTGTGCTTTGGGCCGTAGTTCATGACTGGTAGTCGACAATCTAGTTTCAATATGCAGACTCGAAAGGTGGAGGGAGTTATGGAGGGTCTACCGAAGGGAGATGCGCTTCAGGCAATATTATCGAAATGAAAGAGAACGTAGGCAAAGATGAGAAGAGAGATATGATACTACGTGAAAAATTTGACAAAGCACTGAACGACTTAAGTCGAAACATGGCCCCGAGAGTAGACAACATTCCATTAGAGCTACTGATAGCTTTGGGAGAGCCAGATACGACAAAACTCTTGCATCTGGTGAGCAAGATGTATGAGACAGGCGAAATACCCTCAGCCTTCAAGAAGAATATAATAATGCGATTTAAAAGAAAGCAGGTGCTGATAGGTGAAAAATTTACCGAACTACCAGTTTAATAAGTGATGGCTGCAAAACACTAACATTATAGAAGAATGAAAAGACTGCTAGGAACTGACCTCGGGAAAGATCTGTTTGGATTCCGTAGAAATGTAGGAAAAAGCGAAGTAATTCTCACCCTAAGACTTCTTATAGAAGATAGGTAAAGGAAAAGTAAACCTACGTTTATACCATTTGTAGACTATGAGAAAGCTTTTGACAATGGTGAGTGGAATACTCTCTTCCAGATTCTAAAGGTGGCAGGGGTAAAATACAGGGAGCGAAAAGCTATTTACAATTTGTACAGAATCCAGATGGGAGTTATAAGAGTCGAGGGGCGTGAAAGGGAAGCAGTGGTTGGGAAGGGAGTGAAACAGGGTGTAGGTCATCCCCGGTGTTATTCAATCTATATATTGAGCAAGCAGTAAAGGAAACAAAACAAAAATTTGGAGTAGGAATTAAAAGCCATGGAGAAGAAATTAAAACTTTGAGGTTTGCCGATGACATTGTAATTCTGTCAAAGATAGCAAAGGACCTGGAAGAGCAGCGGAACGGAATGGACAGTGTCTTGAAAGGAGGATATAAGATGCACATCAACAAAAGCAAAAGGAGGATAATGGAATGTAGTCGACATAAATCAGGTGCTGCTGAGTGAATTAGATTAGGAAATGAGAACTTAAAAGAAGTAATGAGTTTTGCTATTTGGGAAGCAAAATAACTGATGATGGTCGAAGTAGAGAGGATATAAAATGTAGACTGCCAATGGCAAGGAAAGCATTTCTGAAGAAGAGAAATTTGTTAACATCGACTGTAGATCTAAGTGTCAGGAAATCCGTCCTGAAAGTATTCATGTGGAGCTATGTATGGAAGTGAATCGTGGACAACAAACAGTTTAGACAAGAAGAGAACAGAAGCTTGTGAAATGTGGTGCTGCAGAAGAACGCCGAAAATTAGATGGGTAGAAAACATAACTAATGAGGAGGCACTGGACAGAACACGGGAGAAGAGAAATTTATGGTGCAATCTGACCAAAAGAAGGGATCTGTTGGTAGGACATGTTCTGAGGCATCAAAGGATCACCAATTTAGTACTGGAGGGAAACGTGGGGGGTAAAAATCTTTGAGGGAGACCAAGAGATCAATACAGTAAGCAGATTCATAGGAATGTAGGCTGCAGTAGTTACTCGGAGATGAATAGGCATGCACAGGATAGAGTAGCATGGAGAGCTGCATCAAACCTGTCTTTGGACTGAAGACCACAACAACAACACATTTGCAAAAGATCTACAATTCCTTAGTTTTGAGCGAGTTTAATGATGTTGCAGGGAGCAGGGAAAAGAATGTCCGTCGTTGCACATGTCGCCGCTCTAAATATATCGAGCATAAATGCATCAACTTTCGCAAGGTTTCCACCATAAGCGTTCACAAAATTCCTTTCTGTTGTTACTTAAAAGCTGTAATTGCGTTTTCCATCACAAAATAGCTACACTATTCGCAGAAAAAGTACGTAAAAACCTCGTAACTTCGGCGAACACTCCTATAACATACGTATAGCTTCGTCCTACTCCTAGCCTGTGACGTCACCAGAGCTTCAGCCAATAACAGAGCATTTTCGATCACGTGTCCAAATCTTGATGTTTAACGATTGTTAAGCTTTAATTACATAAAAATAACAGATATTTTGTAAGAATATTAACCGTAAATACTATTTGAATGCTATAATCAGTCAGAATGACAACAATCCGAACAACATTTTTGACATGGGAAAATAGCCTATTGTGCTTTCAGCATTAAGCATTTAGATACTTATTATGTTAGAGGTAATTTTGCTGTGGAATAGTTGTCAACACTTTCGTTTACATGTTTGTGCAATATATAAGTAAGTGAAATAGGTTTTCTCGTATTTTTGCTATATTTTCCTGTAGATACAGTCGGTTAACGTTTGGAGACGGCATATAGAAGGATCATAGAATTTTAAAAATATCGGTACATCTTTCCGTGATGTTTGGAAAGGGCCATCAGACGTGCGAAGCAGATACATCCTGTTTGATAAAGGATAAATCGGAGTACTTTCAAATAGTTCTACAGTTCTTCACTTAGTAGAGAAATAAATATGATTAAGGTTTCATGTATCGTCGTGCACTGTCACTGCAATCTGACGAGTGATATCTGAAGAGGCACACAGCGCGCCTGTGACTATCGATACAAAGCGAAGGAATCCAAGGGCAGCCACAGGTATAGACTGTGGGCGGTCAGGCAAACATCCTGTCCGTAGAGCGACGCCTAGACAGACTCATCCAGTTCCGATACGACAGACACGACAGCCCGTGTTTGCTTTCGTCGGCGAATCGTCTGAGCTCACAACTTATGACTGAGTGCAATTTCGGTTCGGATACGAATATTCGTGTTGCAAGAGGTGTATGAGTTTAGCCGCCGGTTCAGTAAACATTGAAAGCTCTAACAAATCACATCGGTGGTAAAAGATTAAGTTCGGTATTTCAGTCAAGCGTTTACAACCGACGTTAATTAAATTTATAGGTCGTTATCTTGTCATAAAGAATCTCATTACTTCCCAGAGCTTTACTCGCCCTACTGAGTCCGTCATTTTCAAATTTTTGCCAATTTACTCCGTATTTTAATGTAACTTTAGGGCCCGAATACCCTTCCTGTTGCCGCAGTGATGATCTAAAGGGGGCGGGCTAGCTGAAGCTGTGTCCTGTCACGTTTTCAGCTGTACACTGTGCTACTGTGCCCTCCTGTTATGTATGCAGTATAGTATTTTCGTATCTTTCCACTGAAATGATGCTAAGCTTGTGACTTCGGCAACACTATTCGATGCCAGAAGGCAGGAAAGACTGTAGGGTTCCTGCTGAAGGGAGAGATGCAACAAAAATAATTTTTGTGCGTAACTGTAAATCATCTTAAAATCTGAGATACGCCGAACGATTATGTCACAACAAACATATTCCGTGTTTTAACTTCAACAAAGTCATGATCAAAATTGCTGTGTAATGAATGATGTGAGGTTAAGTTCTAGACGCGTGACGCTTTTTCTTTGTTTGCAAATGGTTGAAACTTTCAACTAAAGATGACATGTAGCTGCCGGCCGCGGTGGCCGAGCGGTTCTAGGCACTTCAGTCAGGGACCGCGCGACTGATAAGGTTGCAGGTTCGAATCCTGCCTCGGGCATGGATGTGCGTGATGTCCTTACGTTAGTTACGTTTAAGTAGTTCTAAGTTCTAAGGAACTGATGACCTCAGATGTTAAGTTTCATAGTGCTCAGAGCCATTTGAACCAATTTTGACATGTAGCAGCGCCAACACATATGGTTATTGTTTCATTTCGTTCCACAGCTAATGCTAAAATCTAGTAGACTGTTGCTTACTTTTCTCATTCGTTTGCTTGCGTTTACTGTGTCGTTGCAGCAAACAAAGCAATAAAAGGAAATTTAAGAAAGCAGAAAGGACATGCAAATGAAGCGGACAGTATAGCCTTTTTTTTTAATCCTCGTAATTTCACAGTTGCTTATAAGCTAAAATAACAATTTCAAACTAGGTGCAATATGTGAGTCAGACAATGACTGTTGCATATATTTGGAGAAACTAGTTCAGAATATAGCTATAGTGGTCTGCACATGACATGTGTCAAGTCCACCCCAGTCGATATATATAAATGTCGGCTGTCAGGTTTCAGGCAGGGATGTTGTGAATGGTTCATGCTAGTATGATACATTTATAACGAGGATACTCTTCATTGCATGTCTATTATCAGTAAGGCACTTTTGTTTTGCACAACACTTCGTTCAAGTAAATATTTCTTGCCAAAAAATACAACGTATTAAACGTAGTACGTCATATACTGCGATTTTGCCTCGTTTATAAATGGGAGATCACGAAAGCATTGCAGTAAGTAACTTTCCAGGAGAAAACAGTCTAATGTGCTGTCTTCAGCCCTGAGGAGCATGGTTTCTTTACTTGTTAATGGTTTATTTCAGCTAGATTCTTTCAGATTTCGTTAACGAAAACTGATCAGTAATTGTGACGTGTGACCTGCAACCTTGATTTTTGCTTGTAGAAACGATATTGCCGACGTATTTTGACTGTCTCGTCCGCTGCTGTTGCTGAGCATTCCAAATGATCAGTTTAAAACTACTTGCAGCAACACTTGGTGTATGACCTCGCTATCGTACCAGGAACTCGAATCCTATCGCTGTCGCTACTGGTTACGACAGCAGCGCGAAAATTGCGGATTATTCTCACAAAAGATAAATGGTTCAAATGGCTCTGAGCACTATGGGACTTAACTGCTGTGGTCATCAGTCCGCTAGAACTTAGAACTACTTAAACCTAACTAACCTAAGGACATCACAAACATCCATGCCCGACGCAGGATTCGAACCTGCGACCGTAGCGGTCACGCGGTTCCAGACTGTAGCGCGTAGAACCGCACGACCACTTCGGCCGGCCTCACAAAAGATAATATCCAACAAATTTTTTTTTAAAATTTTTTTTTTGCTGGCGGTTCGAACTTCAAGCTATTGCTCTTCTGTAGCAATACATGAAGTAGTTTAGCTCACTTCCTTAATAGAGGCGGCTAAATACACTGCTCTGCAAAACTGAAGGACGGGGTAGACAAAGTAACATAACATGTTAACAACTACGTGGAAATGAATGAAAGTGCGGAGGCACGTTGCCGGAGTTGTCGCGGCCTCGTACAGAAAGCTGGACGTGACATGGCGTGATGTCAGCGTGACTACAGCGCCCCGCAAAAAAGACAGCACGCGTCAATCAGACAGCAGCTACGGCGCCTTGTGGTTGTCGTCTTCATAACAAAATGGCCCGGGGACAACATCTGGATGACTACATAGAGGGAAGACCCATCGGAAAATTTGACGAAAGACGAAGTGTGACGAGTGTAGCGCAAGGTCCGTTCCGAACCACAGGCACTGCTGCCCTAAGGAGAAGAGGCGGTGACCACGATAAACTACAGCAGCAAATGCTCGTTACATTATGCAACAGGCAAAGAGGGACCCACGTCTAACACCGGGTGTAATTGCAACAACCACATTTAACAGGAATCCAAGGCACGCAATTTCACAGTCCACAGTGGCAAAACCGCTGTATGGCAGTGGTCTCCTTCCCTTTCAAATGGTTCAAAAAAATGTTCAAATGTGTGTGAAATCTTATGGGACTTAACTGCTAAGGTCATCACTCCCTAAGCTTAGACACAACTTAACCTAAATTATCCTAAGGCCAAACATACACACCCATGCCCGAGGGAGGACTCGAACCTCCGCCGGGACCAGCCGCACAGTCCACGAAAGTGGCGCCTCAGACCGCTCGGCTAATCCCGCGCGGCTCAAATGGTTCAAATGGCTCTAAGCACTATGGGACTTAACTGCTGAGGTCATCAGTCCCCTAGAACTTAGAACTACTTAAACCTAACTAACCTAAGGATACCACACACATCCATGCCCGAGGCAGGATTCGAACCTGCACTGTAGCGGTCGCCCGGTTCCAGACTGTAGCGCCTAGAACCGCTCGGCCACTCCGGCCGGCCCGCACCATTCGCGGCATCGTTTATAATAGTGCCAAGAGCTTAGGAAATAGACCACCGAGGACTGGGATCGCGTGCTCTTCTCTGATGACAGCAGATTCAGTCTGAGCAGTGATTCTAGACGTACCCTCACGTAGCGAGAGGTGGGAACACGTAATTCACCCAGGAACGTTGCCGAACATGATCGTTTTGGTGGTTCAGTTGTAATGGTGTAGTCTGTGCAGTGATTCTGGATGTACCCTCATATGGGGGAGGTGGGAACACTTTTAGTCACTCAGGAAAATTGTCGAAAATGATCGTTTGGTAGTTCAGGTGTTGTGGCGTAGGGAGGCATGCTGTTCTATGGATGTACTGGCCTCCAAATCTTTGAACACGGTAGATTCAATGGTCACTGTACTGCATCCATATGTGGATCTTTTCTGGGGCGTTTTCGGCCCTTACTTCATTTTTATGGATGGCAATAGGTGATCCATTCAACAGCGCTGGTGGAGAGGCTCTCGAAACGAGAGGATATTTATTCAGAGACTGGACCGCTCTGCACTGTTTCCCCGACTTAAATCCCATGGAGCACATGCAGGATGCGGTGAGGAGACCTACTGCTGCTGCACGTCCACACCCACCGACAGTCGAGCAGTTGCCGGTTGCGCTGGTGGAGGAATGGTACGCCGGCTGCTGTGACCGAGTGGTTTTAGGCGCTTCAGTCCGGAACCGTGCTGCTGCTACGGTCGCAGGTTCGAATCCTGCCTCGGGCATGGGTGTGTGTGATGTCCTTAGGTTAGTTATGTTTAAGTAGTTCTAAGTCAAGAAGACTGATGACCTCCGATAGTGCTTAGAGCCATTTCAACCATTTGATTTGAGGAATGGAACGTCCCGCCACAAGGCCTCACCAGCCTTCTGATCATCATGCACTGCTGTTCGTGGTGATCACACACCATACTGACAACAATGTTCTGCCTTGTGTTATGTCCACAGGACCATTGTAAATCGCGATGATTTCTGTGTAATAATTGTCTTTGAATAAAAGTGTCATTTCTGTTCGTCTCATTAAGTATTTCTTTCAGTTATCTTTTGTACTATATTGTAGCAGTTGTTCCTATGTATGGTTCAAGTTCTATCGTGCTAGATTACTTAGCAATGACACATCATGAGAAAGTTACTTTCATTTTACACCCCAGTTTATACTATAGTGGCCAAAGTGTGAACAGCAGCGCGACAGGTCCAGAATGGCGCCCGTCGGCAATACGTAAATTAAAAGCGAGGTAAGCCGTGCGCCCACCTGTCGATGAAGCATGTACACTTCGTTCTGCGTGCTAGCTCATTTTAGCTGCTCGTGTATCGCATTTTCTGAGGCGGAAATTTGGGAAAGTCAGAATTACCCTAAAAGAGCGTGGAAAACCACCTAAAACCACAGGCGGACTGGTCGGTGTCCCACATCAACACTCGTTAATCAACTGCGCAGATTACACGCTGCTCTGGCTGACCTCTCTGTCTTGCAAGTTGGTATTCTGTGCGTTGAGCTATACGAGCAGGTAATGCATTCATTGTACAACCGATGATCACTAGGCACGTTGCGATAGTTAATACTTTAGGAGAAGTTATCTCGTATGGGCGGACCTAAAAATATTGCACAACACTGACAACCGAGAATTCAAACAGAAAACGACCCGTCCAGGCTGATGACAGAACTTCTGCTTTGCTGCTGGGCTTGTTAGCCGTGTGCCACATTTTAATGGCTATGACGTCGTTGTATTTCGCAAGTTTCGCTCCGGACTCTCCGCACTACAGTGAATCAACGACCCGGCGTTCAAACAATGACGCACGCGCCGTTTTTTCCTGGCGCAGTGCACAAATTTACGCCGCGACGTGAAATTTGCTTTGTGCCGCTTCTTGCATGGCGTGAAAGGTTACTACGGCACGAGTGCCACGTCGTGTGTGTGTTTCACAGTACGTCTGGTTCCAAAGCATTTGCTACTGACATGCAACTACTTTAACTCTTTCCTGTAACAACGCTTCTAACGTTTCGTCAGCACGAATGGCCTGGTAGCATATGCAGACGCACACCGTCACGTCTTAGAACTTGTGAGTTTCTACACGCGTTTTCAGGTAATGAGCTCTCTGTGAAGCGCGCAGTCTTTACCAGTGTGTGTGCAAAACTTCGTTTGGTTTTTAAGATCGTTATTATTCGAAAAAGAGCCGGTATTAATGGAAGTGCAATAGGGATTCGATCATTTTCATTAAGATTCACACACCAGCAATCTGTTTTGTATCATTTTCTTCTTGTACTGTTTCAGGTGTCGCCAACAGTATTTCTTTATTCTTGTTGCTGTTACTTCAGGAAATAAATCCCCACTTATTACGTGTAGTTTAGGAGAAGGCACACATACATGAGTACGAACTATTGTGACGGAGAAAACTCCAGATAAATAATACACTATGTGATCAAAAGTATCCGGACACCTGGCTGAAAATGACTTACAAGTTCCTGGCGCCCTCCATCGGTAATGCTGGAATTCAATGTGGTGTTGGCCCACCCTTAATCTCGATGACAGCTTCCACTCTCGCAGGTATACGTTCAATCAGATGCTGGAACGCTTCTTGGGTAATGGCACACCGTTCTTCACGGGGTGCTGCACTGAGGAGAGGTATCGATGTCGGTCGGTGAGGCCTGGCACAAAGTCGGCGTTCCATAACATCCCAAAGGTGTTCTGTAGGATTCAGGTCAGGACTTTGTGCAGGCCAGTCCATTACCGGGATGGTATTGTCGTGTAACCACTCCGCCATAAGCCGTGCATTATGAACAGCCGCTCGATTGTGTTCAAAGACGCAATCGCTAACCCCGAATTGCTCTTCAACAGCGGGAAGCAAGAAGGTGCTTAAAATATCAATGTAGGCCTGTGATGTGATAGTGCCAAGCAAAACAACAAGGGATGCAAGCCCCCATCATGAAAAACACGACCACACCATAACACCACCGCCTCCGAATTTTACTGTTTGCACTACACACGCTGTCTGATGGAGTTCACCGGGCATTCGCTATACCCACACCCTGCCATCGGATCGCCACACTGTGTGCCGTGATTCGTCTCTCCACACAACGCTTTCCACTGTTCAGTCATCCAATGTTTACGCCCCTTACACCAAGCGGGGCGTCGTTTGGCACTTATCGGCGTGATGTGTGGCTTATGAGCAGCCTCTCGACCGTGAAATCAAAGTTTTCTCACCTCCCGCCGAACTGTCATAGTTCTTGCAGTCGATCCTGATGCACTTTGGAATTCCTATGTGATGGCCTGGGTAGATGTCTGCCTATTACACATTACGACCCTCTTCAACTGTCGGCGGTCTCTGTCAGTCAACAGACGAGGTCAGCCTGTACGCTTTTGTGCTGTACGTGTCCCTTCATGTTTCCGCTTTACTATTACATCGGTAACAGTGGACCTAGGGATGTTTAAGAGTGTGGAAATCTCGCGTACAGACGTATGACACAAGTGACACCCAATCACCTGACCACGTTGGAAGTCCGTGAGTTCCGCGGAGCGCCCCATTCTGCTCTCTCACGATGTCTAATGATTATTGAGGTCGCTGATATGGAGTACCTGGCAGTAGGTGGCAGGTCAATGGACTAATAGGGAAACGTATATTTTTGAGGGTGTTCAAAAATGGTTCAAATGGCTCTCTGCACTATGGGACTTAACATCTATGGTCATCAGTCCCCTAGAACTTTGAACTACTTAAACCTAACTAACCTAAGGACATCACACAACACCCAGCCATCACGAGGCACAGAAAATCCCTGACCCCGCCGGGAATCGAACCCGGGAACCCGGGCGTGGGAAGCGAGAACGCTACCGCACGACCACGAGATGCGGGCTTTTGAGGGTGTCCGGATACTTTTGATCACATGGTATACATTAACCTTGACGGTTTTCGATGTGCAGTTACTTGAATCTCACGCCATTTCTCATAAGATCTACTTGAATTTGCTCGTTATTGTACGATTTGTAGGATTTCTGCATGTACATGTACCGGGTGGTTGCAGCGTCTCCTCGAAGTCTCCGGTGATCATATTGAAATCAAACTGTGTATGCGTTTGTTGATAATAAAGCAACATTAAGCCTTTCTCATTTGTTTGACTTTCCCTACCCACGTACTGCTCTTAATCCACCACATACGGAAACACATCTATCGTCTTTCTTCTACTCGCAGTGCAAGATTTGCAGCTGGTGATCAAAACTGAAAATAATTTTTTTCCAGCATTAATCGGTTCCGCATTAACGCATTAGAATATCTACCAAGTTAATTACAACCGCCTGGTACATCTGCATCTACACCCCACAAGCTACCTTGTGGTATTTGGTACACTGAGCACCAGAATCGCTTCCTCCTGTGATTGTTCCAGTCGCGAGTGATCCGCAGGACGAACGGTTGTTGGTAAGCCTTCGTGTGAGCTCGATTCTGATTTTACTTTCATGGTTTTTCCGTGAGATATACGTAGGAGAAAATAATGTACTGGTTAACTCGTCTGGGAACGTAAGGTCTCTGAATTTTGATAGTAAACAGCACCTGATGCCAACACCTCTTTTGCAGCCTCCAACACTGGAATTGGCTGAGTACCTCGTGGTTACTTAATGAACCTATATAAAAAAAATGCTGGTCTGCTTTGGATCTTCTCTATTACCCCCATAAATCCTATTTGGACGTTTTCCATACTGATGTGTATTATTCAAATTTTTGTCAGACGAGGGGTTTTTAAGCTAACTTCTTCGTGCGAGGACTACCCTTCCTAAGGATTCTTTCACTTAATCTCATTCAGGCATCTACCTTAACTGGGAGTACTTTCATGTGGTCGCTGCACTTTAAATCGCTCCGTATGCATACTCCCAAATATTTAAAGAATGTGAATGATCCCAGTAATAGTTCTGCAGTTGTTTAGTTTTCCTACGTATGTGATTTTTAAATTTCGGTGACATATTATATTATATGCACATAATTTTATATATACACATCAAAAAACGTTTTGAATCACCTCGGATCCGAGAGTTCTGGAACCTGTACAGAAAATTGGAATAGAGATCAACATAAACAACCTTTTCCACCATTTTCATTGCTCATGAAAACCACACATTCCAAGTTGTACCACCATACAGCGATACCATCAGAGGTGGTGGTCCAGACTGCTGTACACACCGGTACCTCTAATATCCTGTAGCACGTTCTCTTGCATTGATGCATGCATGTATTCGTCCTGGCATACTATCCACAAGCTCATCAAGGCACTGTTGGTCCAGACTGTCCCACTCCTAAACGGCGATTCGGCCGGAGTGGTTGGTAGGTCAATCGATCCCAGGTAAGTTCGAATGGGTTAATGTCTGGAGAACATGCTGGCCACTCTAGTCGAGCGATGTCGTTATCCTGAAGGAAGTCATTCACAAGATGTGCACGATGGGGGCGCGAATCGTCGTCCATGAAGACGAATGCCTCGCCAATATGCTGCCAATATGGTTGCACTATCGGTCGGAGGATGGCATTCACGTATCGTACAGCTGTTACGGCGCCTTCCATGACCACCGGCGGCGTACGTCGGTCTCACATAATGCGACCCCAAAACAGCAGGGGACCTCCACTACGATGCACTCGTTGGACAGTTTGTCTAAGGCGTTCAGCCTGACCGGGTTGCCTCCAAACACGTCTCTGACGATTGTCTGGTTGAAGGCATAAGCGACACTCATCGGTGAAGAGAACGTGATGCCAATCCTGAGCGGTCTATTCGGCATGTTGTTGGACCCATCTGTACAGCGCTGCATGGTGTCGTGATTGCAAAGATGGACCTCGACATGGACGTCGGGAGTGAAGTTACGTATCATCCAGCCTATTGCGCACAGTTTTGAGTCGTAACACGACGTCCTGTGGCTGCACGAAAAGCATTATTCAACATTGTGGAGTTGCTGTCAGGGTTCCTCCGAGCCATAATCCGCAGGTAGCGGTCATCCACTGCAACAGTAGCCCTTGGGCGGCCTGAGCGAGGCATGTCATCGACTGTTCCCGTCTCTCTGTATCTCCTCCACGTCAGACAAAATCGCTTTGGTTCGCTCTGAGATGCCTGGACAATCCCCCTGTTGAGAGCCCTTCCTGGCACAAAGTAATAATGCGGGCGCGATCGAACCGCGGCATTGACCGTCTGGGCATGGTTGAACTACAAACACGAGACGTGTACCTCCTTCCTGGTGGAACTGATAGGCTGTCGGTCCCATGCCATCTAATAGGCGCTGCTCCTGCATTGTTGTTTACGTCTTTGGGCGCGTTTAGTGACATGTTTGAACAGTCAAAGGGACTGTGTCTGTGATACAATACCCACAGTAACGTCTATCTTCAGGAGTTCTGGGAACTGGGGTGATGCAAAAAATTTTTTGATGATATTATAAAATTCGCTGCTGGTTAGAAACTCGTATTACGTCACAATATCGGTTACTTCCCTGTTGCTGCTTGTGTCTCGGCCGGACACTGTTGCCTTGTGCAGCTACATATCTCCGCCAGTCGCCTGTAAATTGCTGGTAATAATTAGTATTTTGTATAGGAGCTTCGAAAACTGATTTAGTGCAATTCAGTTATCGTTTGGTTCGACGATGTGTAGCCGGACAGCAGAGTACTTCAAGCATTGGTAAAAACACCTCTTGGTGTATCGATCAATGTATCCTAGGACCGCGATGCAGATTCCTCGGCAAACATCACGCATACATATGTTCATTTTTGGAAATGCACCGCTTATAAAATGAAGTGTCTTTAAATATCTTTTCAATACTGTATTATATCCTTGAGGATAATTACAGCCCTTTTCCTTCTGTTCTTTTAATAAACTCGTCACAATAGCAAAGGAAAATAAAATTGCGTTTAATGGTGGACAACAATGAGTTATAGTTCTATTTAAAAGTTGTACACGTCTATTCTCGATGGCATACCGTACCAGAGCGTGTTTGTCACCTGTCTCTGCTTTTTGCTTTAGATTTAGCTCTCCAAAGAGTAACTACAGTCCAAAGAGTAAACATATCTCTCGCATGTGGTACATAGCTGTATTTGAGAACTTATCGTTAAAGTACTAGAGAGTTCGTGTAAATAAAACATACTATACTAACATGTTGGAGTATCTCAAGTTTACTGCCAGGAATATTCGTTCATCGAATTTCTCATGCAAACTGTTAGTAACGACACGGAAATGGAAAATGAAAGAATGCTGTACTTAGACATAGTAGTTGGGGTCCATCAGTATTATTATTACACTACTGGCCATTAAAATTGCTACACCAAGAAGAAGTGCAAATGATAAACGGGTATTCATTGGACAGATATATTATACTAGAATTGACATGTGATTACATTTTCACGCAATTTGGGTGCATAGATCCTGAGAAATCAGTACCCAGAACAACCACCTCTGGCCGTAATAACGGCCTTGATATGCCTGGGCATTGAGTCGAACAGAGCTTGTATGGTGTGTACAGGTACAGCAGCCCATGCAGGTTCAACACGATACCACAGTTCAAGAGTAGTGACGCGTATTGTGACGTGCCAGTTGCTCGGCCACCATTGACCAGACGTTTTCAGTTGGTGAGAGAGCTGGACAATGTGCCGGCCAGGGCAGCAATCGAACATTTTCTGTATCCAGGAAGACCCGTACAGGACGAGCAAGATGCAGTCGTGCAATATCCTGCTGAAATGTAGGGTTTCGCAGGGATCGAATGAAGGGTAGAGCCACGGGTCGTAACACATCTGAAATGTAATGTCCACTGTTCAAAGTGCCGTCAATGCGAACAAGAGGTGACCGAGACGTGTAACCAATGGTACCCCATACCATCACGCCGGGTGATACGCCAGTATGGCGATGGCGAATACACGTTTCCAATGTGCGTTCACCGTGATGTCGCCAAACACGGATGCGACCATCATGATGCTGTAAGCAGAACCTGGATTCATCCGAAAAAGTGACGTTTTGCCATTCGTGCACCCAGGTTCGTCGTTGAGTACGCCATCGCAGGCGCTCCTGTCTGTGATGCAGCGTCAAAGGTAACCGCAGCCACGGTCTCCGAGTTGATACTCCATGCTGCTGCAAACGTCGTCGAACTGTTCGTGCAGATGGTTGTTGTCTTGCAAACGTCCCCATCTGTTGACTCAGGGATCGAGATGTGGCTGTACGATCCGTTACAGCCATACGGATAAAATGCCTGTCATCTCGACTGCTAGTGGTACGAGGCCGTTAGGATGCAGCACGGCGTTCCGTATTACCCTCCTGAACCCACCGATTCCATATTCTGCTAACAGTCATTGGATCTCGATCAACGCGAGCAGCAATGTCGCGATACGATAAACCGAAATCGCGATAGGCTACAATACGACCTTTATCAAAGTGGGAAACGTGATGGTACGCATTTCTCCTCGTTACACGAGGCATCACAACAACGTTTCACCAGGCAACGCCGGTCAACTGCTGTTTGTGTATGAGAAATCGGTCGGAAACTTTCCTCACGTCAGCACGTCGTAAGTGTCACCACCGGCGCCAACCTTGTGTGAATGCTCTGAAAAGCTAATCATTTGTATGGCACAGCATCGTCTTTCTGTCGGTTAAATTTCGCGTCTGAAGCACGTTATCTTCGTGGTGTAGCAATTTTAAAGGCCAGTAGTGTACTTATCGGCTTCCTACACCAACCCTTTGCTGTTTGCTAATGTTCTGTCATTCTCATTTTTCTACAATTAAACTTTGCGGAATAAAAACTAGCCAGGTTCTAAAGGATTAAAGTTGCTTTTCTGTTCACATAAACAACATATTAAAATTCAGTTTTTTCGTGATGGTTAATATGGAATAACATACGTGGGAGGGGGAGGGGAAGAGAAGGAGCGGCCTGTCCGACATCTAGAGCTGAGTCTATGAGACGCTAAGTGCCTGTGTTACCTTGCGTAGGTGGTCGGTGTGCTGGCTGTGCCTGGCGCTAAGCGAGTTGGTCTCCCTGGGAGAAGCTTCGCTGTCTGCTGCGGGGTCGCGATGCCCGCGGCTCCCACACGCGCTGCTGGCGTCTGGGGCGGCGCTGCTGCAGTTGGCAGCCCTGCAGGCGGGGGCGCCCCGCGCGCCGCGCTGCCTGCCCGCCGGCCTGCTGCTGGTGTACGGGGCTGCGCGCGCCGCCGCTGGCGCCACCTGCTGGGCCGGCGCCGGCCTCGGCCTTCTGCACGTGCGGCCCGCCAGCTCCGCCCTCGCCGCTGCCTTCGCCATCCTCCTCGCCTACGCACAGGTAACTCCTATGTCTCTGCACAATCCACAACCTAAGGCCACTGTATTCAACAGTTCTATTCGAGCTGCATCGAAAGCTTACATATTGTTATGACCACATCCTAGATGTGACAAATGTGCCTCCCACCAGAGATGCATCTTGCGATGAGCGCCGTTGAAAATTCAGATTTCCACTTCCCACTGATATTTACGTCGAACAATGTTATTCCATTGTACAACGCTCCAGGTAGGTATGTACGAGGGCTATCCACAAAGTACATTACGTTTTGCAATTAAACATAAATAAAGTATTGGAAATTTTTTTATTATATACAGATGAAAGCCACACTTCAATACTACTTTTCTACATAGTTGCCATTTAAATTAAGGCACTTATCGTAGCGATGGACGAGCTTGGAAATTCTTTCGTCGTAAAATTCGGCCGCCTGCGCCTTCAACCACGTGGTTACCTCTTCTTGAAGTTGTGCGTCGTCATCAAAACGCTGCATAGCCAACCACTTCTTCATTGCTGGGAATAAGTGGAAGTCGCTCGGTGCCAGGTCGGGACTGTACGGCGGATGAGGAAACAACTCCCACTTAAAAGATTCGAGAACTTCACGAGTGGCATTTGCCGTGTGGGCCCGGGCGTTGTCGTGAATCAGCAAGATCTTTGAGCCCAACTTTCCCCTGCGCTTGTTTTGTATTGCTCTTCTGAGGTTGTGCAGAGTTTGGCAATACCTTTGAGAGTTTATTGTAGTGCCTCTTTCCAGGAAATCCACAAAAATCGTATTTCTACCGGGTTACTGATTAACCACGTGGTTGAAGGCGCAGGCGGCCGAATTTTACGACGAAGGAATTTCCAAGCTCGTCCATCGCTACGATAAGTGCCTTAATTTAAATGGCAACTATGTAGAAAAGTACTATTTAAGTGTGGCTTTCATCTGTATATAATAAAAAAAATTTCCACACATTATTTAATTTTAATTCCAAAACGTATTGTACTTTGTGGATAGCCCTCGTATTTCTAAATATATGGCACGTGAGACTGTTCTCAGTGTTGACCTATGCAAGCTTACTACTTTCTTTTATGATCTGGACTTTAATAAAAATGGCAAGGTACTGTTAATCAGTACACAGGGATAAGTTGTGACCTAAATGACAATAGATTTATTCATTCTTAACATCACAAGACAAAAAAATGACTAAAAAACCGTCACACAAACATTTACATTTGACAACCGCTTTCACTAAGATGGGGTCTATGGTGGACAAAGTGATCAGCTGGGGATCGACACACGACACTAACCAGAACACTAATCACCTTATCTGACTTTATGGCACAAAAACTACGTCACCATCAAGGATCTATACTCCACTATTCAAAAAAAGAAAAATATGGTTCGAAGGAACAGGGTGCTGAGAAACATATATTGGAGCCCTATGCCATAACAGCGAATACTTTATCCTCTGCTGTTCAAGGCGGCACACCATGATGCGTTCGGCGATTGAAGTCATGGATGGCCACAATCTCTTATTAATGGCGTGCGCCCAAAAAATCCAAGTACCCGGTCTCGCGTTCGGTTGATTCGGAGTGCAAGTACTTCCCTATGAGCCTCTGAAACCCGGTGGATTCCAGTGTGCAGGTGGATCCATTTGCTGGTCTACCAAACCAATTCGACTCCGTTCCACGACTATGTGTGATGGAATATGTCAAACGTTTAGACGGCCGACTCAAGACAAGTTAGTACACCCACGCATCACTAGTTGTGTGCATGTTGCTAGAAGAAGTACCTCTTGTGGCTCAGGATGTGACTGGCACAGGCTCTAGGCGGCACACTAGCAAAGGACACAAGTCTCACTGTTTAGGTAGAGACCTGCAGTTCTTTATTAGCGAAGCGCCAGTACAAGAGTGATCTTCTCTTTCTGTCCGCTTTCCTCCTCAGCCAAGTAGCAAAAGCCCATTTACATCTTACACTTTCCCCACTTTACCACAAGCCAATCACGAGCTGGAGCGTGGCATTCGAAGCTCGGAGAGCGCTCCTTGCTCTGAATAAACCGATCTGACCAATCAGAGACTTTAAAGTTAATTGGGAGAAAAGGAAAAAAAAGATTCAGCTTCGCAGCCTCTTTCCCATGTGTTTACGCAGTGTCTTTTGCTAACAACATGACCAGGATGGAACCACACCCCACCATGAAAAGCTGGTTATCTCCCCTGTTGCATCCATTTCGAAGTTTCGAAAGAACGGCCATAAACTAGCTAAAACCCTTGTACTCTCACAAATATGCTTTGTAACAGGGTCTGGACGACTGGGCGCCAGTGATCTGTCCCACGGAAATTCGCAGAACGCTCACAGTTGTCTCGTCGGCTTCCTGCCTAACAAGGGCCCATCCTCTGCTTTATTGCCTGTCTACAATCCGCTGGCCATTGCAGCAGCGACTTCTCGGCGCTAGTCAGTCTACCTGGACGCGGGTGCCGACCGACTGGCGCCAACCAACGTGTCTGCACAATGAGACCGCAGAACTCGGCCGTCCGGAAATGTTTACTCCCAGGTTCCGCAGAAAAAACGCTCTTCCCTCAGCCCACCGTCACCGTGGTTTTACTGCAGTCGTTTAAATTGGCACCCTGTTCCTTTGAATACAGGTAAAGCTTACCGTTATTCCTTCCCTAGAAGGATGTATGAAGTCAAATCGTAATAATGATCATCTTCCCAGGAATATGGAGTGGCATAGCACCGAATCCGAAGTGAGAGCGCCCTGCACTCTCTCACCTATTCAAACTATATCTAGTGTGTCGCCCTTTAGCTTATATGTCATAAAACAAGACTACAACTATCTTTGTGGCTCCAAAAATGTCGAAATATCATCGGGAGACACAGGGACTGTATGGAGGATGTACAAGGGATTCCAAGCGAAACTTTTGCAGCATAGCCCACTTCTAAAACTTAAGCAGTAGGTGAAGTTTCTTATACTCGATCCTCAAAACCAGTATTTTAATAAACTGCACCCTGAAATATAAAAATAAGAATTATAACATTGTCAAATGTAATAAATATTAATTTTATTAAATTAAGCCATCGTATATCAATAATACTCTCTACTATTTTACAAACCTTTCTTATCGATGTAACGACAGGAACAATAATAAAAGCTTAAAGGTTCGTAAATAACATTTGACAAGCAAAATAAACCAGAAGAACGTAAACCATGAATAATTATCGAAGAAAGAAAACCCAAACAAGCCCATCAATTTTTAGTCATTAAACTACCAATAACCATTCTTGTATGAGCAACAGAAGAATAAGCTATTCAAAACTTTAAAACAAATTGCTAAGGACAAATACATCTAACAATAACAACAACACCTGATAAATCTAAAAACAGTTAGAAATAATTAAATCTTAAACCCAAAGAAATAGGTTAATAACCTTTATTACATGAAAAATGTCCGCCCCCGGTAGCTGAGTGATCAGCGCGACAGAATGTCAATCCTAAGGGCCCGGGTTCGATTCTAGCCTGGCTCGGAGATTTACTCCACTCAGGGACGGTGTGTTGTGTTGTCCTAATCATCATTTCATCCCCACCGACGCGCAAGTCACCGAAGTGGCGTCAAATCGAAAGACTTGCACCCGGCGAATGGTCTACCCGACGGGAGGCCTTAGTCACACGACATTTTACATGAAAAATACCATTTCCACCTAATTGCAGGTGGCAACTATTGGGAGGCAAGGCAGATGGATGGTGTGTCAGGAGGCACTCTCCCAGTTCGCCACTTGCCGGTTCCTCAGGGAAGAGGAGGTGCTTACCTGAGTACGTCGGTGGCCGCAGTAAAAGAAGAGCGACTTTAAACCATTTATTTCTGCAAGTACATTTTTCCCTTAGCGATGCTACGGAGGTCCTCTGCCGCTGCTTGTCCGCGTGCGCCGTGAGCGCTTACGAAATGGATGCTGCGTCTTCACCCTCTGCACTTGAAGAAGGTGGCGCGTGTGTATGTGGCTTACACACAACGGCCTAGGAGGTCTTCGATCCCCTCCCGTAACTGTGGCCCGCCTCTGCTCTCTGAACCGCGATGCCGGTTGTCGTGTGGTCGAGAATTACGACGACCCTAGCGTGCCGTGTCAACACCTTCTGATACACAGACCTCACGGCGGAACTATGACGTCAACAGTGCTAGGCTAACACCTTCTGCCGCTGCAAGACAGCCTGTGCGCTTTCGTGAAACCATAACAAATTCACTGATCGTTAAATTTGCCCTTTACAGAGAAACTGTGCCGCCCTTGTATGATATCGCGCGCAATGAGGCACACTGATTACAACACAGTGTGATTTCCTTCTGTTGTGTTTAAAATCGTGTGCAAAATCTGACTTACTTCTTAAGAAAAACGTCGCTACAGAAACCTAGATCCATTGGTCAGTAAATGACACTAACAGAGATACTTCGTAACAGTTAACAGACAGGATGACGAAATTATTGTAGTGATAATAAGTTTATTACTGGGACAAAAATGTAATTCACTGCGGCATGAATGGCTCATCAATGATCGCATAGATATTGGAGATATTGTCACAGTGAGAAGTTTAATTACAAACGCTCATTTAGCCAATGCAAAAGTGTGAAATAAGACTCATTTGTGGTGTAAATTCAAGAACATAATGTATAAATCTGCTCAAAGAACTGGGTATTCTAACCACTGCTTCTGAGTATATTTATTCCTTAATGGAATTTGTTGCAAACAATATGTCTCTACTTCCAACCAATAGCTCAATACGTAGTACCAATACTAGGAATAAGAACAATAAGAACAATCTAAATAAAGACCTAAAATCACTTACCTTGGTCCAATATTCAGGAATACACATTTTCAATAAATTACCAGCAACCATTAAAAACTTGATTTAAGATAAAGCACAGGTTGAAAAGCTTCTTGGTAGGTAACTCCTTTTGTACTCTACAGATGAATTTTTTTAACAGGGACTGTTAGAACAGCTGAAGTAAAAATGTCTGTTAGATTGAAGCTCTGATAGCACTTGGCCACAACAGTCAAGATTAGGTAATTTGTGTATGATATGTTTAACAAAAGTTTATAATTATGTTTCGTTCTGACTGTGTACATTCTGTAGATATTAGCAGTTTCAGTTTACTGTAAAGTATCTGGATATCTTGACAAACTACTGGCAAAATGATCAGGGAAGTGAGTATTATATTAAAGTGTCCTATGTTTTTATGTTATATCTTCTGACATGTCCCACACCCATGAGACTCATATTATTTTTGAGTATACAGTACAAAAACTGAATCTACTCTAACCTTTAACCCACAAAGCAAAATCAGGGATTTTGTAAGTTTGACACCTTTGTCTGTCTCTCTCATCAAAACTCTCAAATATGTAACAGAATATTCTTGATAATGGTATGACATCATTGTAAATAGAATATAGGCCTAATTTTATGCACATTCATTTTAAGCAATGCAGCTACACACATCAAGAAGAGAAAAGTAGGAATTAGGAGAGAATGACAAATGTAAATGTTTGTTAACCTGTCACAAAATTTATTCTAAACTACTTTACAGTTGACAGTTTTCTCTTTTTCATTTTATTGCCAATATGGCTGTCATTAATTTTTTTAACATAATTATTGAGAAATGTATTACATGCTTCTCTTACTACAGACTGAAGAATTTTGTAATTAGTGTGATCCACCTGACTAAAAGAAAACTCCCTTAGGAAAAAGTCTTCCATTTTAATTACATCAACAGCTAATCTTATAACTAGATTTCTCTGGGATGTACATCTCATGAAGGAGAGCTCATGTTCTCCAGACACCAAGTTTTTAACAATCAAATAAGTGAAAATAACAGCATTAATGACCTCATTATTAGTGCAATACAATCCACCTCTATCTACCTATCTTATAAGTTCATAGCTTTCATCACTTTCTATTACTGATAATGTTTTATCAAGCACTAAGTATGTTTTACATGTTTCACAACTCAGCTTCTTAAGAACAGCTCTGGCACAGTATCCTGACAAGTATATGAAAACAGGCAAGTATTCCTAAACAGACTGAACTTGTTCTTCACTGAAATCCGTTATGCTCTCAAAGTTTGATGGTGGTGGTAAGGTAATATCATCTACACAGTCACTTTCAAAAGAATCTAAAGCTATGCCAACTTCGCCAAGAGCAGAGGATAAATTTTCAAGGAAAGCAGAGTCTGAATTCTTAGCTTGAATTCAATTTCAAATACCTGTCTCAAAGGTACCAAATACTGAGATCCTGCCATTGTTCAATATTTTCCAAATCTTGCTTTTAGAGCATCTGTCTGAACCTTACCTGGCAAAAGGTATTTAAAATTCAGCTCGTCAGAGCAATACTTGGTCAGTTCTAGAAGGGCATGAGTGGTATGTGATATGGCCATATGTGTATCACTGGATAATCCAAACGTACTATCAGCAATATGTTTCCATTTATCCAGCTATGATAGAAATCTTTCCAAATATCTGATATTTTCATTACTTGTGCTCGAGAGTGGTTTCAGCATTGCATCCTTGAAATGGATATCTATACCAGGTGAGCTAACATTAACAATGTTCCACCATGTACAAATTAATGTAATGAATTTAGCAGTGCTCTCAAAACTTTCAATATGATGATGTTCCCCCAAGGCTAGCAAACCTTGGACAGTCAACTCATTGAAAACATTAAGTACAAGTTTGACATTTTGTCGCTCCAGGTTACTTGGAAAAAGAGACTGTAAATTAAGCTTATTGGCAAATTTCACTATCTGTGTACGCTCTATGTCATGAAATTTTTTAACTGAAGAGAATCTGGCCATACATACAGGGTGTTTCAAAAATGACCAGTATATTTGAAACGGCAATAAAAACTAAACGAGCAGCGATAGAAATACACCGTTTGTTGCAATATGCTTGGGACAACAGTACATTTTCAGGCAGACAAACTTTCGAAATTACAGTAGTTACAATTTTCAACAACAGATGGCGCTGCGGTCTGGGAAACTCTATAGTACGATATTTTCCACATATCCACCATGCGTAGCAATAATATGGCGTAGTCTCTGAATGAAATTACCCGAAACCTTTGACAACGTGTCTGGCGGAATGGCTTCACATGCAGATGAGATGTACTGCTTCAGCTGTTCAATTGTTTCTGGATTCTGGCGGTACACCTGGTCTTTCAAGTGTCCCCACAGAAAGAAGTCACAGGGGTTCATGTCTGGCGAATAGGGAGGCCAATCCACGCCGCCTCCTGTATGTTTTGGATAGCCCAAAGCAATCACACGATCATCGAAATATTCATTCAGGAAATTAAAGACGTCGGCCGTGCGATGTGGCCGGGCACCATCTTGCATAAACCACGAGGTGTTCGCAGTGTCGTCTAAGGCAGTTTGTACCGCCACAAATTCATGAAGAATGTCCAGATAGCGTGATGCAGTAATCGTTTCGGATCTGAAAAATGGGCCAATGATTCCTTTGGAAGAAATGGCGGCCCAGACCAGTACTTTTTGAGGATGCAGGGATGATGGGACTGCAACATGGGGCTTTTCGGTTCCCCATATGCGCCAGTTCTGTTTATTGACGAAGCCGTCCAGGTAAAAATAAGCTTCGTCAGTAAACCAAATGCTGCCCACATGGATATCGCCGTCATCAATCCTGTGCACTATATCGTTAGCGAATGTCTCTCGTGCAGCAATGGTAGCGGCGCTGAGGGGTTGTCGCGTTTGAATTTTGTATGGATAGAGGTGTAAACTCTGGCGCATGAGACGATACGTGGACGTTGGCGTCATTTGGACCGCAGCTGCAACACGGCGAATGGAAACCCGAGGCCGCTGTTGGATCACCTGCTGCACTAGCTGCGCGTTGCCCTCTGTGGTTGCCGTACACGGTCGCCCTACCTTTCCAGCATGTTCATCCGTCACGTTCCCAGTCCGTTGAAATTTTTCAAACAGATCCTTTATTGTATCGCTTTTCGGTCCTTTGGTTACATTAAACCTCCGTTGAAAACTTCGTCTTGTTGCAACAACACTGTGTTCTAGGCGGTGGAATTCCAACACCAGAAAAATCCTCTGTTCTAAGGAATAAACCATGTTGTCTACAGCACACTTGCACGTTGTGAGCAGCACACGCTTACAGCAGAAAGACGACGTACAGAATGGCGCACCCACAGACTGCGTTGTCTTCTATATCTTTCACATCACTTGCAGCGCCATCTGTTGTTGCAAATTGTAACTACTGTAATTTCGAAAGTTTGTCCGCCTGAAAATGTACTGTTGTCCCAAGCATATTGCAACAAACGGTGTATTTCTATCACTGCTCGTTTAGTTTTTATTGCCGTTTCAAATATACCGGTCATTTTTGAAACACCCTGTAGCTGTGTATTTTCTGAATCTGTTTCAAACTGGGGGTACATAATTGTCTGATCAGGATCTTTTTTATTAATCCAATTGTTTCTGACACATTTTAAAATGTGAACAGAATCTAAAACATAAAAAAGAGGATTAGTGTCATCACAGGGGTGTTTGTACACAATTGACAGTTGAGGAGGGGAAGCAAAGAATTACATTGCCCTTCTGTTAACTGAATTGTTGTCACTAACAACACAGACTACCGCAAAACCTATTGCATGCAGTCCGGAAATTGTTTTCTTTATTAAAGTGAAAAGTCCTTCACCATTTATATTTTTTTACTGTAAGAATGTGGACTACATCTTTATATGAAGACAACAAACTCTGTATCATAAAAACCTGAGCACTAGTTGCCATATTTTTAGAATTGAATGCAGCACCCAAAATGTTACCTCCTGTGAAGTCTAAATAAGGCTTCAAGTGTATTTCATCTAACATTAGTGAAACAACATGATCTGATTCACAAAGAAACTGGAATTTCTGTTTTATATACATCAGAAAATTGCCACCTAGCTGCTCAGCTGCTGGGTTTGTTTGAAAGTGTGAACAGATTTTATGCAGGGTATTCGGATGAGATAGCACAAGATACTGTGTACTTCTTATAAACTCATAAGCGTGTGGTGATATTGAAAATAGAATACTACAAAATATAATACAGTCTGTTGATTATCTGTAATGTCTCTTGCATTAGATTCAATTGATAACATAAAAAATTTATTTTGTTACTTTCACTCTCATCAAAATGTTTTGCCATATCTTTCAAATAATCAGTAACGAATAGCAAGCGGTCTTTTCCAGTGCTACCATTGTTTTTCCTAGTAAAGTTCTCCAAGTTATCAATAATGTTAATTAAGTCATTTAAATGGTTTATAGTTAAAGGGATCTTTCTTGTACCAAGTTTTGAGATTACACTTTTACCTTCATATAAAGACATACTCAGGTCAGTAGTCACCACAACAGAACACAAAAGTGTAGGAATATCTTTGACATTTATTAGAACAAAAGTTATGGAACTTTCTGACTTTATCAGATGCCAGTCATTAGGCAGCCTGATACTCACTAAACACTTAACAAAACCATTAAAGTCCACAAAATGTCTTTCCTGTTCATACTGAGCATGAGTTGCTACACTAGTTGCAATAGCTATTTCTAAGTCTCTATTTTCAAGACGCTTCCGTCTCTCATCTCCACTTTCCCTCGAAGAAGAAGCTGACGAAAGATACTTCGGACAGTTAGGCAGAATGGATGGTACGGCTCCTGTTTTATGGCGAGGTTTTGGAAGTGGCACAGAATATTTCTTCCCTGTGGAACTTTCGAAATATTCACTATGTTTCGGAATGAGGTCTTCAGTGAAGTGGAGCTCGCAGACCTTGAAATAAAGAGAAAATCTTTTATCATATGGCTACGAAGTCTTTCGCGACGTATTTCTTGAGTAAAAATCTCTCGGTGTACATGCCGCGTCAATTCAGGATAAAACTCCAAGCTTTCGACCACTGTCTCCATGGTCGTCGTCAGGACTAACACTGACTGTCGTGAACTAGCGAGGTTCCCACTTTTATATGCAAAGGATGGCTCCTGATTGGCTGGAATACCATGGAGGTAGTGGTCGAAAGCTTGGAGTTTTATTCTGAATTGACGCGGCATGTACACCGAGAGATTTTTACTCAAATGTTTTATCAGCTACATGCAATAATCCCGAGGGGAACTAATGCTAACACATGGGATTAGTGTCAGTTATCTTCACATTAAATCGATTATTGTTCTCTCGGTATTTCAGGTTAAAAGGCTAAAGCTATTCTTGCATAAGTAAATCAGTTTTCCAGTGACTCAGTAATGTAGTTGATCTTCTAGAGAAGGGCATCAAATCAATCGAACTCACGTTGTTAATACACATCTAAAGAGCGTGCTACTTAAATATGTGATTAGTTGCTCCCGCTCTCTAAATTAAAGAACACACACCCCGAGACACTCTAACTGAATTGTAAAGAACCTGAGCTTACCTTCGAATTCTGTGTAACCTGAAAATTTTCACGATGTATTGCAGATATTCATTTCTGTTGTAGTTCAGTGCTTTTAGGAAAAGAAAACACCGCTACTCTTGGCCCATTTTCGTAATTTCCTCTGCAACGTGGAACACAACACTTATTCACCATTTCGAACGATTAAATCAAATCTCAGAGTTAAAAGGAGATGTAATTTCGACGAATCAACCACTATACTTTGAAAGTAAACAGAACACAAGTTTTGTTTCCCGGGTAGGTTAGCCAACATAAACACAGAATTTCGAATTGCTTATAAAGGTAAAGCCACACAAATTAAGCACAGCATCTCACGGTGCAGATTTCTTATCGCATATAGCTTTGATGATGAGCGTTTGGCGTCATTGGCCGGGAGGCCCCTCGCGGGGCAGGTCCGGCCACCATATCGCAGGTCTTATTACATTCGGCGCCACATTGGGCGACCTGCACGCCGGATGGGGATGAAATGATGATGAACACAACACAACACCCAGTCCCTGAGCGGAGAAAATCTCCGACCCAGCCGGGAATCGAACCCGGGCCCAGAGGACGGCAATCCGTCACGCTGACCACTCAGCTACTGGGGCGGACGCATATAGCTTTGTAAACGGCGCTACTTTTTCTTGCAGTGCTTCATATACTCATTTTCAATTAAACAATGTATTCTACCGGTGCCTTTTGTTGCATGGTTGGTATGGCTATTAGATCCAGTTTTGGCCACCAGCAGCGCTAGTTGTAACAAAATCTGTCTTTCCACCATTGGCCTAGTGGAAGTGACGTCACATGGCCTACTCGTCTTGGCTGGGAGGCCTGAATGTTAGAAGGTGTTGGCCGTGCATGTAGGCCCCGTGGCTCTGCTGAAGTGTCAGGAACGCTGGTGCCTTGGCCCAAGTTGACGCAGAAGACCCCCCTCCCCCCCCCCCCCCAGGCCTTCCCATTTGCGTTGGAAGCTGTCAGCAGCGCCGAACTCGTGATTGGTGCTTACGGAGAGGAAGGGCGTAACACATTTGTTATACCAACAGACTGGTCCGTAACAATATCCAGTACGCTTTCTTGCGCTAGCGACGCGACGCGATGAAGTGCCGCTAAGAACCAGAATGCTTATGTGGTATCAACACGATGGATGTCCAGCACATAATGCCTTGCGTGCACGTCGTGTTCTGAACCGAAGGTATCCGCCAGATGGATTGGTCGAGGAGGAACAGTTGCTTGGCCTGCCAGGTCTCCTGATGTAAATCCTCTGGACTTTTTTCCATGGGGATGCATTAAAGACGTTGTCTATCGTGATATTCCAACAACTCCAGAGGACATGCAGGAACGTATCGTGCCTGCTTGTAATTCCCTTCAGCAGGCAACACTGGAAGCAGTAAATAATTCTTTCACTCAACGAGTGCACCAGTGTATCGGTGTCCAGGGTCACCACTTTGAGCACCTTTGAATGTTCTACTCCTTGGCAATAGTAGAGTCAAAGTCAAGTTTGTGTTATGATTTTACTTGGTTTTCATTTGTTTTCTGAAAACTCCAGCAAGTGGACGACTTTGTGATGCTAGGTTCAAAGTCAGTGTTGTTTTGTGTAATTAATAACGTTGTGTTTCAGTGAATGGATGACTGTGATATATTTTTGAATAGGTCTTTAGGAGAGGAAATAAATTACCGAATACTAAATACAGGGTGCCATTCAAAAAAGTCATACTGCTGTTCATATCTTTGTAAAAAAACAAAGCTACAACAAAGGCAATCATGCTGATTGATGTCCCTCTGACGGCTAAAGAACATTTGCTCGAAACCTGGACAAACAGTTTTTAGAGGGTCAAGATAAATAGGACACCATATATATATATATATATATATATATATATATATATATATATGGTGATTCACGAAGATATGCAAATATTTTAATATGTTATTCTGCAAATGAAACTGAAGAAAAAAGTTCATATAAACATATATCCGTAAATGTTTAGTTACGGAGTTATGGCTAATAAAAGGTTTTGCCCGAAATTTAGCAACTTCGCTGATATGAAGCGATCGCAAAACTGTACGAGGTTAAAGTAAAGCACGATTTACGTTTATTTTGTTGTTGTTGGTCTGGTGAATCTAATAAAACATGTCCCAGACGTGTATCTGCAGTAGTTTTCCAGAAGATCCATTTTCCAGAAGGTCCAGAGAAGCAAAGAAGTGCAATAATTTCGTAAAATTTTTAATTTATTAACTACTTGGCCCAGTTTGTTTTTTAAATTCCAGATAATTGCACAAAGAATTCGACAGAAGTTGTAGAGAATTTAATTTTGGAAAAATGATGGTAATAACGTTAATTGAAACTATATGAATGTGTCAGATAATCAGCTTTTATTAATACCATAGCATGAATTCATGTTAAACCGTAAAAAACAACAGTTACTCTGTGGTTTCACTTAAATACACTGTTGTTATTATGTTCTTTCACAGAACAATACGGAAAACTAATTCGTTTCAAGATTAGGAAACGACTGAAACAACTCACTAACGGTTGCCGACAATGACATAAACGTTTCTACATTCTTAATGGAAAGTAAATTTACTTATATAATAATCTTTACTTCTCTGGATGTTCTAGAAAACTACTGCAGATACACGCTTGGGACATGTTTTATTCGATTCACCAGACCAATAACAAAATGAATGGAAATCGTGCTTCACTTTAACCTTGTACAGTTCTGCGATCGCTTCATATTAGCTAAGTTGCTAAACTTCAGGCAAAATCTTTTATTAGCCGTAACTCCTTAACTAAACATTTGCGGACCTATGTTTGTATGAACTTTTTTCTTTAGTTTTACTTGTAGAATAAAATATTAAAATATTTGCAAATCTTCGTGAAACACCCTGCATATATATAATGAAGAGCTAAAGAAACTGGTACTCATGTCTAATATCATGTAGGGCTCCTGAAAGCACGCAGAAGTGCCGCAACACGACGTGGCATTGACTCTACTAATGTCAGAAGTAGTGCTAGAGGGAATTGACACAATGAATCCTGCAGGGCTGTCCACAAATCCGTAAGAGTACGACGGGGGGGGGGGGGGGGGGGGGGTGGAGATCTCTTCTGAACAGCACGTTGCAAGGAATCGCAGATATGCTCAGTAGTTCATGTCTGAGGAGTTAGGTGTTTAAACTCAGAAGAGTGTTTCTGAAGCCTTTCTGTAGCGATTCTGGACATGTGCGGTGTCGCATTTTCCTGCCGGAATTACCCAAGTCCGTTGGAATTCACAATGGACGTGAATGGATGAAGGTGATCAGACAGGACGCTTACGTACGTGTCACCCGTCAGAGTCTTATCTAGGCGTATCAGGAATCCCATATCACTCCATCTGCACACGGACCACACCATTACAGAGCCTCCAACAGCATGAACAGTCCCCTGCCGACATGCAGGGTCCATGGATTTATGTGGTTGTCTCCATACCCGTACCCGACCATCCGCTCGATACAGTTTGAAACGAGACTCGCCCGACCAAGCAACATGTTTCCAATCATCAACAGTCCAATGTCGGTATTGACCGACCCAGGCGAGGTGTAAATTTTGGAAATTTGTGGTAAGATCTTATGTGACCAAACTACTGAAGTCAAAACTCCATAAGCTTAGACACTACTTAATCTAACTTAACTTATGCTAAGGACAACACACACACCCATGCCCGAGGGAGGACTCGAACCTCCGATGAGGGGAGCCGCGCGAACCGTGAAAAAACGCTCAGACCGCGCGGCTACAACGCGCTGCGAGGTGTAAAGCTTTGTGTCGTGCAGTCATCAAGGGTGCACGAGTGGGTCTTCGGCTCCGAAAGCCCATATCATCGTGTTTCGTTGAATAGTTTGCACACTGACACTTGTTGATGGCCCAGCGTTGAAATCTGCAGCAATTTGCAGAAGAGTTGCACTTATGTCACGTTGAACGACTCTCTTCCGTCGTCTTTGGTCCCGCTCTTGCAGGATCGTTTTCCGGCGTCAACGATGTCGGAGAGTTTGATGTTTTTATCTGATCCCTGATATTCACGGCACACTCGTCAAATGTTCTTACGGGAAAATCCCCACTTTACCGCTACCTCGGAGATGCTGTCTTATCGCTCGTGCGCCGACTATAACACCACGTTCAAACTCACTTAACTCTTAACCTGCCATTGTAGCAGCAGTAACCGATCTAACAACTGCACCTGACACTTGTTGTCTTATATAGGCGTTGCCGACCGCAGCGTCGTATTTTACCTGTTTACTTATCTTTGTATTTAAATACTCGTGCCAATACCAGTTTCTTGGCGTTTTTTATATATATAGGTCGTTCTTATGCCCCGCCCCCTCACCCCTCGGCGATTGTTGCCTGAGGGTAAGTTACTTGTGTACCAAATTTGTTTGAAGTAGGTCCATTGTTTTAGGAGATATGGAACATAAATACACATACACATGCCCCCCCCCCCCACACACACACTTATATATATATATGCATGAAGTAAGTCCATTGTTTTAGGAGATGTGGAACATACACACACACACACACACACACACACACACACACACACACACACACACAAATGTATCTATCTGTGCATGTGTGGCATGTGTGTGTGTATGTATGTTCCACATCTTCTAGAACAATGGACTTACTTCAGCCAAATTTGGTACACAAATACCTTACTATCAGGCAACAATCACCGTGGGGGAGGGGGCGGGGCGTAAGAACAACCTAGCTATGAAAGGGGTGAGGGTGGGGTTTAAAAAGTGTAGCCCACGAAGCGTGTATTCCCAAATTATATTCACCCAGTATTTGAGAATGAGAGCAGTTATCGACTTGCAACAGACTTTACACATAATTTCACACCTTTACGAAATTTTTTCTCTCTCACAACACCTGCAAAATGATGAAAGGACAAATGTTTATCACTCACTACTTTTCCACTATTCATGTAGCGAAAGTACCGCATGAGGCGTGATTTGTTACTTCTTTACTACTAACGGTTTCCGACGCGTTTTGCATATAGGGTGCACATATAGCAGTGAATGTAACTGCAAATTACATCGTTTTACGACACGTAATTCAGGCGATATGACATCATAAAAATTGAGATGCATGAAAAACTGACGCGTCATATATGACGTTTAAATTTTTTACTTATTTGCCACCAACTCTGTTCGCAACACCTTTTGCAGGCAGTATGCACATCTGTCGCCGAATGTATCTACAATATTATATCATTGTACGATATATAGTTCAGGAGATATGACGTCATAAACAGTAAGATTAACGAAAAACTGCTGCATCGCGAATGACATTTAAATTTATTACTTCGTTGCTACTAAAACCATTCGCAACATATTTTCAAGACAGTCTCCACATATGCCACTGAATGTGCCTGCAGAATTATATCATTGCACGATACATAGTTCAGGGATATGATATCGTAAACGTGTTACCACCTCTGTCAGTTGCCTACCCTACAGTCTTAGCTAAAACAGTACCGGTACATGTTACTCCACTGTCAGAGGTATCAGAACGGTTTTCACTTATAACTTTCAACTCGTTCGTTTGTGGTAGAGGGACTCTTACCTGAAATTGCTACATTTCCCTTCTCAATCGTCCTTCAAAGTTTATAACATCATCACTGAATCACCCAGTATTTACGTACATTTACAGGCGCCGACGCCTATAACTTTGACGCTCTGTGGCGTCGTTGGATGACGTTCCCGGATATGGGTTCATTTGATCTACTAAGTCCCCTCTACAACTTCTGGAAGTGTTTAAGATGAATTGTGGAACACTCTGTATATAACCTTTCGCTACCTGTGTTTTGCCACAGTTACCTTCAGAATTTCAAAGAGTGTATTCCAGTGGACATTTTGAGAAGCTTTCTTCAAGTCCACAAAAGCTATAAAAGTCGGTTTGCCTTTCCTCAATCTGTCTTCGTACATAAGTCGTATTATCAGTATCGCACCGCTTGTTCTTCCATTTCTCTGGAATTCAAACTGATCTTCGCCATAATTTGTCCTTTCTATTCAATAATTTCCCACAGACATCTCTCTTCTCTGTTTCTTCCTAGCATCCTCTCACTCCATAACTTATCTGCCCACTTAAATTTGAATATACATTACTGGCCATTAAAATTGCTACACCAAGAATAAATGCAGATCATAAACGGGTATTCAATGGGCAAATATATTATACTAGAACTGATATGAGATTACATTTTCACGCAATTTGGGTGCTTACATCCTCAGAAACCAGTACCCAGAACAACCACCTCTAGCCGTAATAACGGCCTTGATACGCCTGGGCATTGAGTCAAACAGAGCTTGGATGGCGTGTACACGTACAGCTGTCCGTGTAGCTTCAACACGATAGCAAAGTTCATCAAGAGTAGCGACTGGCGTATTGTGACGAGCCAGTTGCTCGGCCACTATTGAACAGGCGTTTTCAATTGGTGAGAGATCTGGAGAATGTGCTGGCCAGGGTAGCAGTCGAACATTTTCTGTATCCAGAAAGGCCCGTACAGGACCTGCAACATGCGGTCGTGCATTATCCTGCTGAAATGTGGGGTTTCGCAGGGATCGAATGAAGGGTAGAGCCACGGGTCGTAACACATCTGGAATGTAATGTCCACTGTTCAAAGTGCCGTCAATGCGAACAAGAGGTGACCGAGACGTGTAAACAATGGCACCCCATACCATCACGCCGGGTGATACGCCAGTATGGCGATGACGAATGTACGCTTCCAATGTGCGTTCACCGCGATGTCGCCAAACACGGACGCGACCATCATGATGCTGTAATCAGAACCTGGATTCATCCAAAAAAAATGACGTTTTGTTATTCGTGCACCCAGGTTCGTCGTTGAGTACACCATCGCAGGCGCTCGTGTCTGTGATGCAGCGTCAAGGGTAAACGCAGCCATGGTCTCCGAGCTGATAGTCCATGCTGCTGCAAACGTCGTGGAACTGTTCGTGCAGATGGTTGTTGTCTTGCAAACGTCCCCATCTGTTGACTCAGGGATCGAGACGTGGCTGCACGATCCGTTACAGCCATGCGGATAAGATGCCTGTCATCTCGACTGCTAGTGATACGAGGCCGTTGGGATCCAGCACGGCGTTCCGTATTACCCTCCTGAAGCCACCGATTCCATATTCTGCTAACAGTCATTGGATCTCGAACAGCGCGAGCAGCAATGTCGCGATACTATAAACCGCAATCGTTATAGCCTACAATCCGACCTTTATCAAAGTCGGAAACGTGATGGTACGCATATTTCCTCCTTACACGAGGCATCACAACAACGTTTCACCAGGCAACGCTGGTTAACTGCTGTTTGTGTATGAGAAATCGGTTGGAAACTTTCCTCATGTCAGCACGTTGTAGGTGTCGCCACTGGCGCCAACCTTGTTTGAATGCTCTGAAAAGCTTATCATTTGCATATCACAGCATTTTCTTCCTGTCGGTTAAATTTCGCGTCTGTAGCAGGTCATCGTGGAGCAGCAATTTTAATGGCCAGTAGTGTATTTTGCATCCTTCCTTTTTAACAGATTTCAAGTCTTTGCCGTGTCTTCTTCCCTGATTTTCCTATTTCCGCGCTTTGCTTCCACACAATGTTCAGCTTCAGTCTTTTAGTGGCAACAGGGAAACCTCTTTTGAGATCTTTATTCTCCTACTCCAGATGTTGTCCGTGCTTCGCCCTGCTTGTCTAATCTTGCTTCCTCGTAGGATAATTCTTGCACTTCTTGAATCACGTCTCCTCTCGATTTTTAATCTTTAATAAGTGGCTTTTCTCTTTTTTCTGCTCTTCATGACTTTCGTTTTCGCCGTGTCCGCCCTTACTCCACTTTCAGTGCGAAGTAGTCTGTCCGTTCCCTTCAGCATTCTCGTCCCTGATTTAGGCCGGAAACACTACACTGTCGGCGAACTTTATCACTAGGGTGTACTCCGCTTACCATTTTAATCCTCTTTTGCAACATTCTTTTGTTTCCTTGCTCGACATACAAATTACGCTACAACAGCTATTAATTGCAGCTCTGCCTCATATCCTTATTTTCAGGAACTTGTCTTTGATGGCCTTTATTCATGACTCCCCTTTGGTTTTTGTAGTAATTGTGGATTACTCGTCCACCTCTACACTTCACTGCCGTTCGGCAAGGGTTTCGTAACTTTTTATCCTATCATACGTACTCAACATCATGATCTAAACCCACAGTGATGTTAAAATGCCGAGCGGAGGCTGCTCTAGCGTTCTACGATACGATTTTTGCCAGCGAAAGCCGCATCACAGCTGAACCAGTAATGCAAGATAATAAGTCCTTCTGTGACTGCGGAAACATTGACGGTGATTGGTGGTTGGGGCAGCAAGAGACTGGGGTGGGGGTGGGGGGTGAAGTGGGGGAAAGCTGCAAGATACCAAGATATTTCTAGGAGACGCAAAGCTTGGTCAGCAGCGCTGGAACTGTATCCGACTCACTATCGACCGGAAATTCGCAGTCTAACAAGGTCAGGAACTGGAAGCTTCTCAAGTCGGAGTCGAAGTTTAGCTTGGACAACAACGCGCTACAGCAGGTCGTAGGACGACAGTATCGCCGTTTTATCAGACGTAGCGCAGGCTGCGCTGTCGCTGTTTGCCCGTAAACAGGAATGCTACGCGCGCTCTGAACTGTGAGAGAGCGTAGCCGCGCCACGTGTGGCTGTGACCCTGCCATCCAGGTCATAAATCTCGCACAAGTGGGAACACTCCACTCCAGCAATTCACGCCGGTTTCCGCATTAAGGACGCGCTTCTGTTTGGCCTCCATAAGCACGCTCTGCGTCCCATCGCCGCACAACTCATCTACCGCGCCCCTCCGAGGCAGCGCTAGGGCCCCTCTCACGTTTCTTTTTCTGTTCTTGTTTTTCTTTTTATTTCTAGAGACCAGAAAGTAACATTTAGATTGTTTACTTATATCGCCATTGTACTATGTAATTTTAAGAGCGATTGACTCGCTAATCAACATCTTAAGGGGAAAAACGATAATTGGAGGATTCTTCCAGTGAAATTTTTGGGCTTACCTTCTGTTAGTTTTAGGAGTCGTCTCTTTAAATCTTTTCATATGTGTATTCCTAGATATTTTATGGAAGTGGCTGCTTTCAGTGGTTGATCTTCCAATCCTGCAATCATACAACAATGGGCCTTTCTCTACATCTACACATACATTGACATTTGCACGACCACCCTACAGTTCACAATTAAGTCCCTGACAGAGGGTTCATCGAACCACTTTCAAGCTGTTTCTCTACAGTTCCACTCTCGAAAAACGCACGGGAAAACGAACGCTTAAATCTTTCCACGCGAGCTCTGATTTCTCTGATTTTATTACGATGATCATTTCTCCCTATGTAGGTGGGCGCCAATAAAATCTTTTCGCGCTCTGAGGGCAAAGTCAGTGGAGGAACTTTCACGAGAAGGTCCTGCGGCAGCGAAAGACGCCTTTGGTTTAATGATTGCCACAGCATTTCGCGGCACTTTCTCCTGTATTACGCGGTTAAGCAAAACAAAACGAGCCACCCTTCTTTGGACTTTGTCGATGTGGTTCGTCAATCGTAACTGATGCGGATTCCACACCGCACAGAAGTACTCCAGAAGAGCGCAGACAAGCGTAGTGTAAGCAGTCTCTTTAGTAGACCTGCCGCATTTTCAAGGGTTCTGCCAGTAAGTGGCAATCTTTAGTTGGCATTCCCCACAATTTTATCTACGTGGTCGTTCCAGTTTAAGTTATTCGCAATTGTAATCCCTAAGTATTTAGTTGAATTTACGGCCTTTAAGGTGCGATTCCGAACACGGCGACAGCGACCGACCGCGGCTGCAGAAGACAGATGGCAACGCTGCCGCCTGCGGTCGGTGATTTGCTGTACAATCGAAATTTAGCAGATTCCTTTCAGTTCTCATGTCGATCACTTCACACTTTTCATTATTTAGAGTCAATCGCCACTTTCACCATAAATACACATGTGATCAAAAGTATCCGGACACACGTTTTTCGTATTAGGTGCACTGTGCTGCCACGTACTGCCAGGTACTCCATATCAGCGACCTCATTAGACATCATGAAAGAGCGGAATCGGGCGCTCCGTGGAACTCAGGAACTTCGAACGTGGTCAGGTGATTGGGTGTCACTTGTGTCACACGTCTGTATGCTAGATTTCCACACTCCTAAACATCCCTTGGTCCACTAATTCCGATGTGATAATGAAATGGAAACGCGAAGGGACACGTACAGCACAAAAGCGTACAGGCCGACCTCGTCTGTTTACTGACAGAGACCGCAGACAGTTGAAGAGGTTCGTAATGTGTAAATTCGAAACTGCATCAGGACCCATTGCAAATACTATGACAGTTAGGTGAGAGGTGAGAAAACTTGGATTTCATGGTCGAGTGGCTGCTCATAAGCCACACATCACGTCGGTAAGTGCCAAACGACGACCCACTTGGTGTAAGGAGCGTAAACATTGGATGTATGAACAGTGTAAAAACGTTGTGTGGAGTGACGAATCACGGTGAACAATGTGGCGATCCGATGGCAGGGTGTGGGTATGGCGAATACCTGGTGAACGTCGTCTGCCAGCATGTTTAATGCCAACAGTAAAATTCGGAGGCGTTGGTGTTCTGGTGTTGTGTGTTTTTCATGGAGGGGGCTTGCACCCCTTGTTGTTTGGCGTGTCACTATCACAGCGCAGGCCTACATTGATGTTTTAAACACCTTCTTGCTTCCCACTGTTGAAGAGCAATTCGGGGTTGGCGACTGCATCTTTCAACACGATCGAGCACCTGTTCATAATGCACGGCCTGTGGCGGAGTGGTTGCACGACAATAACATCCCTGTAATGGACTGGCCTGCACAAAGTCCTGACCTGAATCCTACAGAACACGTTTGGAATGTTTTGGAACGCCGACTTCGTGCCAGGCCTCACCAACCGACATCGATACCTCTTCTCAGTGCAGCACTCCGTGAAGAATGGGCTGCCATTCTCCAAGAAACCTCCAGCACCTGATTGAACGCATGCCTGCAAGAGTGGCTAGGGGTGGGCCAACACAATATTGAATTCCAGCATTACCGATGGAGGGCGCCACGAACTTGTAAGTCATTTTCAGCCAGGTGTCCGGATACTTCTGATCACATATTGTATATCTTTTCTAAATAGTTTTGCAACTGGTTTTGATCAGTTTATGACATAACGAGACAGTAAATGACAACATAATATGCAAACAATCTAAGTAATCTGCTCAGATTGTCTCCTAAATCGTTTATGAAGGGCAGGAACAGCGTGGGGCCTATAACACTTCGTTGGGGTGCCACATATTACTTCCATTTTACTCGATGACTTTCTGCCCTTTTATGCGTAGTACGTTACACTTGTTTATTTTGAGAGTCAATAATCAATACGTGCATTAAGCGTCGATCCTTTGCAAGTCTTCCTGCATTTTATTACAGTTTTGTATCTTTGCGACTTCTCTGTATACTAGAGCATGTTCCGTGAAAAGTCTCACTCAACTTCCCACGTTATTCACTGTGTCACATATTTGAAAAGTTATGCTCCTGTAATATTTCCCTGCGGTATGCCAGAAGTTCCTTTCCCGTATGAGGATTTCTCTCTGTGGAGAATAGCTGTTGATTGTCCGTAACTGTGAAGAACATGTAGCTCTGTGTTTATGACTTGAGTCAGTTATTTAAAATTATTAATACATATGTTTTCTTGACCATATGAGCGGTACGCTACGTGTTTGGGTCCTTCGGCAATTAACTGATGCGTTATTATCAAGAGCATACTCAGGATCTGAGGTAGAAGTGGCAACTCACATAAATTTGATGGAAGGGGGAACAGTGGAGAAAACGAAGAACAATTACTTACAAAATAAAACACAAATCTACTGTAAAACAATGTGTGTTACTCACCAAACGTATTAATGCTATCACTTTACAATAGGTACCTGTTGTCTACAACGTACATAACAGATAAAATAATAATTTGTTTAATATTTGTACTTACTAATTTGCTGTAAATCATCAGATTATCAAAACAAACCGCAAAACGATTTAGAAAAGATGTCTGAGTGATGCGAAAAGCGGCGGTTGACCCTAAATAACGAAAAGTGTGAGGTCATCCACATGAGTGCGAAAAGGAACTCGTTAAACTTCGGTTACACGATAAATCAGTCTAATCTAAAAGCCGTAAATTCAACTAAATGCCTAGATATTACAATTGCGAGCAACTTAAATTGGAAGGAACACATAGAAAATGTTGTGGGGAAGGCTAACCATGCGTTTTATTGGCAGGACACTTAGAAAACTTAACAGATCTATAAGGAGACTGCCTACACTACACTTGACGGTCCTCTTTTATAACACTGCTGCGCGATGTGGGATCCTTACCGGATAGGATTGACGGAGTACATCGAAAAAGTTCAGAGGAATGCAGCACTTTTTGTATTATTGCGAAATATGGGAGAGAGTGTCACAGAAATGATACAGAATTTGGGCTGGACATCATTAAAAGAAAAGCGTTTTTCGTTGCGACGGAATTTTCTCACGAAATTTCAGTCACCAACTTTCTCCTCCGAATGCGAAAATATTTTGATGACACCGACCTATATAGGGAGGAACGATCACCACGATAAAATAAGGGAAATCAGAGCTCGTACAGAAAGATATAGATGTTCATTCTTTCTGCGCGCTATACGAGATTGGAATAATAGAGAATTGTGAAGGTGGTTCGATGAACCCTCTGCCAGGCACTTAAATGTGATTTGCAGAGTATCCATGTAGATGTAGATAACGTTTAGAGATATGTGAGTACTTTCTGTATACACGTTTTTAATAGACTTTGACATTAGCTGGTAACATGAGAAAAAACCTCGATAACTGAAGGTACATCACTACTGGAAGCTTTCAGAATCGAAAGCCGGCTTGTGGATTTAGTTGGTTGGAGAACAGCGGCGAATGGTGAAACAGTTACGAGATTTCATCGCGTATGACGCTGGGTACACTTCTTACTGGTCAATATCCATTACATATTCTGACATCGTTCAAACTGATGCTGAACGGATATGTCTGTCTTTGTGGCGAGGGAAGATCCGTAATTTTTTTTCTGGAGGGTGGGGCACCTGTCTTCTGGCCCTTCTTTTACAAAACATGTCTATACATTACATTATAAAATGTAGCCTAACTTAACCTATCGTAGCGGTATGTTTGCTGTTACTGTAGTCAGCCTATAATTTATCAGCAGCTAGGTAGCTTTATATGATGTTGCAAATTCGATATAACACCGTTGTTGTCATATTCTGCGGCAATGTCTGTTATCGTTATTAGTAAAAGTGCATCTCACTGGGATTGGTGGGGAAGGAGCGTTATGGCTCGATGCGGTAGCACAACACAGAGTCCTTTTCAGTCACTTGATTGTTTTCATTAGCGAAGATCGTATAGCTCACACTTAATGGATGCTTTTGGTTCCGCGTATCCGTAACACTTTTCAGACGACATTGTTTATCCTTCTTTCCAAGTAATATAACCTTTGGCAGGCTATTTCTGTATTTTTAGTTGTTTGAGCTCTTAAATACACCCCTAGGAGAAAGAAAAAAAACATACACACAAACGCATTTTACTATCGAGAGGCTCTTACTGTTTCACATCACGTTTAATATAATGTATTAAAATTGACGAGGATTTATAACTACATTTTGTGGTTCTTTACTGAATACATTGCTGCTACAAAAGTTGACTAGTATTTTTATCTTTCCCAGTAGTATGGTATGTCGTTTATAGCACTTGCGTAGCTCGTCTTTTGGATGTGGGTTGCTATTATAGATCTGGGTGCTTAATTCATGTGTGAAGTAATAAATATGTTCTTGGAAATGTTGTTTGAACTTTCCCCCAGTTTGTCTTGCACAAAAGTATTGACGCTGGGAGCCCGTAATTCCGTACGCTGCTGCCTAATGAAGATTATTCTCTGTCTGATTGATGTTGTGCACTGTCCTTTTACTCGGGTTGTTAATAGTGTTGAAGGACATAGCGACAAGTTCTCCCGGACAGCGTACTACATACTGCGTGGGAGCGCAAAGCTGAGGTGAAGTTTACACCCGCCATGCTTTGTTGCTCGACTTCCAACTGACGTATTGTCTATTGCCTTTTGTCTCGCGTTCCACGGCCGACGTCTGTTCATTAATTTTTCTAACATTTCGCGAGGGCAAGTAACTGGTAACGTCAAAGACTTAGCTTCCATTGCTAGTGGTGGACTGCTTGAAATGTGAATCTTGGACAATACCACCTGTTTGAGATGGTACGGATGAAAAGTCAGAAAATTGTGAAACAAACGTCGGCCGAAGCACCCCAGTCAAAAGCCAACAAGTAGCCATTAAAACCTCATAACTTTTTTAAACACCCAACCTAATCCCGTTGCGACATTTTAGCTATCCAGATGCACTCTCCACTATCCTATCTGTTGATACTTCACAAGCTGTAGTGGCCGTGAGTCATGTTAGTATTTTTCTACGTAGATTTTTGCATGTTCCATTCTTCACATCATTTTTATACTAGCTATGAGTGGTAATTTTGCCTTGCCGTTGGGTAAAAGTGTTTTCTTGTCCTTTCTAAAGTTTGAACGTTTTGTATCCATTCGATAAGCTCCCTTGCTGTGAGTTCTTGTGAATCTACGTTTCACATATGTGCGATTTGCAATTTTTACACTGAAATTTCGGTAAGCAATAACAGTGAACCACAGTTCTGCGTTCAAAGCCTAAACGAGAAGGACTAGTTATCAATCCCATTAAAAACTGAGTACAGAAGTAAAGTAACTTTACATCTTAGTGTTTCAGCTTATTTGCTGAAAGTACTGATCCTTCACTTCAAGATCAAAATTCCCTTTTTTGTCATCATTTTATGTACCTATCTGCATTCAGGGTAGGTTCGGGAACATTTTTGCACACAAACGGCTTATTATTTAGCGCCCGCCTCCCTCACTCCCCTCCTTTTTCCTCGTACGCCTTGCCCCGCTTCAGTTTTCGGTCCTAACTGCGGTACACACTTAGACAAATCTTACTGTTGAGCGCCCCTGGCGTCCCCATTAGCTTGGCGTTCCAAGCGGCGGTTTGTGCCGTTTGGGCCTTAAACTGGCCCTTCCTACATACACAATCTCCCAGCAATTATGACGTGCGAGGCGGAGGGTATGTCCCACTGTGCCAGATATTAGGGTTTCTTCCCTCTCTCCTCCCGTATGGAGCGCGAGAAGAATGATTGCTGAAATATTTCTTTTTGCGCTGTAATTAGTCTGATCTTGTCTTTGGGGTCCCTACGGGAGCAATACATAGGAAGCTATAACATGGTTCAAGATTCCTCGCTTATTGTAATTTGTTATGTAGGCTTCCGTGGGATATTTGTCGCTTTTCTTCAAGCCTCTGCCAGTTCAGATCGTTTAGAATTATCGTGGCGCTGTCTCGTGAGTCAGACAAACCGGCACTTCTTTGTATTCAGTCAATATGCCCAGCTAGTCCTGTTTGATGTGGGCCCCACACTTTTAAGGATTATTATAGCATGGATCACATGAGCGTTTTGTAAACAATGTCCTTTGCCTTTTGCAAACAATCTCCTTTGCAGCCTACCTTTTCGCAGTATCCTACCAGTGAACCGATGTCTGGAACTTGCTTTACGATTGGGCCTATGTGATCGTTCCAATTCATATCCCCACAAACTGTCACACTATGGTATTTGTATGAATTCATGAACTCCAGTTGTTATTCAATGTTATTGCAGACCTAGGATATTACTACATTTTGTGAAGTGCTCAGTTTTACATTTCTGAACATTTAAACCAAGTTACCAATCTTTGCACCGCTTTGTTTCAGTATTAACTTCATCTGTCAGTAGGTATCTTTCCCTTTCTCTGCCTTTTGCCCACTTACTGGTCGTACCAGTGCATTATATCTCATGTATCAGATATACACGAAAGAACAAATACATCAGCTGTCGAAATGATTTGTTATGAATCTACCAAAGAGACGTTATACTGGTGTCGAAATATGTGGCGGACCAACGATTAAAAATAGACGTCTCCCGGATTTTCTTTTCCAAATAGCTTTTCATTCAGAAGCTAGTTTGTGAATCTGACAGTCGGCGTTCATTTTCCGGTGGTCGATAGATACTTCCTGTGTTGTTCTTGTAGATTTGCCTGTTCGTACAAAAAGAGAAGCAACAGAGCGTAGACTGTCAAAAGAAACAATAGCTTTCTCTGGGAAACGGTCCACGCTGTATTTAACCGAAGCAGAGGAAGCTAGTCAGCCGTGACCCTGAAGTTGTGAGCACACCGGTAGAACTTTCACCACATAGGGCGTATAATACGATTGTAGCGTAAATCTGAAATGCATCATTCGCCCGTCTTTTGGTCGCTTTCAATTGCTGTCAGAGGGATAAGGAGGAAGATATAAGCTATCGTCTCTTCAACGTCAAAGTCATTCGAGACGGAACACACGCTCAGTTTTGACAACAACGGAAAAAAATCGGCCGTGGCCTAATGGAAAGAAACCTAAATCTGAATAGTCGGACGAGGATCGGAATGCTTCTACTCCTACATACAAGTCCATTGCCTTATTCCTCTTCTGCCACGTATTTCACACCTTTCTCGGTTCCACATTAGAGGCGACAGAATCTGGAGAGGAAGCATGAGATGAACAGGAATTTCTTGTTTTCCAAGAGGAGGGAGTGGAGGTTAGAGTCTATCGAACCGCAGACGGAACACTATTTCGAACTGGTCAAGGGTGGGCCATGTAAGCGAATGTGAACTTCGCAAATGAAGCAGTCTGATCTTCGCGTTAATGGAGTTAAGGGGATCACTGAAGGCTTATGAAGTCGCCGTAGTAATTAGGCAAATAGTGAGAAATGTTAGGACAGAATAAGCCGTCGACGAGGGGTCCATCAGACGCGGAGTACGAACTCGGATTGGGAAATGATGCTGAAGAAAATTGGTTGCGTCCTTTCAAAGTAAGTATTTCAGCATTCGCCTTAAGTTACGTATGAAAATCATGGAGAAATTTAAAATAGATGACCGGACGGGGATTTGAATAGCTGTCTTCCCAAATACGAGCTCGTTGTCTTACCAATGCGTCACCTCACTTGGTTGATAATTAGGCTCCCTCACGTTGGCTGGAATTTGGTAAACGGTTGAGGACTGACGTCTCACAAGGTTCATCACCGACGGCCTTATTCCATTTTCTTCATGATTACAGGTCATTGCTCGGGCATCAGTTTCCTAAAGCAGCAAGGCGAAATCCTGAAAAAAAAAAACCTCAAAATATTGCCTTTGAAGACTATAAAGGTTTCGAACGCTTTCAAGTATAAGACTACACTGGTGGGCAAAACTGACGGACGAATGTAATTTTCGCATGATGTGTCACTGCCAAGTAACATAGCTCGACGAAACTTGGACCACACATAAGAAGAACTACGCTGCTGGCCATTAACATTATTACATCAAGAATAAATGGAGATGATAAACGGGTATTCATTGGACAAATATATTGCACTAGAACTGACATGTGATTACATTTTCACGCAATTTGGGTGCATAGGTCCTGAGCAATCAGTACCCAGAACAACCACCTCTGGCCGTAATAACGGCCTTGATACGCCTGGACATTGAGTCAAACAGAGCTTGGATGACTTGTACAGGTACAGCCGCCCATGCTGCTTCAACACGATAGCACAGTTCATCAAGAGTAGTGAATGGTGTATTGTGACGAGCCAGTTGCTAGGCCACCATTAACCAGACGTTTTCAACTGGAGAGAGATCTGGAGAATGTGCTGGCCAGGGCAGCAGTCGAACATTTTCTGTATCCAGAAAGGCCCGTACAGGACCTGCAACATGCGGCCATGCATTATCCTGCTGAAATGTAGGGTTTCGCAAGGATCGAATGAAGGGTAGAGCCACGGGTCGTAACACATCTGAAATGTAACGTCCACTGTTCAAAGTGCCATCAGTGCGAACAAGAGGTGACCGAAACGTGTAACCAGTGGCAACCCATACCATCACGCCGGGTAATACTCCAGTATGGCGATGACGAATACGTGCTTCCAATGTGCGTTCACAGCGATGTCGCCAAACACGTATGCGATGATAATGATGCTGTAAACAGAACCTGGATTCATCCAAAAAAATGACGTTTTGCCATTCGTGCACCCAGGTTCGTCGTTGAGTACACCATCGCAGGCGCTCCTGTCTGTGATGCAGCGTCAAGGGTAACCGCAGCCATGGTCTTCGAGCTGATAGTCCATGCTGCTGCAAACGTCGTGGAACTGTTCGTGCAGATGTTTGTTGTCTTGCAAACGTCCCCATCTGTTGACTCAGGGATCGAGACGTGGCTGCACGATCCGTTACAGACATGCGGATAAGATGCCTGTTATTTCGACTGCTAGTGATACGAGGCCGTTGGGATCCAGCACGGCGTTCCGTATTACCCTCCTGGACCCACCGATTCCATATTCTGCTAACAGTCATTGGATCTCGACCAACGCGTGCAGCAATGTCGCGATACTATAAACCGCAATCGCGATAGCCTACAATCCGACCTTTATCAAAGTCGGAAACGTGATGGTACGCATATTTCCTCCTTACACGAGCCATCACAACAACGTTTCACAAGGCAACGCTGGGTAACTGCTGTTTGTGTATGAGAAATCGGTTGGAAACTTTCCTCATGTCAGCACGTTGTAGGTGTCGCCACCGGCGCCAACCTTGAAATGACACTTATTCAGAGACATTACAAAAGGCGGAATATGGTTCTCAACAGATTGTGCTACGAGCACAGACAGCAGTGCGTGGTGTGCAACGTGCTCCCGTGCTGCCCACTAGGTTGGTAACTCCTTCCGGCAGGGCGTTTTCTTCCCCTACCAGCGCGGCTGTCGACTGCTGCGCGGCCGTTGGTGCGTTTGGACGTGGTGCAGTACGTCTCCCCACCGAACTCTACACGTGCTCAATCGGATTTAAAGTCAGGGGAACTGCCAGATCAGTCCATTCGCCGAATATCCTTTCGTTCCAAGAGCTCTTCCAGCTGCGCTCTCTGAAGCGGGCCGGCCGGAGTGGCCCAGCGGTTCTAGGCGCGACATCTCGAACCGCGCGACCGCTACGGTCGCAGGTTCAAATCCTGCCTCGGGCATGGATGTGTGTGATCTCCTTAGGTTAGTTAGGTTTAAGTAGTTCTAAGTTCTAGGGGACTGATGACCTCAGAAGTTAAGTCCCATAGTGCTCAGAGCCATTTGAACCAATTTGTTTGAAGCGGTGTACCATTGTCAAACATTGTTGTTATTGTGATCTGCAGTCCTGAGACTGGTTTGATACAGCTCTCCATGCTACTCTATCCTGTGCAAGCTTCTTCATCTCCCAGTACCTACTGCAACCTACATCCTTCTGAATCTGCTCAGTGTATTCATCTCTTGGTCTCCCTCTAAGATTTTTACCCTCCACGCTGTTCTCCAATGCTAAATTTGTGATCCCCTGATGCCTCAGAACATGTCCTACCAGCCGGTCTCTTCTTCTAGTCAAGTTGTGCCACAAACTCCTCTTCTCCCCAATTCTACTCAAAACCTCATCTTTAGTTATATGATCTAGCCATCTAATCTTCAGCATTCTTCTGTAGCACCACATTTCGAAAGCTTCTATTCTCTCCTTGTCCAAACTAGTTATCGTCCATGTTTCACTTCCATACATGGCTACGCTCCATACAAATACTTTCAGAAACGACTTCCTGACACTTAAATCTATACTCGATGTTAACAAATTTTTCTTTTTCAGAAACGCTTTCCTTGCCATTGCTAGTCTACATTTTATATCCTCCCTACTTCGACCTTCATCAGTTATTTTGCTCCCCAATTAGCAAAACTCCTTTACTACTTTAAGTGTCTCATTTCCTAATCTAATTCCCCCAGCATCACCCGGAATTCGACTACATTCCATTATCCTCGTTTTGCTTTTGTTGATGTTCATCTTATATCCGCCTTTCAAGACACTGTCCATTCCGTTCAACTGCTCTTCCAAGTCCTTTGCTGTCTCTGACGGAATTACAATGTCATCGGCGAACCTCAAAGTTTTTATTTCTTCTCCGTGGATTTTAATACCTACTCCGAATTTTTCTTTTGTTTCCTTTACTGCTTGTTCAATATACAGATTGAATAACATCGGGGAGAGGCTACAACCCTGTCTCACTCCCTTCCTAACCACTGGTTCCCTTTCGTGCCCCTCGACTCTTATAACTGCTAACTGGTTTTTGTACAAATTGTAAATAGCCTTTCGCTCCCTGTATTTTACCCCTTCCACATTTACAATTTGAAAGAGAGTATTCCAGTCAAGATTGTCAAAAGTTTTCTCTAAGTTTACAAATGCTAGAAACGCAGGTTGGCCTTTGCTTAATCTTTCTTCTAAGATAAGTCGTAAGGTCAGTATTGCCTCACGTGTTCCAACATTTCTACGGAATCCAAACTGATCTTCCCCGAGGTCGGCTTCTACCAGTTTTTCCATTCGTCTGTAAAGAATTCGCGTTAGTATTTTGCAGCTGTGACTTATTAAACTGATAGTTCGGTAATTTTCACATCTGTCAACACCTGCTTTCTTTGGGATTGGAATTATTATATTCTTCTTGAAGTATGAGGGTATTTCGCCTGTCTCATGCATCTTGCTCGCAAGATGATAGAGTTTTGTGAGGACTGGCTCTCCCAAGGCCGTCAGTAGTTCTAATGGAATGGTGTCTACTCCCGTGGCCGTGTTTCGACTCAGGTCTTTCAGTGCTCTGTCAAACTCTTCACGCAGTATCGTATCTCCCATCTCATCTTCATCTACATCCTCCTCCATTTCCATAATATTGTCCTCAAGTACATCGCCCTTGTATAGGCCCTCTATATACTCCTTCCACCTTTCTGCTTTCCCTTCTTTGCTTAGAACTGGGTTTCCATCTGAGCTCTTGATATTCATACAAGTGGTTCTCTTTTCTCCAAACGTCTCTCTAATTTTCCTGTAGGCAGTATCTATCTTGCCCCTAGTGAGATA